>NC_039364.1:179747319-180064296 GCF_003573695.1 Papaver somniferum | reverse complement strand
TATTGAAAAAAAGGGAGAGAATTATTGTGTAGTTCACACTACATACATATGGTTTACGGATCGTTATGTAAGGGGGAGTGGTTTTCATTGTAAGATGGAAGTATTGACTAAGAGGGAGTGATACATATCACCATAGTATTATTTCAAAGTTGTGATACAATTGGAATTTGATTTTCTATAATAATACAATGACACTTTATAAAAATGATTGAGAACATCTGTTTTCTTATTGTTATGGCTACGGATCTTCAACAACAATGATGATGAGTTAAACACGTTCAGAATCGCTGGAGTACTTGGAGTAACGAAGAATTCAAGGAATGTTGGAGAGCCAAGGAAATCAAGCATGATGGATGAGAAGCTACAAAGTTTATTTATTTTGTAATTCATATGTATTGATAGTTTTGTCACTAAAATTGGCAGAGCGGGAGATTGTTAGAGCACTGCTCGGTCGAATTCGCAAGCGTTGCTATCTCAAGCTTGTTTGTCAATTTTAGTTGATCAAAACTATAACTATGTCTACTTAGCTATGTCTCGGATTAGGATAGAACGTGTAACTGAGTTTAGACTTCACGACCTTCACCAATTTCTAGTCTACTTATAGCTATGTCTCGGATTAGAATAAAATGTGTAACTGAGCCTTAGACTTCACGGCGTTCACCAAACCTATTTCGATTCAGGCCCGGAACTCTTGTTTGCGTACTTAGTGTACGAACGGATTTACCTGAGAAGGTTCGGAACTCTTGTTTGCGTACCTAGTATGCCAACAGGTTTACCTGAGTTGGGTCCAGGACAGTTGTTCGCGAACCGGGTTTGCGAACGGCTTGACTAGGTCAAGGTCTGGAGCTGTTGTTCGCGTACCTAGTTTTCGAACACAGTGGTGAAGTTCTAAAATCGGTTATGTATGATTCTCATACTCATGAACTAAAATATTTATGATTTAAGGAATGCAAATTAACTTTTCAAATCGTGGCTTAATGTTCATGAATTGATTTTTGTATAAGTAATTTGTTTGATTACGAATCAAACCGATTTCGATTCAATTTGTTCACAAATATTTTTATGAGATAGTGAACAATTGAACAACTCCATTTAGAACACAATTATATTCATTTGATTATCTATTATGATTGACTGATCTTCATTTTTGATCTAGAAGTGTTACATGAATACGGCTAAGAAAAAAGTGTTCATATGGCTGACTTCGGTTAACTGTTATTCAGCCAACTCAATATACACGTTTAGGTATGGTAACCCATATTTAAATATAAATATATTTCATTTGTGTGTAATAAGCTAAGACCATCTAACGGTGGAGATTGATTAGTTAATTTTTAAGCAGACTTAGCTTGAATCTTGAATCAGGAGTTTATCTAACGGTCAATATTGAATGCTTTGTTATTAAGCTATCTTAGCTTTGTTTGTAAGCAACTCTAATTTGAAAGACTATATAAGGGAGAACTCTAGCAACTGGAAAACCTAATCCCGGCACTTTCATGTATCCTAGTTGCAAACTAGAGTCGATTCTCCTTTAACCTAGATTTTCCAAAACCATTATTAGGTTAACGACTTGAAGACTTCATTTGGGATTCGTGAAGCCAGATTAGGAGCCATACACTACTTTCACATAAAAGTGGATCAGGGAAAGATCAATACTGCAGAATATACAAACATTCACTCTATATTTCATCAATATTTGCATAATGACACGATAGACTTAATCTTTGTTATTAAAAGTTCATTCCATCTTCCATCAATATTTGCATAATGACATAATAGACTTAACTTTTGACATATATGGTACAATCATAGTTCACGGACGCAAACACTCATATCCCATAACAATTTTTACAATGTATAAAACCAATAAATATTAATACTGCAAAATCATCTTCCAAATAAACTTTAGAATTTAAATAAATAAATCTAAAAACATTTCAAGATGAAAATCGTTGGCAATAGCAATGTGTAATCACAATATAGGATATTCCAAACCCTAGTTATCCTTCTTAAAACACAAGAATAAATTCTCATTAGAAGTTTCCTAGTCATTAAGACCTCTGAAAATTTCTTTATCGTCCCCGAACTCCTTGTCGTCAACAGCCATTGGAACATAAGGTTCATGAAGAAAGGAGTCAATTCCAACAAACCTTCTTGACTGATATCGAACCAGGGCCTTATGAATCTCAAGAGTCCTTAAAACAATAGGCTTTATTTGTTGAATCTCCTTCCTTGTTTCCTTCAACTCTTCAAGAGCACCAGAAAACTTCTGAAGATTAGAGGGGATAGCCCTTGGTTTCTTCATATTCTTCCTTTTTCTCTTCAAAGTTGTAGAGGAAGGAGACTTATCTTTTTACTTCATGATTGATGGTTTAAGAATCATATTAACATCTTTTCTATCAGAAGACATGATGCTTGGAGTCTCCATACAAGTATGGAATTGTGAAAGAAATACACAAATAAAGCTCAACAAGCAATCTTGTTATAAAAAGAGTTTTGCAGAGAAGGAAAATAGGAATATTGGGTTACGAAACCTATATACAAGAGTAGGATTCACGTACGACCAATTCACAACCCTAGGAAAGGTAAAATTGTCGATTTTAACCCCTTTTTAATGAAAAAGGAAATTCTTCTCAATACCAATTTATGATATGAAAAGATCAACAGAATTCCAAAAACAAAAAGCAACCAAAAAAGAAAAAAAAGTCTTTTCCTAAAGCCTGAACTGTGAAATAAAGAGTTCATGACCCGTAAAAGTACAATAAGAACATGTCAATGTGGAGGACAGTTCAGACACCATAGTTGAACATGCTGCTAAACAAAATGAGGTACCTGAAACATGTGAAATAGAATTTTCAGTAGACAGGAAAAAATCCTCCATAGTAGTTGACGAAGTTTCTCCAGGAAGAATATCAAGATTGATGTACGTATTGCTACAATTATCAAAATCAATATTTTCACCAAGGAGTACAACACTTGACTTTTCATCTTCATCTGAATCATAGTGATCAGACATCTCATCAAGAGTTGCAGCAAGACCTTTGTTCCCAGTGTATTTTCTACGATTTGGACACTCATTAGCAAAATGACCAAAACCTTTACACTTGAAACACTGTGGCATATCCTCATCATCAGTATCGACGATGTCCCTGTTTTTAGAAGGAACATGGTCATGAGGTCTGACTGATGACCAGGGTTTATCTCTGATGAACCATTTACTTCTCTTCAAAAGAAGATCCCTAAACTGTCTTGTGATCATAGAAACAGAGTTGTCAAGATCTTCATCTGATGAATCAGTCTCAATAGGATCAACAACAGAATTGCCAACACTTTTACTTTTGTCAAGCAATTTAGTGTTCTTTTGAAAGCAATATCCTTCCTGGATTTGGATGTATACTCATGATCAAGATCTTTAACTTCCCAACAAGAGTATTTTTGGATAAAGTATCAAGGTTATTTCCTTCAACGATGGAATGCTTCTTGGAGTTGTATTTGGATGGCAACGATCTGAGAATTTTCATCACAATGTCCTTTTCAGGAATAGTCTTACCCAACGCAAAAGATACATTAACAATTTCAGACACTTTGTGATTAAATTCATCAAATGAATCTTCATCATCCATACGAAGGTTTTCCCAATCATAATTTAGGTTTTGAAGCCTAGCTTCTTTCTCAGAGGAATTTCATTCGAATACGACTTCTAAGATATCCGAGGCTTCTTTAGACTTAGTGCACGTAGTCACATGGTGCTGAAGATCTGGGGTAATAGCATGGATGATAGCAGTTAATCCATCCAAATTTTGATTCGCAGCAAGAATCTCGGCAGGATCATAAGCACCAATATCCTTCGGAACAGTTACATCGCCTTCTGCAAAAAGGCACGCATAGAAATTTTCCACCACGGATAATTCGAGCCGTCGAAGACTGGTGTTACATTTATAGAGATAGTGTTTCTGTCCATAGAGTCAGATTGCTACAAACACAGACTTATGAGATCTTAAACGTGTTTGCCTGCTCTGATACCAATTGAAAAAGATGGGGTCTAACAACCACACCCAATATTTCGCTTAGGCAATCTATATAGATTAACTCCAATATATTTCCAAGAGAATCAACTAGACAGTCAGACTCAATCAAGGAAAATACATCCAACAGTTATATCCCTATTTCTCAAATCAATCTGCAATCGAACAAATAGAAATCTGTGAGCCGGATTAATATGAGAAATATCTTGGATGGTATCAAAGATCAATATCCAAGCGTCAATCAATTTCATTCAAAAAAAAAGGTTGGATTCACCAATTGATTAAACTACGCACAACCTGTGATATTTCAATTATATAAAAACATAATGCGGAAAAGAAATAACACAAACACCAGAAATTTTGTTAACGAGGAAACCGCAAATGCAGAAAAACCCCGGGACCTAGTCCATATTTGAACACCACAATGTATTAAGCCACTACAAACTCTAGCCTACTACAAGTTAACTTCAGACTGGAATGTAGTTGAGCCCTAACCAATCTCACACTGATTAAGGTACAATCGCGTTCCTTACGCCTCTTGAACCGCGCCGGATTCAGCGCACTTGATTCCCTTAGAAGATCTCACCCACAACTAAGATTTTCTACGATCCAACATCGAAGACTTGATAAACAAATCGGTCTCACACAGAAAAGTCTATTGAATAGATAAATCTGTCTCCCATAGAAATACCTACGAGCTTTTGTTCCGTCTTTTGATAAATCAAGGTGAACATGAACCAATTGATACACCGGACTTTTATTCCCTAAGAACACCTAGTAATATCAATCACCTCACAATAATCTTAATCGTATGGTAGTGAAACAAGATATTGTGGAATTACAAATGATGAGACAAAGATGTTTGTGACTAATTTTTATCTTACCTATCGGAGATTAAATATCGAGCAAATCTTAGAGAAGATAATAATCAATACGATATAACAAAGAAAAATCAGAACACACAACTACATAGAAAATAGTTGGGTCTGGCTTCAGAATCCCAATGAAGTCTTTAAGTCGTTAACCTATAATGGTTTTAGGAAAAACCTAACTTAAAGGAGAATCGACTCTAGTCGCAACTAGTATCACACAGGAGGTATGGGGATTAAGTTTCCCAGTTGCTAGAGTTCTCCCTTATATAGTCTTCAAATCAGGGTTTGCAATCAATGCTACCTTGGTAACAAAGCATTCAATATTCACCGTTATATGAAAACCTGATTAGAGTCAAGCTAATATCTTTCAACCGTTAGATCGAACTTAGCTTGTTCTACACAAATGAAATGTGACTTCATTTAGATATGGGTAACCATACCTAAACGTGTACATATGGTTGGCTCAACAATAGTTAACCGAAGTTGGCCATATGAACACTTTCATGTCAACCTTGTGCATCTTAATCACAACTAGTTCAAATGACTCAAATGAAACTAGTTCTATAGTTTTTCAATTGTTTATATTCTCATAGAAGTATACAAGACACAATTGAAGCAAAATTGATTTTGATTCACTCGAATCAATTCATGAACATTATAGCCACGGTTTGCAAAAGACTGCATTCCTTATTATATAAATGTATTTGTTCATGAACAAACCAAATTTAGAACTTAACTCACTCAAGTATGCAAACGGGTACGCATACCTAAGTAGCCGGACTTGGTTTGGGTTCGCCAGTATGTGAACGGGTACGCATACTGTCGTACAAGATCAAACTCAGTTGAATTCCCGGACTTGAACTTTTAAGCCGGTACGCATACGGGTATGCATACTAAGTTCCCGGACTTGAACAATCAAACCAGTACGCATACGGGTATGCATACTACGGTTCCCGGACTTGGAATAACTTGCAACAGTTAGCATACAAGTATGCATATTGTGTTATATCCAATCAATGGTTAATCGTTTTAAACTCCATGTTAATCATTGAAACATTCTTGGAAGACGGGAATAGCTGTCTCACACAAACTATTAGCTTCAAAATAATTTTCAAGTGATCAATAGATTAATACAAAACATTCCGAGTCTACATCAAATGACTGTCTCATACAAATCATGTAAGATGTTACTAGGCGATTTTCACATGATCATCATTTGACTTTCGTCAAGAATAAAGATGAACTTGGTTAAAGCGAAATCTTACCAACACATATTTCGAGAAATATGTAAGCGAGTTAAACTCAGCTCGAAATATCAAATGTGTATAATATAAAGTCTATATAGCTATACGACTTTTGTCTCAATATGAGATATAATAGAAACAGACTTTTGAGTGATAGATGAGTTCAAGTATCCACATACCTTTTGTTGATGAAGTTCCACAATCTCCCCTTATTAGTTCTTCATCTTCAATCGATGAACGCCGTGAAGTCTAAAGCTCAACTACACATTTTATCCTAATCCGAGACATATCTATAAGTAAACTAGAAATCAAGACTTGTAGTTTTGACAATTAAACTTGACAAACAAGCTTGAGTAGCAACGCTTGCGAGTTCGACCGAGCAGTGCTCTAACACCTTCGTCAATGATAACACCTATGGATGGTTGTACAAAATATTGCTTGTTGACTAAGCGCCTATTTCCGCGAGTGTCTCCACATTCTTCCTATCTGGCATGGTTTCCAGCAAGGGTGAAGCCGTTGTCGCCGACCGCTTGGTAGCTTAATGTATCTCATAAAAGGTTTGAAATCGTAATTTTTCTAACAAGGCACGATAGACATGAATCATGTTGTTGATGCAGGGCTCTACCGATTGTAGTTCAGACATGTTTTAGTTGTGGCAGTTGAGAGTTTGAGTTATGGTCTTGGCCGGTTGTTGGTGCTGGCCAACTTGTCCCATCCTGTTAGCGTCAGCAGGTTGGATTTATGTTGGCGATGTCAAGTTGTCAGTGATGTGTCCATGGCCTACTTAGATATTCTCATTGCATGAGATCTGATGTTGGCATCATGCTTGGCTAAGTTGTAGTGTATGTGGAACATGTTCGAGGAATTCAGTCGTGGAAGTTCTGCGACTCGAAGTTATGTTCAATTTAACTTCGTATTAAATAGTATGCTTCTAATAGTACTTTCCTTCAAGAATGACATTGAAGCTCACTCTAAATATATGTAGTTCGTATCATCAGTGTATTCTGATTAATACATGGAAATTTGTATGTCCGTACATAAAATAACGAGAATTCAACCGAGTGAGGATATGAAATTTTGCAGGCCTATACATATATAAAAGAGTTACAAGGTTAATATAGTCATTAATTGGATACGCATTCTCAATTCTCGTGCGAAATATAATGTAGAAGTACGAACCTGTAATTTTGATGCCAGGTCAGGAATTTATACATATTTATTCCATGCTTCTGCAGCTGGGTAAATGCAATATTAAGATTTCCTCACTTGTCAAAAATCCACCATTAACAACCATATAAATACAAGCACTTTAAGTATCAATCACACTTCAATATTTATTGTTGCAATACAAATACAACTCGATAAACCAATATTAAATCATATTTTGAGAAAATTTAATATGTAAGAAATTAATATTTTATTTTCCAGCATCATCATTATTTTATATATGAGGGAGGATCCATGAACAATCTTATATAGAAACTATCTATCTATACAAGATAAAATCAATCTTTTTTTAGAGTGTAAATGGCAATGAATTTGACCAATTATTTTGATGATATGTTGATCTTATTAATATATCAAACCTCACCATCTAGAGATTTTAATTCGATCGTTAATTTTCAACGGTTGATTTTCAAAGTGGTAGATGGTGATGTTATACGTCTCGGATTATGCTCATTTTTGATAAGAATCTAGAGTTCAATAAGAAGAACATATCACGAAAATATTTGGTTCAAATTCATTTTAATTTGGACTCTAAAGAAAAATTGGTTCAATCTTGTATGGATAGTTTGTCTATGGATCCTCTCTCTTTAGAGCAAGTCTTATGGTGGAATCCAATCTATTCCAAGTATGGAAAAAGTGTGGAATGTCAAGTATAATGGCTTCCAAAAAGGGGGTCATCCACACTTTTCCAAGGAATGTTCCATGATATTATGGAAGAGATCCTGGATTCCAAGAAAAACGTTAATCTAATTCGCGCTCAACGCAATTCAAGATTGCGTAAAATCTGACGCAAAAAAAAACGCAATAGAGAATGGCGTCGAACTCTAATCTCAACAGCGTTTTTCCAAAAATAATAACTCACTCGATTTAATCAACCGTTGTGAGTGAATTGAATATACCAACTTATTGAATGGACGGTTTTTAATAGTTTCTCAAAGACACAACAACTTTAAAGTTTCAGACTTTTTTTCTTTAACGTTTTGCATGTTGTACACGTGGGAGAGGAAAGAAATTGTTGACAGCTGACTAATCAAACGCAGAAAGGATTGGCGTTTTTTTGGATTCCACCATTAGAGATGAACTTCCGGGATATACTCCAAATGCCGAGGTGGCATGTAATTTGGAAGATGGAATTCTTCCACCACAAAACTTGCTCTTAGAGCTTCTCCAATGGAATGTGTGTGAAGAAAAAAATCTTCATCCACATAGGATACACAATAATTTCTTACAAAAAGTCGTCTCCAACCCATTGATGTGAGGATGATGTGGCAAAAAAAAAGTTAGACATCCTCTAGATCAATCTCTAATTTTAGACATTCACTTATGGTGGGTTTGGATGTAGAATTTTAAAGATGGAATTTATGGGTCCAGGGGATTTGGTAGAATTAAGTTTCCCTCGGTACGTTTGGTTGTTTGAATCCTTGGAATCACGTTTCCTATGAGAATCAGTTTTCTAGCAAATCCTCCATATGGAGTCCGACCCCTCCCCCCTAAGATTTGCTGGGAAACTTATCAAGGGATTTATGGGCCCACTTTTTTTTAACTTCAAATCTCGTATATATGCAATTTTAAGATTTGAGGGTAATGCCAAACGGTACAAAGACTTTAAAACAATAAAACTCTATAAATCCTAGAAATTTTAATTGAGTTACCAAACAAAAAAAAGATTTATATGAATCCCAGAATTTGTAATCCCATGGGATTATAAATTCCTGGAAACGCTGAATTCCGCAAACAAACCCACCATTAGAGGATGTCTTCCCATACTAGTCACATTTTTGTTAACAAAAATCATTAAAAACAAAAAAAGGAAATAATTTTAACCAATTATATACCTACAAATAAGCAAAAGGATGTGTTGATGGTGGATTTTCGACAAAGGTCAAAATCGTAAAATCATGATACTGCATGTTTCTGACCCGGCTTCAGGAACGCATGTGATGATTCATATTTTACGATTTGTGAACCGTTTCACGAGCTCTAATCGATTTCCTCTCAGAGCCATGATGAATATGATTCTCGAAAGGCCTCCCACTAGCTGAGCGTTTAATGTTGTGCATTTCATCATAATTGTTTGTTGGGCGGTCCTCCTACATAATTGTTTGTTGAGAGGGCTTAACGCCTTCAGGACGTCGGTTATACTCGTTGTTCCCTGACTACATAGAAGAAATATTGGCCGGTCCTCCTACATAATTGTTTGCTGAGAGGGCTTAACGCCTTCAGGACGTCGGTGATACTCGTTGTTCCTCGAATATGTAGAGAGACCGTATATAGATTCAGGCGGCTCTCCTACATAATTGTTTGTTGAGGGGGCTAAACGCCTTCAGGACGTTAACAACGCTGCACGATTGTTCCCTGACTATGCACCTTTTCAGAACGAGTATGATGCTTCAACTATCTCATATCTCGATTCTACAATAGATTAATTCTACCGTGATATTCGCCACTGAATTCCTAGAAAATAATCTATTATATCTCATCACTCCGTTCCATGAATTCCCGGCTGACTCCATGGATCAGTTATAGATAACCAATTCATCTTATTACCTTGTTCCCTGAATTCCCCAGCTGAATTCATGGATTAGTAATAGATCCACAATCCATAACTATTGCTCTGTTTCATGAATCATTCTCCGCTGAATTTCATGAATTAGTAATAATTACTCAACAATCGGGCATCTGGATTATCACCGAGTAAGCCCCAATGAGATGGTGCAAGTATACTCAACAATGATGCACGAACGAGCACCCAAATGCACGAACGAGCATTCGAAAATATGGACGAATGAGGAATCCTACACAAAACAGGAGAGAGAAAATAATTAGAAAATAAATAATAGAAAAGAGGCGCCTAGGGACCGGGCCGACCGGCCATGCCGCCGTGGCCAGTCCCCACGCCTCTTCCTTTTATTTTTCTTATTTTATTTATTTTCATGAACTCATGAAAACTCCTTCATTCAAGCAACTTTCCTTGTTTGAGCAAAACTCACGGTTTCTCCATATTTTCACGGTTTCATGAAAAATAATAAAATAGGGAAAGGTATCGTGGGACCGGGCTACCTAGCCGGCGGGACATTCCCTAGCCTTGGCCGGTCCCACACCTTGCAATCCTTTATTTTCATAATTATTATTTCCCTCATCTCATGAAACTCCTCCGTTTGAGCAAAAATCATGGTTTCTTCATATTTTCTCAATTGCTCAAACCATGAAAAAGCCAAAAACTCAAATGGTCACATGACCGACTAGGCTACTCGCGCCAAATATTAAAATATTATTATTTTAATATTTTCCAAATTTTGATCAAACGAGCAAAGTCCTACTTGCTCATTCGAGCGAAATCAAGAATTTCAGTCAAAGATCGAACTCTTCTGAAAATCCGAGATATTGCTCAAACGCACACCAGAAAATACCCAAACTCTCAGGACTGAGACACGGACATTATGGTGATACTGGCATGCTTCCTTGACCGACCAAGGCCAGCCCTAAGGCTTGCAAGAATCCGGTCCCACATATTCTTATGGTTTTGACCTAATTTGCTCAATTGCTCATATTGGGTCCAAACTCTTTCCAACCAACTTGGAGTTTGCTCAAACGACCATCAAATGGTCCCACGACCACGAAGGGCCGGTTTCATGCCCTCTTGGTCGGTCCCTCACTTTTCCATAATTAGGTTTTATCGCCTAATGCTCAATCGAGCATTATTTCAATAAAATGATTAAACCTGCATTTAATCATCATTCTTTCACCAACCGGTCAACTAAGGACCCTGGTGCACGCTCACTCGAGCACTTGCGCACCATGTGGCCGGTCCCTCCCTTATTCATGACCTATTTTCAACAATTCATCAATTGACGAACAATTGATCAAGGATTTCGAACAAACGCTCCATAAATCATCATTCTGACCAAGTTCAAACACTAATGAATTTACATTGATCAGCAATCAACATCTGGATTAATTATATAATATTTGGTAGTCTATCAATATTTTAATTAATATTTTATTGGGTCATGTCACCAATAAATAATTCGTCGAATTGAGCAATACTTGCTCAGTTGCTCGAATATTGATCAAACTATCAATATTCAGTAATTTATCAGTAATTCGTCGAATTGAGCAATACATGCTCAGTTGCTCGAATATTGATCCAACTATCAATATTCAGTAATTCGTTGAATTGAGCAAATAATTGCTCAATTGCTCAAATATTGATCCAACTATCAATATTCAGTAATTTGTCGAATGCTCGAATATTGATCCAACTATCAATATTCAGTAATTCACCGAATTGATGCTCAATTGCTCGAATTTACGATATTTGCTCAGACGATTTTTTTTTTTGCTAAGTCAAGAAATTGTATTGATAAAAAAGTTATTTACAAGATAGATATAGGAGAAAAGAGATCAATGTGACCCCAAAAACTCCTAAAACCTATTTAAAACGATAACAAATTACATTTGGGAATTCAATTGAACTTAAGAAAACTGGGCGACCTTCAAAATGAATGCCAACCCCATCCTCTAATAAACAACCACGCTTTGCCATGGTATCAGCTGCAAAATTTGCCTCTCTAAAGGAATGTTCAAAACGAATTGAACCATAAAAACCTTTAACTTCCATCCATCATTCCCTAGCAAACCAAGGAACGTTATCTTCTTCCAAAGCCTTCAACACACTTGTAGAATCTGATCTAATAAAAATGCAATCATATCCCCACTGAACTGCCCACTCCATACCCACAATAATACCATACAACAACAAAACTTACACTCGTCTAAACCACTCAGTCTCAGACGAGCAATATCTAAGAACTATACGTCTAACATGTTCAATCCATGAATCATTGAGCATTCATCACTCATGCGCGATTCAACAAAACTTAGACTTAAGTCAACCACTGACTAATTAAATACACGTCTGCTTTGCAAACTCCACGTTCATGAGACATCAATCACGTCACATGGGGGGATATTACTTAGGGTTTTGGTCTAGCGGCCTATGGCACGTGTGTCCATCCACGATGATAAATGTGAGCAAGTCGTGTAAACGGTTGAAGGAGTTAGCAAAGTAGTGGGTGGACGGTTAACCAAGTTTCCGCACGACATGGGACTGGTTTTACCACGATCTCCCACTTTCCCACTCTTTCACTCATGAAACCGTCATACTTACTGGGATCAATGTGTTCGCTATTCTGACAATATAAATAAGCTCTGAATCGATGACTGAAAGGACATTAGTTTCACACGAAATCAATCGTCTACACACAAGTGTCGATCAAACTTATTTACACATATTTGCAGAAACCTTCAACACATCTACAATCCTTCATCATCATTGATCCCACAATTCTCAGCTTCCCTCCTACAGATCAACTCATCTCCCTCTTTGTGACCGAATTGACTCTGGAACGACCATTGACTTGGTTTAGGCCGGAGTCCTACAAATTGGACTCTCGAACTCAAAGCAGTCATGTGCAGTGCATCTGTGTGAGGTTAAGCAGTTTGCTCGGTTGAGGAGTCTCGTTTGAACCGTCATCTCTTCACTTCCCTAAAAGACCAGCAAATCATTTTTCCCCATCTACAGATTGGCGACCACAGTGGAAGATTAATCTATCGGTTGCAATCTCATATTTTCAGAAAGATGGTTGGTCTTAGGTCTAACTCAACTACTCTGAATTCCAGTCAGAATCTTTCGAATGGAAATGTTCCTCCTTCCAACACTCCATCTGATGGCACAATCAATGCAGAAATCCCGACCTTGATCGAGTTGGTACGGGTACAGGAGATTCATACGAGGAACATGGACCTGATGAAAGAGACGCTAAACAACATACTGAATTTCCTCGTCAGGTTGACATCAGATTTGAGTGGCGCCCCTGCTCAAGGAATTCCGACACTAATGGATAATCCCTCAACTGATGATCACCCCCAAGCCAACAGTTTCACTACTTATGAGAAGCCGGTGGATCAGGAAGTCACACATTTAATTGAGAATCTATGTGAACTCCTGCACTTCTCCAGAGACCAACGTACGAACACATTTTCTGCACTCAACCAAATATCACCGATGCACGAATTGTTCCATCATCTCTAGTAGTCGAGGAAGTGTCCATGGCATCTGAGCAATCGATCAACAACATTACCTTCACCGAAGAAGATCGTATGGCGGAAAAAGGACATAATCGAGCTCTGTTCTTAACTGCCTTCATCAAAGATTCTGAATTCAGGAGAGTTCTCATCGACACAGGCGCTTCTACGAATCTCATCACTATGAAGACTCTCAAGGAGGCCAAAGTTCCACAAAGCAAGATTGTTCATCATCCCATATTAATGACGGGTTTTGAAGGAAGCCAGAGTCACACATACAGGTACGTCTATGTGGATCTGAAAGTGGGACCCATCCAATCCACAGTGAAATTTCATGTGATTAAGAAAGATCCCGACTATCACATGATACTCGGACGACCGTGGCTCCATGATAACAAGTTCGTTCCATCGACTTACCATCAATGCATGAAGGCTTTGCTCAACGACAAAATCGTCCGCATTCCAGCCTCAGTTTCTCCTTATGCTCCAGTTTATGATGTTGAGTTCCTAGAACCACCAAAAAATATCCCCGGGCCTCCAAGCAAGATTTACAGTACTCCGCTCCCAGGATGGAAATCTATCGAGAAAATTGCTGACAGGCCATCGTCTTCGGATGCTAAATCGATCAAGTCATCTACTACACCGCTCAAGCATCATCAGGGTCAAGGTATGACTCATAAAAGATCCAATTTTATTACTAATTACAATGCGGAAGGGAGAGTCATTTATCTTCGTCGAAAAGATTATCAATTAGCAGGGGAGGCCGACAAAAAGTCTCCCCGCCCTGAAGAATTATGCCAGAGTGAGCAATCGCCCGATGAAGAAATTCGAGATGCACCACGACAGCTGCAAGATGGCACGGGTTCAACAACTGACGATCTTGAGACTATTAACATCGGAACATATAAAAACCCAAGGTCGATTTTAATCAGTTCTGCTCTCTCATCTGAGGAACGAGAAGGATTGATAGGTCTTTTGAAAGAGTATCAAGATATCTTCTCCTGGACGTACGAAGAGATGCTCGGCCTAGATGACAAATTAGTCACTCATCATCTACACATCACTCTCGGTTCCAAACCTGTCAAGAAACCGCCCAGGAAGTTCATACATGATGTCTAGGAACAAATCAAAATCGAGATCCAAAAGCTACTAACAGCAGGGTTCATCAGTCCCATTCAACATCCAACATGGCTGGCGAACATTGTCCCAGTCAAGAAGAACGGTCAAATACGATGATGTGTGGACTTCAGGAACCTGAACAAATGTTGCCCGAAGGACGATTTTCCTTTACCCAACATTGATATGCTCGTTGATGCAACCCGTGGTCACGACATGTTCTCATTCATGGACGGGTACAGCTGATACAACCAAATCAAGATGTACGAACATGATGCTAACAAGACCGCGTTCCGAACTCCCATTGGAAACTTTCATTACACGGTGATGCCTTTCGTCCTGAAGAATACGGAAGCCACTTATCAACGATCCATGACTGCAATATTCCATGACATGATGCACAAGCAAGTGGAGGATTATGTCGATGATATGGTGGTGAAATCAAAGACTCAAGCATCCCATATGGAAATTCTGAAGCAAGTTTTCGAAAGATGCAGAGAATATAAATTAAAGATGGATACTTTGAAGTGTTCTTTTGGTGTTTCTTCTGAAAAGTTTCTAGGATTCCTAATCACTGCAGAAGGGATCAAGGTCGATCCAGACAAGACAAAAGCCATCACTACCATACCTCCTCCACGAACTGTAAAAGAGCTTCATAGTTTTATGGGCAAGGTAAATTATATTCGGTGTTTCATTCCTGGGTTGGCTCAACTCATTGCTTTGTTCACTCCTCTGTTGAAGAAAGGATCAAATTTTGCATGGACGACCGTTCAACAAGAGGCATTCTATAAAATACAGCAAATACTACTATCACATGTTGTCATGAAATCTCCGGTGCAAGGACGACCACTAATACTTTACACAGCTTCCAGTGACGTCGTTATTGGAGCACTTCTCGCTCAAGAAGATGAACAAGGCATCGAACGTCCAATTTATTACTTCAGTCGTACAATGAGGGATGCTCAACTTTGATACCCAAAGGCTGAAAGAGAATGTCTAACATTGGTTCACGCGATCCAGAAGTTAAGGCATTATCTACTATCAAACATGGTTGTGCTGGTGGCGAAAGCAGATCCCATAAAATTCCTACTGTAGAAACCTGCACTGATTGAAGACCGGCAAAGTGGCTACTTCAGATGTCAGAGTTATAACATGTGTCCTGCCTAAAGAAATCAAGGGACAAGCGGTTGAAGACTTACTTGTTTTTTTTCCCTGGAGAAGATATCATAATGTTACATGAAGAAGTGCCCGGTGAGTTTCCAGAGATCTCAATCATCCAGAAGGAAACATGGCTATTGTATTTTGATGGATCCGCCACTCCGAGTAATGATACTGGTGGAGCAGGAGTTGTGCTAGTATCTCCATCCGGCAAAGTCTTCTCACATTCTTTCAAGCTGGATTTCCACTGCACCAACAATTCAGCAGAATATGAAGCTTTCCTCCTAGGGTTGTCCTTGGCCAAGCAAGCAGGGCAATGCATCTGGAGATAAGAGGAGACTCAAAGTTGCTGGTCAATCAAATGAATGGCGTGTACTCTCTCAAAAAAGTAACACTCGCTCCATTCAGGGCTAAAGAATAAAGACTATTAACTCATTTCTCTGATGCAACAATTGTGCATATTGGCCGCACCAATAACAGACACGCTGACTGTCTAGCGACTCTTGCGTCCAAACTGCAGTTTGAAGGGTCAGAGAAATCCAATACTGTGCAAATACGTTCTGTATCATATAC
This sequence comes from Papaver somniferum, assembly GCF_003573695.1. Taxonomy (NCBI): domain Eukaryota; kingdom Viridiplantae; phylum Streptophyta; class Magnoliopsida; order Ranunculales; family Papaveraceae; genus Papaver; species Papaver somniferum. The sequence continues at coordinate 180,047,994 of NC_039364.1, read as the reverse complement.
CTGGCTTACTCAAGTTGAAAATGCTCAATCGTGACTGGCGGGCACCCATCATTCATGAATTGAGCAGTTCTCTTACAGAAGGGAAAATTAGCCTCAAGGAGTTGGAAAAAAAAATTATGCTGCATGGAGCATTATATTATCGCAATCCTGATGGATCCTTGTCACGATGTCTTGGAGATGAGGAAGCGAGCGAGCAAATCAAACGCATACATGAGGAAATATGCGAACAAACCCTGGTAGTCACACTTCACAGAAGGCTTCAAAGACTCGGGTACTATTGGCCCTCTATGGAGGCTCAATCAAGAATGTTACAAGGTTCCTTCCCCAATTGTCAGACACCACCTCATCATTTGTAGGTTCTAACAATCCACCATACTGGGGACTGGAGAAAACCTTACATAAAGTATATTCGTGACAACGATCTGCCATCAGAGAAGAAAGGAGCGATCAAACTCATCCAGAGGGCCAAACGTTTTGTCTACTTGGAAGGGATTTTTTATCGCAAAATCTTTGGTGGGAACCTTCTGAGATGTTTGGCCGAGCATGAAATTCCTACAATCTTGAAAGAGATGCACGAAGGTGAACACCAAGAACAGAAGAAATTATTTCTCCAAATCCATGAGAAATATTATTGGCCAACCATGGAAGACGATGCGGCTGCCTATGTTCGGAGATGTCATCAATGCCAAGTTCATGGTAACCTCATTCACACTCTTTCTCTTCCATTACATTTTGTGAGCAGTCCATGGCCCTTCTACAGCTGGGGACTGGATATCATTGGAAAAATCAATCCAGCATCTTCGAAGCAGCATGCATACATCATCACAGCAACGGAGTATTTTACCAAACGGGTCGAAGCTATTCCTCTTCAAAGTACCACTGGAGTCACAATTACAGCTTTCATCAAAGAATAAATTATATGTAGATTCGGCGTTCCTAAACATATCATCACGGATAATGGAATTCCTTTTGCCAACAAATATGTTGCAGAATTGCTCGAGAAATATGGAATCAAACGGATTTTCTCCACGCCATGCTATCCCCAAGGAAACGGACGAGCGCAGAGCACCAACAAAACCTTGATCCGGATTCTTAGTCGAACAATTCATGACAATCCACGAACGTGGCATGAAGAATTGCCCATGGCTTTATGGCCTACCATACCGCACCAAGAAGTTCAATTGGGACTTCACCGTATTCTCTCGTCTATGGCGCTGATGCTATTCTCCCAGCTGAGATCAAGATTCCCTCTGCAAGAATCGCAGCGGCCAGTGGAGTGCAGTGGGATGAAGCTGAAGTATTTAATTCAAGAATTGCTGAATTTAACATGCTTGATTCAAGAAGGGCCAAGGTAGAAAAATATGTGGAAACCTACAAACAGAGAATTTCCAAGGCATACAACAAAATGGTAAGACCTCGAACATTTCAAGTAGGAGATTTGGTTTGAAAACAGCAAATCATATTCAACAAGACATGTCCGCTCCCAAATTCTTTCCGAAATGGGAAGGGCCTTGTGTAATCATTAAGGCAATATCCAACGAATATTACAAAATCTTATCTGTTAATAGAGAAGTGGAAGGAAATATCATCAATGGCAAGTGGCTCAAGGCATACTATGCTTGAGCGATCAGTGAACAATTATATGTTAAATTTCAAATGTAATTTATAAAATTTCTTAAAAGAGTATGAAATATGCTCATTCGTTCAAAATTCAAAATATATTTCATGAATCTCACAAAAATTCTTTCAATTATCCTACTTTATTCAAAACCAGTCTCAAGCTTACAAAAAAAAATATCTCTCAAACGCTCATTCAGAGCAAATCATCCAATAATGAATAATTCTTACTGAAAACCATGTTAATTATCTTTTGGAAGTTTTCGTTCTTCACTCTCAAGTCCTGAACAGCTTTCTCGACCCTTGCCGACTCCAAAGCAAGTGCCTTCTCCTCTTATATGATAGCAAATGTAGCAGAAATCATATTTGCAGCAGCAGCCGCCCTGTCAACCTCGATGATCTCGAGTTGCGACGGGGCCAGCTTATATTGAACTGCAAGATCTCACAGTTCGAGATCATATCATCCTATCTGTGCAACTCTTCATTTTTGACATCTCGCAGGTTTATCTTGTTCATTTCATCGATAACGGCCAGTAATCCAGCGACTGTGGTTAATAGAGTCGGCAGAAAACCTCTCCATACTTCAGTAGTATCAAGGTGCCCATACCTCTTCCAGATCTTGGTATAAAAAGATGCATAACACTTTGGAACGATGAAACCTCCGATTAGTTGATTGTCTGGGCAAACATTGATCATGAGAGTATCAAATGGGAGTCCAGCCGTTGGGTACTCACGAACAGAAACCCTGGAATCAGCAACTACAGAGTTGTTTGAGTTTTCATCAGCATGGTTTTCGCCATCATCATTAGCTGCAACCACAGACTTTCCATTCTTTCTCTTCATAGCTTCAACAACAACATGAACATCAACCTGCAACGGAAAAATATTTAATTTCAGTAAGACTGGAATAAATGCTTGATCTGAATAAATCTTCAGTCAAGAACTCACGGATGTCCCAGCTTCAACATGGGCGGACCTATAACGAGCGGGAGCCCTAACAGTCCGCTTAGGTCTTAAGAAGAAAGTTGATTCCCCTGATTACCCTACAACGAATCACTTTCTTTGGTTGGACATTCTGATCACGTGAAAATAAGGAAAACGTACAACTTACCGAGATGGACGTTCCAACTCCATGCTTTGCTAGGGATTCGTTCCGAGAATAAGCACTGTTGCCGGACATGATGATGAGGAGTATGATCGTGATCAAGATTTCTTCTGATAATATACAGAAGCATAAGAATATGTGTCACATAAGTAGAAAACCCTAATCTCTGATAGTCAAAACATAAGATGGTGGATACTTATCTTCTACGAATGGTCAAATCAGTTGCGATTTCTACTGAGAGGATCTTAAATGGGATTATGTGATAATCTAGAAGAAGAGCGACAATACTGGGGACTGACAGTTCAACCAGTCGATACTTTGACTAAGAACTGATTTTGTGCGAATCACGTTTCCTTAGTTTGCTCGTGCAGTCATACTTCCGAAGATCACGACTAACTTTCACACACGTGGATATGGGTTCATCCAATTGAAGGCATGAAAAGAATTGGGTAGAAGATACGATAAGGGATTGTTCAAAATAAAATAAAATAATAATCTCTAAATATCTCTATAGTCAAACTACTCAAATAATGGGATAATATCTACTTAAACGGAAAATAAATGATCTCAGAAATATTCGCAAGCAAGACTAATCGTCAGAATCGTCAGATTCATCGTCCTCTATGGAATCCTCTTCATGCTCTTTCTCGGAATCACTGTCCGAACTGGTGAATTTTTCCTTATCGAGATTGTTATACATTGCATCCCAGTAGTTTTCTTCATCACGTTCATCTTGGAGATCAACCTCGACCAATCGCTCAATCTCCCTATGCGGTGGATATGGCCTACTTCTGCGCTCTATCGCTCCCATATAGGTTCCTCTTCTTCACCATCTAAGTCTGAGGCTACACCATCAGGACGAGATCGGAGTTTCTCCTCAGCTTCTAGTATTTTTCGTTGAATTCTACGCCTTTTCTCCCGATAATCAGATATTATCTCCTCCATGGATTTCCTCTTCAAAAGCTCATCACGAGCAACTTTTAGATCATCGAGAGGCATGCTATTTATTATCTCCTTAGCATGATCCGTCTTGGAACGTGCTTTGGCCGCAGAAATCTTGGAATCCTCTTCAGAAGAGCTAGAAGAATAATCATAATCACTGCTGCTGGAAGTCACCATTATCTGGAACCAGAAGCACAGAATTACAGATATGCTAATATTGAATTCACAACAAAAATGGTAATCCTCAACTCTTACCTATTTTATGATTTCGCTAAACTGTAGTGATAATGACGAAACTTCGGAAAAAAAAACTTGCTCACTCCTTCAAACCTGCGAAGATGAGCAAAATCTATCATTCAAGAGTCGACACTGACTTTTCACGAAACTATGAACAATTCACATAAACTCTTCATGTGAACGTTCCATGATTTTATGCCGCAAACACATATCATAAAATCATAAAATATAATTGTTTATCTCTAACAATTACTCAAAAATTGATATTTTATTTTTATCAAGAAAAAAAAAACTCACGTATATTTTTAAAAAAAATAATTTTTTTTCTCTTTTTACGCGAGTTAGTAAAAAACTTATTTTTGCTCAAACGAGCGTTTGTCTATGAAACAAGGGTCTTTTCTATTTTGCAAAGGTACACTTATTCCACATAAAATTTTGAAAGTTCATCAATAAATTTTATCATGAAGTACAGGTCTTTTCAAAAATCTCTCTAACTTTAGGGATCATTGTTTACTACATTAACTACGAACGAACGTAAGTTTCTAAAAGGTATTTGTGTGAAAGTTCATGCTTTGAAAATAAATTTTGATTTTCATGAAACCTCATAAACAAAATTTTCTCTACTGCAACTAGACCATGTCTATTCAATAATATATGTATCTCTTTCATATTAGGGATTATTGCTTGTTTCTTAAACTAACGAACAAACGGGCGTATGTTTGCTAAAAACAATTTTTTCATGAAACTTACGCATGCATATACACATATGAAACTTTGTTTTGAACAATTCATGAACAACTGAACTTCAGATTGGTCGGCGCCGGCCGGACTTCCGCCGGCGGTAGTCGGTGCCGACAACTCCAACAATTTTTTTTTTCCTTTCAAAATCGTGAGAGAGGCCTGGTCAGTCACACAAAAAATAATAAAAAATAAAAAATTTAGGGTTCTTCTCTTTTATATCAATTTTATTTCCAAAACCTAATAAAACATAAATTTCCTTTTTTTGGCTTGGGCCCGCAAACGCTAACCCGACCAAAACCGGACGTCCGACCGACCACATCAGCAGTGTCTCATCTCTCCGTGCTCACGGGATGACGCTCTATTATACTATCAGGGTCCTTACCTGAGCATTTGTTTGTACATGACACCATTGGAGCAAATCGAGGATTCTGAAAATATCTTTGTACGCCCGAGTTCAACTGTTTATCTCGTCGACTGGAAAATCACCATTGAATGCTTACTGCGGAATATGATTTTCCCTCACTAAGCAGGGGACTTAATATCTTTGTACTCCATGTTTCTGACCCGACTTCAGGACCCATGTGGTGATTCATATTTTAGGATTCGTGAACCGTTTCACGAGCTCTGATCGAGTTCCTCTCAGATCCATGATGAATATGATTCTCGAAAGGCCTCCCACTAGCTAAGCGTTCGATGTTGTGCATTTCATCATGTCCTCTATGTAGAATAACATGATTGTGCGGTCCTCCTACATAATTGTTTGTTGAGAGGGCTTTACGCCTTCAGGACGTCGGCGATACGCGTTGTTCCCTGACCACATAGAGATTCCTCTTTACATAGAAGAAAGATTGGGCGGTCCTCCTACATAATTGTTTGTTGAGATGGATTAACGCCTTTAGGACGTCGGGGATACTCGTTGTTCCCAGACTATGTAGAGAGACTGTGTATAGATTCAGGCGGCTCTCTTACATAATTGTTTGTTGAGGAAGATAAACGCCTCCAGGACGTTAACAACGTTGCATGATTGTTCCCTGACTATGCACCTTTTCAGAACGATTATGATGCTTCAACTATCTCATATCTCGATTCTATAATAGATTAATTCTACCGTGACATTCGCCACTGAGTTCCTAGAAAATAATCTATTATATCTCATTACTCCGTTCCATGAATCCCCAGCTGACTCCATGGATTAGTAATAGATAACCAATTCATCTCATTACCCCGTTCTCTGAATTCCCCGGCTGAATTCATGTATTAGTAATAGATGCAAAATCCATAAAAATTGCTCTGTTTCATGAATCATTCTCCGCTGAATTTCATGAATTAGTAATAATTACTCAACAATCGGGCATCTGGATTATCACCGAGTAAGCCCCAATGAAATGGTGCAAGTGTACTCAACAATGATGCACGCACGAGCACCTAAATGCACGAATGAGCGCTCGAAAATATGGACGAATGAGGAATCCTACACAAAACAGGAGAGAGAAAATAAAAAAAAAAATAGAAAAGTGGCGCCTAAGGACTGGGCCTACTGGCCGGCCGGTCCCCCACGCCTCTTCCTTTTATTTTTCTTATTTTTATTTATTTTCACGAACTCATGAAAACTCCTTCATTCAAGAAACTTTCCTTGTTTGAGCAAAACTCACGGTTTCTCCATATTCTCAAAATTTCATAAAAAATAATAAAATACGGAAATGTGTCGTGGGACCGGGATACCTAGCCGTGGCCGGTCCCACACCTTGCAATCCCTTATTTTCATAATTATTATTTCCCTCATCTCATGAAACTCCTCCGTTTGAGCAAAAATCATGGTTTCTTCATATTTTCTCAAATATTCCTCAAACCATGAAAAAGCCAAAAACTTAAATGGTCACATGACCGACTAGGCTACTCACGCCAAATATTAAAATATTATTAACTTAATATTTTCCAAATTTTGATCAAACGAGCAAAGTCCTACTTGCTCATTCGAGCGAAATCAAGAATTTCAGTCAAAGATCGAACTCTTCTGAAAATCCGAGATATTTCTCAAACGCACACCAGAAAATACCCAAACTCTCAGGACTGAGACACGGACATTATGGTGACATGGGCATGCTTCCTTGACCGACCAAGGTCGGCTCTAAGGCTTGCAAGAAGCCGGTCCCACACATTCTTATGGTTTTGACCTAATTTGTTCAATTGCTCATATTGGGTCCAAACTCTTTCCAACCAACTTGGAGTTTTCTCAAACGACCATAAGCTGGTCCCACGACCACCAAGGGACGATTTCATGCCCTCTTGGTCGGTCCCTCACTTTTCCATAATTAGGTTTTATCGCCTAATGCTCAATCAGGCACTATTTCAATAAATGATTAAACCTGCATTTAATCATCATTCTTTCACCAACCGGTCAACTAAGGACCCTGGTGCACGCTCACTGGAGTACTTGGGCACCACATGGACGTCCATCATCCCATGTGGCCGATCCCTCCCTTATTCATGACTTATTTTCAGCAATTCATCAATTGACGAACAATTGATCAAAAATTAGGGTTTCGAACAAACTCTCCAAAAATCATCATTCTAAGCAAGTTAAAACACTAATAAATTTATATTGATCCAGCAATCAACATTTGGATTAATTATATAATATTTTGTAGTCTACCAATATTTTAATTAATATTTTATTGGGTCATGTCACCAATAAATAATTCGTCGAATTGAGAAATACTTGCTCAGTTGCTCGAATATTGATCCAACTATCAATATTCAGTAAGTTATCAGTAATTCGTCGAATTGAGCAATACTTGCTCAGTTGCTCGAATATTGATCCAACTATCAATATTCAGTAATTCGTCGAATTGAGCAAATACTTGTTCAGTTGCTCGAATATTGATCCAACTATCAATATTCAGTAATTTTTCGAATGCTCGAATATTGATCTAACTATCAATATTCAGTAATTCACCGAATTGATGCTCAATTGCTCGAATTTACGATATTTGCTCAGACGAGCAATATCTAAGAATTGTACGTCTAACATGTTCAATCCATGAATCATTGAGCATTCGGCACTCATGCTCGATTCAACAAAACTTAGACTTTAATAAGTAAACCACTGACTAATCAAATACACGTCTGCTTTGCAGACTCCACGTTCGTGAGACATCAATCACGTCACATGGGGGGATATTACTTAGGGTTTTGGTCTGGCGGCCTACGACACATGTGTCCATCCATGATGAGAAATGTGAGTAAGTCGTGAAAACGGTTGAAGGAGTTAGCAAAGTAGTGGGTGGACGGTTAACCAAGTTTCCGCACGACATGGGACTGGTTTTACCATGATCTCCCACTTTCCCACTCTTTCACTCATGAAACCGTCATACTTACTGGGATCAATGTGTTTTCTATTCTTACAATATAAATAAGCTCTGAATCGATGACTGAAAGGACATTCGTTTCACACGAAAACAATCGTCTACACACAAGTCTCGATCAAACTTATTTACACTTATTTGTAGAAACCTTCAACACGTCCACAATCCTTGATCATCATTGATCCCACGATTCTCAACTTCCCTCCTACAGATCAACTCATCTCCCTTTTTGTGACCGAATTGACTCTGGAACGACCATTGACTTGGTTTAGGCCGGAGTCCTACATATTGATCTCTCGAACTCAAAGCACTGTCGTGCAGTGCATCTGTGTAAGGTTAAGAAGTTTGCTCGGTTGAGGAGTCTCGTTCGAACCGTCATCTCTTCACTTCCCTAAAAAACCAGCAAATCGTTTTTCCCCATATAAAGGATAATACAACATTTTATGGGTTGGAGAGAAAATTTATTTTCTCATAATATTTAGGATTTTATACCTAGAGGATGTCTTAAAAGTGATGCCACATATGAAAGATCCACATTTACCATTGGAGAAGCTCTTATGCTGGTTCCTATGGAGGGTGGCTAAACCACCCATTTTCCATGCCAGCTGGCCTGGCATATTGGCCGCGCCACTATGGGAAAAAAGTTAATTGATCGAGTCTCCACCACTAGCGATCTTCATAAAACCGGTCGGTCTTGTAATTGTCGCTTATTAAATAATGAAGTAACGGCTATTTCCCCCACGTCTCCCTATAAATTCACCCCATTCAATTTAATTTAATCACACCTCATTTTCTCATTAACTCGATCATCTTACTCTTTTGTACCTGTAAAGCCCCTTATCCTGAATCGGTGTTAGGAAGTGGTTGTCGGTCGATTGAAGAATCTCATTTCTTTAGGGATACTCTAGTGTTGGGCTTGTACATCCAACCTCTTAATTATGGGAACACAAAATCAGGAAAAATAAAAGTTAATTATGGAAATGAGTTTGACTGGGAGAGATATATATTTTTTACTTTTATTTTTGTACTTAGTGAAAAAGCGGGGGTCTAAGAACACCACCCAATATTTCTCTTAGAAATCTGTATGGACTAACTCCGAAATACTTTGCTAGAGAATCAACTAGACAGTCAGACTCAACCTAGATAGAAAGTATCTCGAGGAGTTATTATCTCAATTTCTCGATTTGATCTTTACTCAAGCAAATAGAAATTTGCGAGTCTTTATCAAAGAGAGATAACTTGGACGGTACCAAAGACCAATGTCCAAGGATCAATCAACTACAATCAACAACCAAAGGTTGAATTAGATAAGTTGATGATCACGAACACACAACCTGTATTATTTCAATTATATTAAATATAATGCGGAAAAGAAATAACACAAACACCAGAAGTTTTGTTAACGAGGAAACCGCAAATGCAGAAAAACCCCGGGACCTAGTCCAGATTGAATACACACTGTATTAAGCCACTACAGACACTAGCCTACTGCAAACTAACTTCAGACTGGACTATAGTTGAACCCCTATCAATCTCCCACCGATACAAGGTACAGTTGTACTCCTACGCCTCTGATCCCAGCAGGATACTGCGCCCTTGATTCCCTTAGCTGATCTCACCCACAACCAAGAGTTGTTGTAACCCAAAATCATAGTCTTGATAATAAACAGATCTGTCTCACACAGAAAAGTCTATAAAAGGATAAATCTGTCTCCCACAGATAAACCCTAGGTTTTGTTCCGTCTTTAGATATAAAATCAAGGTAACATGAACCAATTGATAATCTGGTCTTATATTCCCGAAGAACATCCTAGATTAATCAATCACCTCTCTACAATCCTTCCTGACTACACAAGCGGATTGTCGAGGAATCACAAACATTGAGACGAAGATGTTTGTGACTTCTTTATCTTGCCTATCGGAGAACTCTCACGATCTCAATCCAATCAATCGATTTTACTCGTACGATAGAAGATGCAAGATCAGATCACACAACTACGATAAAGTAGTATCGGTCTGGCTTCACAATCCCAATGAAGTCTTTAAGTTGTTAACCTGATTTTAGAGAAGAAAATCAAAGGTTAATGGAGATCGACTCTAGCGGGGCGCACTAGTAACACACAGACGTGTGGGGATTAGTTTTGCACAATGCTAGATGTCTCCTTTATATAGCCTTCAAATCAGGGTTTTGCCTTAGTTACAAAGCAATCCTTATTCACCGTTAGATGAAAACCTGATTTAGATTCAAGCTAATATTTCTCAACCGTTAGATCGAAAACTTAGCTTGTCACACACACTTGGGTAGACGTTTACTGGGTTCGTGAAAACCATGCCGAAACGTGTACGTGTATGTCGGTTCAACATAGTAACTCAAAAGGTTAACCATATGAGCATTTCATATTAACCTTGTTCTTCTTCACCATAAATAGTTCAATTGACTCAAATGAACTACTTAAAGAGTTGTTCAATTGCTATGAGATCTTATGTAACTACACAAGACACAATTGAAGCAAAGATGATTCGATTCGATTGAGTCGGCTCATGAAAATTATATCCACGGTTTGCATAAAGCATTCCTTAGTAATTTAATGTTTCATGTTCAGAGCACATCTTTAGATCATAACCTCTTAAGTTCACAAACAAGTTCGCAGACTTAAGTTAATCGGTTGAGTTTTCCAAACTCAGCAGAAATTCTCGGAAAGAGAACTTCCGCCAGTTCGCGGACTGGGATCGCGAACTTAGCACACAAACGAGTATTTGGAAAATCCCAGCAGAAATTCTCGATCGAGAACTTCCGACAGTTCGCGGACTGAGTCTGCGAACTAGGTTCGCGGACTTGGCAAGACAATTCCACAATCCTCCCGATTTCTCTTGATCAACAAAGTTCAAAAACTTCGGTTCAATGAATACATGGTGTAGTTGCAGAAAATCCTACACTACACCCCTCATATGATTTCATTAACACTCAAATCGTTTTAGATTAACAATCTTAATTTTATTGATGAATCTTTGAACAATCTTACAATAAAAGATAAAGGAATCAAGAATAACCACTGCTCTAGATTTTCTCTCTCCTATTTACTTTTTTCTCACCCAGAAAGATCTCTCCCTTTCTTTTACAATTGAACGACTATTTATAGGGAAGTATATAGTGGATGACAGCTAATCTGTCCTATAGTTTCGGATATGTCTTGCGACATTCTCGCAACCTTACAAATGTTAATCTCGCGAACTCTCTTATTTTCACAGAACCATCACATTTTTTTCATGATTTTAGCTGACGTCGTTTATTATGTCATTTCTGAAATTATTCTGCGACGTTGTTGTGTTGTGTTGTTGATAATTTCGCTGAGGCATTATTGCTACGAGATTCTGATCCTACATCTTTCCTATTCTCATATCTTCTCTGCAAAGTAGAGCATGATGTGAGAAATGCCGCAGCTATTCATCTCTTCATATTCTGCATTTATCACACGTATTCTTTCTTCCATCTGTTTCTTGACACGTCTTTTGTAACCGCTTCTTTTCAACCACTCACGTCTTTTCGTCTTAATGGTATTTATTTCTTCGAGTAAAAAATCTTCTTTATATATTCTTCTTACTCTTCTTTCCATTTTCTTTTTACTTTCTCTTCTCTTTTTATTCTCTCATCCCTGCAACTCTATTGTTCTTCCGTAAGTTCTGCTACTGTAATTCTTCCCTCTTCAATCTTCTTACTTTTTATTCATTCTCATACTCTATATTCAAATATGCTTCCAAGTGGCCATAAACATGAGAAAAACTTAAAAGACGTCCAAAAAGATCTTGCTGAGAAAGGTTTCACACCTTCTACCATTCCTGGTGAAAGTGCCAAGTCAATTCTTTCTATCAAACTTTTCTCTGATCAATATTGTGATGATCAATCAATCATAATTTCGCTAGATCAAATTCTCGCAGGTCTCCCCATTCCTCTTTATGACCCAGATATTCCTCTGTTCTATGAAATTCTAGCTCACTCGGGATTTTCGCGAGTTATCTTCCAATTGAGTGGGGATTGCATCCGTCTAATGCTAGAGTTCTATAACCGTGGTGCTGGTAAAGGATCTATGTACTCCAAAGAACTTAGGGATCCTAAATTCGCAGACTTGGAGATAATTGCTGAGAAATACACAGTAGCGAGTTTCTTTGAAAATTATGAATTGATCTCCATGAAGAAAGAGAATACTCGCTGGGGTATTCGTTTGAAAAGGAAAGATAACATTTAAGAAGTTAAAATACTCATGCAAGACATTTATTGGCATTCTGGTAAGAACACAACTCCTCGCAAATCCAAAGATGATAAATGGTGTGTTTTTCCCTTGATGCTAAAAGGACCTTACATTGCTAGGTCAAATGTTCTTCCTGAGAATCTCGCTACCTATCAACCTTGGGTATTCTCTTGGCCCGAGAAGGAGAAAGAGGTATGTTTCTTCCAGTTTCGCTTACTTTATATTTCTTTATTTGTCTTTCTTCTTTTGTTCGCTGACTCTTGCGATATTCTACAGATCTAAAAACTGAAAGACAGTTATAATAAGACTGGGAAGACTAGTACCTTGTTAGCTCTTCGCTCATACACAGATGAGGTAAGAAATATTCTCTTATGATTTTAAACAGTATACTGTTGCTTCCATTTCTTATTTCTATCTGTGTGTGAAGATTATTGCTGAAATAGAAGAACCTGCCAATGTTGCGAAGACTGGTGATAAAGGCAAAGGTGCTCTTCGCAGGGAAAAACCAACGGCTCCTCCTTCAAAGAAAATAAAAGTCCGTTCTTCCTCTCCTTCAAATATTCCTTCTCATGAAAACTCCGAGGATGATGAGGATAATGATGACCATACTGCAAATGAAGATTCTCCATCTGAATCTTCTATGGCTAAGCTCTCTGGCCTCTTTTCTGATTCTTTGCAAGGAATGGGAGATAGTCAATTCGCTAACACCTGCAAAGCTCTCGCTACAATTTGCGATGTTCCTTTGTTGGATGGTGATAATTATCTTCGTGGAGTTTCTAGATCAGTGACTCCCAATTTCCTGCATTCTCTTAATAGTCTGGTATGCTTTCATCCTTTTACTTCTTCATTGTTAACTCAAAATCTCTTTCTATTTTAATACTTTTTATATTTTCTCGCAGGCTGGAAAAGATTCTTTCGTTATTGCCTCAGATCTAGAGAGGAGACGCGAAAATCTTGAAAAAAAGAATCTTCAATTTCGCACAAAGAATGAGGAACTGGAAGCTGAAGTCAAATGTCTTTGCGAGAAAAACAGACAACTAAAAATTGATTCTTCTTCTTATAAGAACAAAATCTCTAGTCTTCAGCAAGCTAATAATCAGCTCTATGGTATGTTACTTTTCTCCTTTCCTTTCATTCATTCATCCTGTTGTTTTATCTTATTTAATTGATCCTTTTTGCAGAAATTTATGGTCTTTCAGATGAAGCTACCATTCTTCGTTCATTTCCTAATGCCTTGGATAATGATACCCTTCTTGAGCGTCTTAATAAATCTTTAAATTGTTTCTCAAATGATAAAATTTCATCTCTTTCTCTGAATGAACTAAGATCCAAATTTCGCTCTTAGAAATTGACCGTAGATCTAGTTTAGGCTTAGCCAACCGATTTAAGCGTCTCCTTCTTAATTCTAAAGAGAAAATCAATGAGTTGAGAACCAAAACTAGCGGTCTCATAGATGATAAGGATCGCATCTCTGATCAAGGTGCTAAGGCTTTGGAGAAATTCCAAGAGACCCTTCTTGAAGTTCAACTTGAACGAGATGAAGCTAACCGCAAGAATACCGAGCTCTGCGAAAGAGAAAACCAAATTCGTTCTCGTATTCTTATAATAATGAGGATGAATTCTCTTGGGCTGCGAAAATCTTAGACGATGCCAGAAAAGATTTAGGTGTAAATGTTAGTCTCCAAGTTGAGCATACAGCCTTGATTAGAGATATGATTTCTGACAGAGAAGGTTATTAACTGTTCTCCAATACTAATCTTTTGTTTCTTATGAATTTTCATCAAGTTATTAATTGATTGCCTTTTGCTCGCATATTCTGAAAGTAGATATCGCAAAAGGATTGAGGAAATTGAAGCTGAAAAAGTGGAACTCGCAAAGAATCTTTCTTTTCGCAACGACAAGTATTCTAGATTAAAGAATCAAATCAAGATCACTGTTGCGAACTTTAAGAATGATTCTATGCATTTTCGTAATCAAACTATTCAAATGGATTGTAATGACCATAGTATTCCTCATTCTGTATCCTTGTCTCTTGGAGGAGATCCCAAAGAACATTCCCAGTCTGATTATTTCTGATAGCGAAGCTGATGATGAAGAATCTGATGGTGATGAAGGTTATGATGGAGATGAAAGTTCTGATGCAGACGAAGAAGGGAACAAGTCTGATGAAGATGATGAAGGATCAACTAAGAAGTAGTCTTTGTTTCTTTCTTTAATCTTGTGTAATACTTGTACATTTATTCCTTCATTCTGTATATTTGCGAATTCTTTTGGTTTTCCATATTCCTTAATATATGAGTTTGTTTCATTTTGACCTGCATTCATTAAAAAAATTCTTCCTTGCAATATGGTTAATCAATATAATCATTAATTTTTTAATTTTTGCGTAAATCTATCATGTGGAGACAAATAAAATTTTCTAATTTCATTCATTCCTATACTTGCCTCTGGTATTTGTATCCAAATGAGAGATTTTGCAGATTTTTCTTATTTTGTGCCTCAACTTCACAGTTGTTTATTTATAATTTCGCAATATTATGCGAAGTGAATTTTGATTCTTTTCAAAATCTCATTCCTGTGTGGTCTTATTTTGCCTTCCTAATTAAAGGTCTTATTATGCCACCTCTTGTCATTGCGACAAAATCGCAGGACGTTCTTGCACTTTCATGCAAAAACCCATTGATCTTGCCTTAACTTTTTCTTTTGTATTATGGCCTCTTCAGGAATGTTGCGACAATATGATAGGCCTAAACATTCTTGCGAAAATAAAGCCCCATGACATTGCCGTCTTGCGACGAAATCGTAGGACGTCTTTGCACTTTCATGCGAAAACCCATTGATCTCGTCTTATCCTTTTCTTTTGTATTATTGCCTCTTCAGGATTGTTGCACAAATATGACAAGCCTTAATATCCTTGCGAATAAAAAGACTCATGACATTTGCGTCTTGAGACACTTATCAGCTCCCTAATAGAGGGTGCCACCCTTATCTTCCCCCTGGTTTCCCCTTCAAGGAGGCGTACTTTTACCATACAAGGTTAGCTCCTCCCATCCAGTCTTAACAACAACCAGTTGTTTTCGCAGCCTCTTATCCCTTTTACCTATAGGGCTTATGGTTACGAGACTGCAATCTAAGTGGGGTTTTTTTCGGGCCGAGTGCAGTATAAGCCAAGACTTGTCAAGAATGGCAAGGTACGCTTCAAACGCCCCTGGCACTCTTGACTTAACCGTGTACCTCGGCGCCTTGATCAGATTATGCACTCCTTGGGAGAGTCCTTATTACCTTAGTCGCCCAACCTAAATCATATGCTTAAGCTGAGAATCCAAGGTGCCTCTCCCGGATGGGCTTTATTGACCCCAAATCTCCATGACTCAGGTTCCGGTGGCGGTGTAGCCTTTCCCTGAGCCATGAAACAGGTACCCCCTTATATGACGTACTTTAGGTCTTACATTTTCCTCTTGCGAAATTGTATTCGCGAACTAGGGTGTACGCCATAAAGGTTTGCCCCTTTCTCTTTTGTCATTGTTCTCTGATTGTCTTTTGTAGAATTCATTATCTCTGCGAGATTCTTGCACATCATCATATTGTATTTGCATTTCGCAATCTCAATTTTGTCATTCAATAAAATGTATTTTTGAGAATTTTATTTATTGCGAGAGTGTCGCAACAAATCAATCATTCATACGTTACCTTTGCTATCCTCTGTTTCTTTGTTATTTTCTGCTACTGTTTCCTTGGTAGTGGTATGTTCACCATTTTTTATTCTGAGCTAACATTGGTTTCACAACATCTCTTCTTCTTTTCTTTCGATTGCATCCACCATCAACCTCTCACTTCTTTGTGTCTCTTTGATTTTGTGTCGCCAATTTTCCTTCTTGTTTGCTCTTCCTTCGCAAGATTCTATCTCAGTTTCGTAACACCTCTTTCCTTCAACCCAATCTACCTTTATGATTCCTACACCGCTGGGGTGAGGGAATTTGATGCACTGGTGGAAAGTTGAAGCTACACCTAGAATCCCATGTAGCCAAGGTCGACCAATTAATGCATTGTAGGGTGATTCTACATCAACGACACAGAATTGTCTTCTGCCATTCTTGTAAATGGAGTTTTCGCAGCTTCTTCTATAGCTTCATCCAATTGTCTTTTGCCTACTTCTCCTCTATTATTTAGCATTCCTCTCATTTCTTCTAACTCTTTCAAGATTTGTTTATGTACACCTGAATTTTGATCCATTAGTCTTTTTAATTTCGCCTCCCTTCTTCTGCGTTCAAGTCTTTCTTCTCTCGCGAAATTTTGCATTTCTTCTTCATTATCCTCATCTCGTCTTCTTCTGCGAGTCTCTTCTTCATCTCTATCTTGAATTCGCATATGATTATGTCTCTCATTTTCCCCTTCATGATTCTGTTCATTTCTTATTAATTCCATTCGTTGTCTTTCAACCACCCTCTGTATTCTATCATACTCTTCATTGATATTACCGTTATTCCGGTTTTGTGTACGCCTTCTTTCTCGGTTGTCGTGATTGTTCTGGCGAATTGTCTCCTGAAGCTCTTGTTCTTCCATTTACGCTCTCAATCTTTCACGTTCGCAAATTAAACATGCTTGTTCAGCATAATGTCTTTCAATTTCTTCTTCAATCGTCTGTTGATTTCTTTGAGTTCTCTTTCATGTAAAATTCTCCTTCCTTCCTCTCGATTTCCTTCGCCATCTTGGTCATTTTGTCCCTGACGTTGTACGTTCTCTTGATTTCTACCATTTTTCCTATCATCAAAAGTTTCATTTTGTGGAACGTAACGATCATCAGTTCTTTCTCTATTTTCGCGATATTCTTCATTAGGATTTGATATTTCTTCTTGAATATTGTTTCCAGCATTAATTGTGGGTGAGTTTCTCCTCATTTCTCTTCTAGTCGATCTTGAATATGATTTTGTAATACTTCTCGATCTTCTACTCTGTAGTCTCATATTTTCCATCCTCAATTCGTGATTTTGCCTTGTTAAATTCGCACATTCTTCTGCCTCAGCTCTTCTTTCTTCATGTATTCTTCGTCTCAACGTTTCTAACGCTCCAATTTCCTCATCTCCATGAATTATTCCTTCATCTGCTTCTTGATTTCTCTCTATCTGTCTATGGTTTCTGGTTTGATGCTCTTCTTCTACTTCTTCTGTTGAATTTGATTGCCAAGTGTGTATACTCACCCTATCATAATCTGTATTCCTCCCTTGTACTAGTGTTTGTTGAACTGGTGGTTGAATTTGATTTTCTCTATTATTTCTCATTCTAGTAGATTATCCCATTTCACTTCTTTCCCTTCCAGCAATTCTCTTGCTTCTTCTAACAGTAGTTGGTTGTTCTGATCTATTTCTTCTTCTAGCCATTTCTTCAATGTTAACGAATTGCAAGAAATTATGTAAAAATGATTAATCAATCACTCCAAATCTTCACAAATTTCAATATTAATCTTCAATTTTTTCTAGAATAATCTTCAATGTTCCCTGTTTCTAGCGCCATTATGTAGTTGTAGGAAATCCTACACTACACCCCTCATATGATTTCATTAACACTCAACTCATTTTAGATTAACAATCTTAATTTTATTGATGAATCTTTGAACAATCTTACAAGAAAAGATAAAGGAATCAAGAATAACCACTGCTCTAGATTTTCTCTCTCCTATTTACTTGCTTCTCACCCAGAAAGATCTCTCCCTTTCTTTTAAAACTGAACGACTATTTATAGGGAAGTATATAGTGGATGACTGTTAATCTGTCCTTTATTTTCGGATATGTCTTGCGACATTCTCGCAACCTTACAAATGTTAATCTCGCAAACTCTCTTATTTTCGCAGAACCATCACATTTTTCTCATGATTTTAGCTGACGTCGTTTATTATGTCATTTCTGAAATTGTTCTGCGACGCTGTTGTGTTGTGTTGTTGATAATTTCGCTGAGGCATTATTGCTGCGAGATTCCGATCCTACACATGGTTATGTAATCTAAGCTCTCATTTGAATCATTGAGACATTCTCAGAGGACGCTATGTAGCCGTTATTCACAGACCGATTCACGACAGAGCAATTCTCAAAGTGATTGAAACTTTTCATGACTTTCGTCACTAGGTGAAGATAAACTTGATCAAAGCGAAACGCTTTACCAACACACGATTTCTAGATAAAAGATAAGCAATGAATGCTCATCTTGAAATGTCAAATGTGTATGATCTAGTCTATATAGCATACGACTTTTGTCTCATAAGAAGTAGGAGATATAAGAGGTAGACTTTTGAGTGATAGATAAGTTCAAGTCTCCACATACCTTTTTGTTGATGAAGTTCCACGGTTCCTTGTATAGATCTTCGTCGTTGTATGATGAATCGCCATGAAGTCCTTGAGCTCAACTACACTTTTCTATCCTAGTCCGAGACTTAGCTATGTAGGATAAAATCAAGACTTATAGTTTTGATCACTAACATTGACAAATATGCTTGAGATAGCAACGCATGCGAGGTTGACCGAGCTATGCTCTAACAATCTCCCCCTTTGTCAATTTTAGTGACAAAACTATTAATACATATGGAATACAAAAAAGATAAACTTTAGTGGCTCCTATTCCATAGTCTAATCTTCAACGTTCCTTGAAATCTTCGTCCTTCCAAGTACTCCAATGATCCCAAAGGTTGTAAGTTTAGCACCATCGTTGTTGAAGATCCGTAGCTATAACAATGAGAGAAATCGAGATTCTCGATCATTATTATACAGTGTCATAGTATTATTATATAACATCAAAGTCCAATTGTATCACGACTTTAACAATAATACTATGGTGATATGTATCACTCCCCCTTAGTCAATACTCCATCTCGATCATGGAAACCACTCCCCCTTACACAATGATCCGAAAACCATATGTATTTACAGTGTGAACTACAATATTTCTCCCCCTTTTTATCAATAAAATTGGCAAAGGTATAAGAATGGGATCATAATGAAATTTCCACAAGAGACATTTCATGACTAAAAGAAAAATACATACCAACTTAATTTAGATGCAATCTAATAGCCGAAGCTAACAACATTCATCAAGGAGTTTTAAGATATAAGATAACCCCTATAAAATTCCACAGCCGCACTCCCCGCAAGATATTACCATTAAGCACAAGTTCAAAAGAACTCTCCCCCATTTGATGTCATTCCCAAGAGAACAACAAGAGCGACCTTCATTTCGAAAGAAAAGAAGGATTTTTTATTGGACACCAAAAACCATAGGAATGATTTTCTATATCCAAAGCTCAACCAAATTAATCACAAGTAAACCCGTGATTAATTCAATTTGAATATGCAACTAATTCAAACCACAAAAGTGATCAATTTAATTGAAAGTGCTCAACATAAGTAAACTCACGGAGCTACGAATAAGTCAATCACACAGAGATGACTAACTTAACCGTTCAAATACTCAACATAAGGAAAACCTTACGGAATATATGACTACATTAACCAAAGAACATGATAGTGTATCCTTTCATATACTCAACACAAGAACTTGTGGAATATATGAAAACTCAACTACATTAATTACAAGAGAACCTATAATTAATCTAATTGGAATACAAATAACCAAACTAATCACGAAGTAATCAATTTAATTATTTTGGGCTCAACATAAGAGAACTTATGGAACCCCGACTAAGTTCATCATAGAATATGACAACCTTAACCGTACATGTACTCGACATAAGAAAGAAGACTTATGGAGTACTAACTAAATGACCAAACTAGTTGATTAATTTAGTTCCTAATGCTCGACATATAACATTTTATGGAACAACCAACAAAGCCAAGGTAAATTGACTTAGTTGTAAGGTGCTCAACATAAGACACACAATGGAGCCTTCACGGTAAAACATAATAAATTGGATCAATGAAGATCAATACTGTGGATAACATACAAGGATATATTATATTTTCCATCATAACAACATAATAGACCTTATCCTTGTTGAACAAAAGATTTTATCCTATTTTCTATCAAATACATGATTGCATAGGCATAACTTTTGTATATGTCAAAAGTCCATTCGTCCTTTCATCCATACGAATACTGATTCATGAACGACTTTACTTTTGACTGCAATATGGGACCTTCAAGTTCACGGACGTAAACAATACATATCCCATAAAAATATTGCAATATCACAAACCATTAAAATACTGCAATAAACGTCATCCTCCAAATATTTTTAGAATTTAATAACAAAGTCTAAAAAATAACATAAGAAGATGAAAACAAAAATAGCTATGTGTAGTCACAATCATCGCTATTCAAAGCACTAGTTATTCTTCCAGCTAATCCAAAATGAAGACATACTAGGCATATAAACTCAACAAAAACAGATGATAGGCTTAAAGGGAAATGGATCCCGGTGTATCCTCAACAGCGAACAGGGACACAGGAGGTACAAAATCCATATGAGATATGAAGTTTATGAGCTTGTGATCGACAACCTTCTCAGCATCAACAGAGAGATGATTCTCTTTTCGAAGATCCTTGATTTGAGATTTTATGAGACCAAGGTCAGACACAACCTTTTCCAACTCATTTTTCACCATATCAAGACCTTCAAGAGTATCAACAAGCTGTTGTTTTGCTTCCCCAAAGTACTTAAGAAAGTCATGAACAACTTCAGCAGAGATCATATCATCCTTTTCAGCATCTTCATGAGTATAAGCAAAGAAGCATGAGGTAAGCAAAGAAGCATGAGGTATTGAGATGATCTTCATCTATAAGTGTTCTCTTCCTCTTAGATTCAACCTCAACACCTTTGTCAAGAAATCCTTTTGCAAAACCACCATAGCAAGAAGAGGAGGAAGACATTCTTGAAAATCCAAGAAACCACCAGGAGTACACGTACGTGACTTGTAACCCTAAGAGGTTGGATATTTTGTCTTTGGGGATAACAATTTAGCAATTTAGCGTTTAAAAAAACTGTTGACTCGGGCCAGAACGGAATCCTTTCGAGTACAACAAATACCCAAGAAATAAAGTCCTTCAAACATTTTGAAAACAGGACCTAAAAACAAAATTTAAGACAATATGCAACAACTTCTTTTGACTTTACCAATACTTGATCTTAGCGAATCTGTCAACACAAGTTTAGCTATGGACGATAAGAAAATAACTTAACTTAACAAATGCAAGCAACAAGTATACTTGTTTTTAACACTACTTACTCAACAGGATTTTATATGAGCAAGTTCTCGAACCTTGTGATTACTTAGCACAAGTACGAGCCACAGGCTCATTACGAGGTTTATGTCTTTGGTTAAGTTTTTTTTCCTCTTATACTTAGAGAGGGATCCCGTTTGACATGAGAAATTATCATAAAAATTACTGTCATCAAAATAAGAGACATAGTTAGAGTTCTTACCAGAAGTTTCTTGACATGAGGAAGAGGATAATCTGTCAACAAGCTCTTTATATCTTCCAACTATCTTTTTTAATATCTTTTCCCATCTCATTGATTTTCCTTTCTTCTGGGATGACTCTCTCAACAGGATCAACGTTGCTTTCAGAAGCACGGCGGTTAACTTCCTTAGGATGATGTTTATTAAGACGTCTATTCTGACTTTGAACATTGAAGGAACTCATTGTACTGACATTCCTGGTAGCATTCACAGGATAGGTACGAAAACCAATTGGCTCAATCATACGTATGTCAGCCACACCTTTGAGAATCAAATCTAGGGTGTGTTGAAGTTTAACTAAGGAGTCTTTATTCAACTTAGGGTTTCTCTTTTGTCTAACAGAACTCTTAGTCTCACAGATGAGACATACCTTTTGATCATAAGAATGATTGGAGGAAGTCGCCTTAATATCATCATCAAAAGATTTGTGCTTTTTACAGAATGTCCTAAGTTTGGTGGGAATATTAGGAACACTGTTTTTACTTCTGAATGTAAAGCATCAGAAGTTCTTGGTATATTAGATTGCTTTGAACAAACTTGAACGGAGAGTTTATTTAAACGGAGTTCAATATCCAAGGCATCCTTTTCGAGGCTGGCGTCAAGAGTTAAGCACGAAGAATGATCTTCAGCATTACCATGGACTTTGCAATCTCTTACAACACCAAGAAGAACATTGACATGGGGTTTTAGCTGATCCAATCTGACAACTTGAATTCTAACAAGATTTAGAATCAAATTACTCTCTTCAGCTGTATCCCACTCATTAGAAGAGAAGGTCTCTTTCGAAGGGAGATCAACAACACACCTGCCATTGTTTGTCTGTCTCTTCGAACCACAAGGTTTTCTATATTCGAGATAGAATAGCTTTTCTCTTTAATAGAATTAGACGAGAGAGAATCTTTATTACTGGTGACGCGTTTATCAGAGATAGTACTCTTGCCCATAGAGTCAGATCACTACAAACACAGGCTGATGAGGTCTTAAACGTGTTTGCCTGCTATGATACTAATTGAAAAAGCGGGGGTCTAACAAGACCACCCAATTTTTCGCTTAGCAATCCGTATGGACTAACTCCGAAATACTTTGCTAGACAATCAACTAGACAGTCAGACTCAATCTAGATAGAAAGTATCTCAAGGAGTTATTATCTCAACCTCTCGATTTGATCTTTACTCGGGCAAATAGAAATCTGCGAGTCTTTATCAAAGAGAGATAACTTGGACGGTACCAAAGACCAATGTCCAAGAATCAATCAACTACAATCAACAACCAAAGGTTGGATTAGAGAAGTTGATGATCACGAATGCACAACCTGTATTATTTCAATTATATAAAATATAATGCGGAAAATAAATAACACAGACACCAGAAGTTTTATTAACGAGGAAATCGCAAATGCAGAAAAACCCCGGGACCTAGTCCAGATTGAATACACATTGTATTAAGCCGCTACAGACACTAGCCTACTGTAAACTAACTTCAGACTGGACTACAGTTGAACCCCTATCAATCTCCCACTGATACAAGGTACAGTGTACTCCTACGCCTCTGATCCCAGCAGGATACTGCGCACTTGATTCCCTTATCTGATCTCACCCACAAGCAAGAGTTGATGTAACCCAAAATCACAGTCTTGATAATAAACAGATCTATCTCACACAGAAAATTCTATAAAAGGATAAATTTGTCTCCCACGGATAAACCCTAGGTTTTGTTCCGTCTTTAGATATAAAATCAAGGTAACATGAACCAATTGATAATCCGGTCTTATATTCCCGAAGAACAACCTAGATTAATCAATCACCTCTCTACAATCCTTCTTGACTACACAAGCGAATTGTCGAGGAATCACAAACAGTGAGACGAAGATGTTTGTGACTTCTTTATCTTGCCTATCGGAGAACTCTCACAATCTCAAACCAATCAATCGATTGTACTCGTACGATAGAAAATGCAAGATCAGATCACACAACTACGATAAAGTAGTATCGGTCTTGCTTCACAATCCCAATGAAGTCTTTAAGTCGTTAACCTGATTTTAGAGAAGAAAATCAAAGTTTAATGGAGATCGAATCTAGCGGGCGCACTAGTAGCACACAGACGTGTGGGTATTAGTTTTGCACAATGCTAGATGTCTCCTTTATATAGCCTTCAAATCAGGGTTTTGCCTTAGCTACAAAGCAATGCTTATTCACCGTTAGATGAAAACCTGATTTAGATTCAAGCTAATATTTCTCAACCGTTAGATCGAAAACTTAGCTTGTCACAGACACTTGGGTAGACGTTTACTGGGTTCGTGAAAACCACGCCCAAACGTGTACGTGTATGTCGGTTCAACATAGTAACCCAAAAGGTTAACCATATGAGCATTTCATATTAACCTTGTTCTTCTTCACCATAACTAGTTCAATTGACTCAAATGAACTAGTTAAAGAGTTGTTCAATTGCTTTGAGATCTTATGTAACTACACAAGACACAATTGAAGCAAAGATGATTCGATTCGATTGAATCGGCTCATGAACATTATAGCCACAGTTTGCATAAAACATTCCTTAGTAATTTAATGTTTCATGTTCAGAGCACATCTTTAGATCATAACCTCTTAAGTTCACAAACAAGTTCGCGGACTTAAGTTAATCGGTTGAGTTTTCCAAACTCAGCAGAAATTCTCGGAAAGAGAACTTCCGCCAGTTCGCGGACTGAGTTCGCGGACTGGGCACATAAACGAGTATTTGGAAAATCCCAGCAGAAATTCTCGGTCGAGAACTTCCGACAGTTCGCGTACTTGGAAAGCCAATTCCACAATCCTCCCGATTTCTCTTGATCAACAAAGTTCGAAAACTTCGGTTCAAGGAACACATGGTTATGTAATCTAAACTCTCATTTCAATCATTGAGACATTCTCAGAGGACGCTATGTAGCCGTTACTCACAGACCGATTCACGTCAAAGCAATTCTCAAAGTGATTGAAACTTTTCATGACTTTCGTCACTAGGTGAAGATAAACTTGATCAAAGCGAAACGCTTTACCAACACATGGTTTCGAGATAAAAGATAAGCAATGAATGCTCAGCTCGTAATGTCAAATATGTATGATCTAGTCTATATAGCATACGACTTTTGTCTCATAAGAAGTAGGAGATAGAAGAGATAGACTTTTGAGTGATAGATAAGTTCAAGTCTCCACATACCTTTTTGTTGATGAAGTTCCATGGTTCCTTGTATAGATCTTCGTCGTTGTATGATGAATCGCCATGAAGTCCTTGAGCTCAACTACATTTTTCTATCCTAGTCCGAGACTTAGCTATGTAAGCTAGAAATCAAGACTTATAGTTTTGATCACTAACATTCACAAACATGCTTGAGATAGCAACGCATGCGAGGTTGACTGAGCTATGCTCTAACACTTAGGGTTTGGAGTTCTCTTTTCTAAACATAAAACGAAAACAGCCGTTACTTATACTATTTAGGATCCCTAACTACCATAAGAAGAGAGTTGGAAGAAGAAAGGAACTGATACAGAGACGAACGATAAAAAAAAAAAAAAAAAAAAAAAAACATTTTTGGAGGATTTTTCTTAGCTGTGAGACAGGTAGGTTTTCTAACTCTTATCGTCTTTATACTATGGTCTATTAAGTCCTAAAATTTTCATGGAACCCTTCCCTGTTAAAAGAGAAAAGTAAAGAAGAAATAATAAGGATTTAAAGTTAGGAGTTTTTGTTTAGTCGCAACTTATAGTATATCGTTTTTGTTGTGTACTAATATGGTTAATAAACATGTTAGTGACGTTTTAATCGTGTAGGATCTCGGATTGGTTGAGCTAGATTGCTTAGGATTAATTACTTCCCGTGTGTTTTGATGACGGTGCATAGAAATGCTACCATGGTTATGCTAGGTGTACACAGATGTTGTGGAGTTATTAGATTTATACTCAATTAAATTTCCCTAAAATCCACGAATCAGTAAGTAATATCAAAGGCGATTGTTGATGTACCTTTAATTTGTCTGTACGTTCTTATACTCTGTTAGTGTTTATCTAACTTATGGCGTAGTCTTAGATGAAACTCCTAAGGAACTAACGACTAGATAGTGATTATATGTTCCTATTGATAGGTTCATTTTTGTAGTAGTGAGAAGGATGTGGTACAATTAATCTGAATATTTAACACTATCGTAGGGTGCTAGAGCTGTACAGGCTGCTAGTTTTCTTTTCATCTGCGACCAGCAAGGATTTGGGTTGATCTCCCAAATTATGGGTAGGATAGTGGAGGTAACTAGCTATTTGTAAAGCAATCTATCAATGGTTACTGTAGGTGCCGTGGCGTGCTTGGTGCCTGCCACATTCAGCGGTATAAAGTGTGATTAGTGCACTCGACACGAGAAATATATGCATAGATAAACAATGTTGTTTGTTGTATGATGTACCGTAGTTGGCTCGACTCCCATGGATTATTAAGCGATAACCGAGGAGTCTCCCAAAAGATATGGATTTATTATTTTTTATTGGGATCGACAATAATTAATTTTACCGTCACGATAAGGGAATTAGTTGGACTACTGTTTTGTTTTGGTTAGTACTACTGTTAGAGCGAGGGGTAAAGAGAGGGGAAGTCGATAATTCTTTGTCGTTTAGATCAGTTGGGGGAGAGTCTTGATTTGTCCTGTTTTAAGCAACATGATTTCTTTTATTGTGTATTTAAACCTTTGAGTTGCAGACAGTACTACATTTTTTAAAATCGATCATTTAGCTCATAAATCGTCTTTTACTTTGCTACATTTTTATATAAGAAATTTCGGTCATGCTAGATTATCCATAAAGAATACAGGGGAGTGAAATCCTACTTTTAGTTGGGGTCTGGTCCGACTTACTTTTTTTTTCAGGAGACCGTGATCGTGGAGCAACCTAACTTGTAGATTGCATTTCTGTTTCGAAAGGCTACTTCGTCATTACTTTAAGGTGTTAAATTAGTTAAACATTTTATTAAGTTCTTTTAAAGATCATACTTGGTTTCTTTTAAATAAATTCTTCGCATTTATCTGGGAAACCGATCTGCGAGTCGAGGATTATTTTATTTTTATTTTATTTTATTTCCAAAAGACTCACTTCTATTTATAATTTTCCTTATCAACTTCATTTAAAATAAATTCTTTTATTTATGAATTGTTGTCAATGTGCTCCATATAATAGCCCGATCTCCATTTGTTGGTATGATGGTTTGAGTGTGTAAAATGGTCCATGAGTATGCCACACTTGGAATTTTAGGACGGCCGACCTAGAATTCAAAGTGCGGATGTTACAAACTGGTATCAGAGCCATGGTAACATAAATCCTTGGGATCGGGTGTAGGATCTTTTTTAATCACGTTAGGCACGAGTTCTAGGAGCACTTTGATTGTTTTTCTTTGTGTGGTTATGTGATGTTAGTTTCTTGTTTTTCTTTCCATTCTTAGAGGATGGATGGTCGCGGTAGACGTAATACTGAAGGCCGTGGTCGTGGTAGAGGTCATGGCCGAAGGAGTGAGGATTTTGTTGAGGATTCTATGGCCGAAAATAACTTACACAATGTTGGTAGTGGATCTCGTAGTGAAGATGAGACTAGGCCATGGGTACCTATCGATCTCGTAGGACTAGGTCCACAAGTAGCTCTCGATCTCGTAGGACTAGGTCCACAAGTGGCTCTCGTTTGTTCATACCGAAGGAAGAGAGGGCGGGCCTAATGCCTTAACGTTAGAGAACCTTCAGACAATGTTGAATATTGTGATCACAGCGACATTAGATCAGAGGCTTGGTCCACGTGGAGGTACGGAAAATGGGGCATCTCCAGTAATTAATGAACCTGCAATTGTAGAGAGAAACGCGAAGACTTGGGTTTAATATTACCAATATCTTCTAAAGTAAACCCCCTTCGTTCACAGGAAAGGGAGGTGAAACCGAAGCACATCGATGGTGCACAAAAGTGGATAGGATACTAGCTCAGTTTGATTGTTCTGAGGCTTATAAGAAGAGGATGGCCGCTTTCCTATTGGAGGGGAATGCAACAACCTGGTGGGAGTTGATGGTCAGGATAGTTGACGCCATGGAGGTTACTTGGACAAGATTCAAAGATTTTTTCCTTGCGCATTTCTTTCCCCTGCCAAGCGCCAATCTATGATTAGGCAGTTTGAACAGCTGGAGCAAAAGAAAGATCAAATAATGGTTGAATATGAGTGTGAGTTTGACCGTTTGTCGCTATTTGTTGCTCATCTTGTTCCTATTGAAGCAGACAAGATCGAAAGGTTTTTAATGGATTGCATAATGGGATTGCTTGACACATTATTGGGAACCCCGGTTTTGATACTTATACCAAGGTCGTGAACGGTGTTAGGGCACATTGCTTAAGAATCCAAGAGGCTAGGAAAAATAAAGTAGAACCTAAGAGAAATGAGAGACCTAATGAAGGTGGAAGGAATAGTTGGAAGAAGCCACGAGCAGATGAGTAGACCACTAACCATGGTGTAAAAACTCAAGCACCTCAACCACTAATAATCAGGGAAGAAGAGAAACCTTATGTTTTTAGAGGGAATTGTTACAAATGCGGAGAACAGGGACATAAATCTCCAGATTGTCCAAATAAAAACAAGCCCGGAGTTGAGAATAATGGGAAAGGTCGTGAAGTACCACTAGGGCGAGAACAACCCCGAATGAATGCTATGTTACCTCGTGGTGGTGGTGAACATGTTGTCGAGATGGAGGTATTTTTCTCTTCTTAACCCATTTTTTTTTGTATGTTTTGCTTATTTTTTTGTTATGCCGAAGAATGTTGATTGGTTTGTGCATTGCTTGTGGTTGGCTCGAATTTCTTAATTTTGCGATGACCGAGAGGTCGCATATGTGTTGCTTTACATGGAAAAAATGCAATGACCGAGGAGTTGCATTTATATTGCTTAGCTGGTTATAAATTTTGGGAAATATCGATGCGAACATTTAGTGTGCTGACGCACGGTTAGCTAACTAACTGGACCACAGTAAGCCAATATGTGAATTTTAGATTAGTAAATGTAGATTGATTACGAGGACGTAATACTTTTCTTCTAGGGGGCGGGGGAGATTGTAAAGCCCTTTATGCTAAATCGATGTTAGGAAGTGGATATTCTAGTGTTGGGCGTGTACATCCAACCTCTTAATTATGGGAACACAAAATCAGGAAGAATAAAAGCTAATTATGGAAATGAGTTTGACTGGGAGAGATATATTTTTTACTTTTATGCGCTTAGGGTTTGGAGTTGTCTCTTCTAAACATAAAACGAAAACAACCGCTACTTATACTATTTAGGATCTCTAATTACCATAAGAAGAGAGTTGGAATAAGAAAGGAACTGATACAGAGACGAACGGTAAAAAATAAACATTTTTGGAGGATTTTTCTTAGCTGCGAGACAAGTAGGTTTTCTAACTCTTATCGTCTTTGTACTATGGTCTATTAAGTCCTAAAAGTTTCATGGAACCCTTCCCTGTTAAAAGAGAAAAGTAAAGAAGAAAATACAAGGATTTAAAGTTAGGAGTTTTTGTTTAGTCGCAACTTATAGTGTATCATTTTTGTTGTGTACTAATATGGTTAATCAACATGTTAGTCATGTTTTAATCATGCTGGATCTAGGATTGGTTGATCTAGATTGCTTAGGATTAATTACTTCCCGTGTGTTTAGATGCCGATGTATAAAAATGCTACCATGATTATGCTAGGTGTACACCGATGTTGTGGAGTTATTAGATTTATACTCAATTAAGTTTCCCTGATATCCACGCATCAGTAAGTAATATCAAAGGCGATTGTTGATGTACCTTTTATTTGTCTGTACGTCCATTGATCGCAGTCGTATGCGTCAAAAATAATTTCACTTTCTCACTTAACTAAAATAAATGAAGTATGTGGTAAGAAAGAGTTCGTTCCCACAGAGAGGCTTTTGTTGTTATAACATTTTCAGATTCTTAAGTAACCAAGGGGGTATTTTTGTTTATCAATGCAATAAAAATAACTGAAAGCAAAGTAAATAATTGGAATAATCAATAAAAGAACATATTGGTCACGGGATAGTATCATTCACAAACATGTATTTTCATCAATGACTAGAATTGGTATTTTAATCTCTCATTTACTAAAAGTCCTAGGATACCTTGATCGCAAGTATATCCCGCTAATTCCCTGATTTTTCATCACAACCACATTAAAAGATGTATATGTGAATTCTTCCTAGAAAGCAACCTAAAGTGTAAAAGTACAATTAAGTTTAACTCCCTAAAATCACTAAGTTCTATGGAATAAAACTAATCAAGACAATCATCATTTTCATCATGCTCATCAAGAAAAATAGGATCACGAAATATCCCCGATATATCGGCCGATACAGCTAATATCGGACGATATTATTGCCAAGATATCGTATCGCCGATACAATGCTTATCCTACCGCTCCAAGGCCGATATCTGATATATCCTCGATATATCGGCCGATACGGCCGATATTGACTACACTGCTAGGGACCTAGCGTAATGATGACTCTGTCCCAAGTTATTTTTTTTCTGGACAAGAGAAAATAATACAAATACAAAATAAAAAATGCGATAAAAATAAAAATGCAAGTACAAAGGCCATGGTGTAAGTAATTTACCGCTTGATTCTTCACAACTTGTATGTCTCGATATCATAAACTTCTTGAACTCATGTTGATAATCTTCACTCTTGTACAATAGTCTTCAACTTGTAAAAATTCTGCTCCTTGTCTTGTTCTTTACTTGAATCTGAAATCTGCTCATTTCTGTACCGTTGCTTGTAAACCTTGAACGTCTTCAACTTTCCTTCGAATTTGTGATGATCCTCTTGTTGATGATGATAGTGTTTTTATGGACCTGTTGGTGTAGAGAGAGATAAAGTGGATGGTGCTAACTGCGAACAAAATTACAAGTGGTATGTGAGTTAGCAATTCGATGTCATCATCATGATTGATAAAATAGCACTCAAGATATCAAAATAGTGCTTCTATTGGTGGGAGGTTGGATAGCTCACCATTCTACCTGGAGTTTACGTACGGTGTCACACACTCTAAAAGCACAAATTTAGACACGTACAAAGAAGTGAAGGTCGGTGCCTCTCATGATGTAACATGGGTAGTCTCTACTATAGGGGATCACAAATCTAATACCGAATTCAGTCTGCACCTAATTTGCCACTGGCATAGTTAAATCCAACTTTAACTCTCATACAAGTAAGAAACCTGATCATATTTCTTTGTCATCTATGAGTTCAGTCACTCCTGTGAGAATTTCGATGTAATCTTAGCGACATGTATACTATGTGACTCTAAACTAACTACAAGTTGGAGTTTTTTATTCACTAATTTACACAAAGTTAAAAAAAATTGAAAATTTTACAATGCAAATGCTTAACCACTCCCCCACACTTAAACTTTACATTGTCCTCAATGTAAATTGATTCATCCAAAGTAAGTCAAGGTGGGAAATCCTACATGATAATGTGACAAGAAATCAGAAAAAATAAATGCAAGACAAGAAAAAGCTAAAAAAACAAGATAACAAAAGAAAATAAAAGATAAGAGATACAAAACCAATGGGGTGTCTCCCATGCAGCGCTTGGTTTAAAGTCATCAGCCCGACTATCTCCTTGTTTGATAAGCCTTAGCCGTCTTCCAAAACATTATGGAAATCCGATTGAATGTTACTCAATTGTCTCCTCGCCTCAAAGATGTTGAAGTGAATGACCTCTTCATCGAACTCCGTAGTCAAGGTGACATTGTGGACATCAATCTTCGTTCTGGCGGTACTCATAAATGGTCTACCCAACAGTAAAGGTATAGACGAGGATGAATTCAAATCACTCATGTCTAAAACGTAGAAATCCTCTGGAAATATTAGTCCTTTTACCTGTACCAAAACATCCTCAACAATCCCTTTCGGGTAAACATTAGATCTATCGGCAAGTTGAATAACTATGCCATTTTTCTTAAGAGGACCAAGGTTTAAAGCATCATAAATAAAAGTAGGCATAACATTAATGGAAGCTCCTAAATCCAACATAGCTTTTGTAAACCTCGTTTTACCAATTGTGCATGCAATTCTGAAACTACCGGGATCTTTTAATTTAGGTGGGAGTTTGTTTCGAAGATATGCCGAAGCATTCTCCCCCACACTCATTACCTCATTACCCGTTAGCTTGTGTTTTTCAGTGCACAATTCCTTTACACACTTTGCATAGCGAGGAGATTGCCTAATTACTTCAATGAGTGGTATATTCACTTGGACCTTCTTAAAAACATCCCAAATATCCCTATCTTGTTCCACCTTCCTATTAGATTTAGCGAACCTGCCAGGAAAAGGTAGAGGAGGAACGTAAGTAGAAACAAGAGGTTTAGAGTTGGATTTAGTTTCCTCGGGAGTTTGAGGGAAATCAACAATCTTTTCCTCCAAAATTGGTTCCTTTGGGGCTTCTTATTTACCCGAATCAGTAATTTCAGGTTGCACAAGTTGTGTACCACTTCCAAACGTAATACCATTGACATTATCTCCTGGGTTAAGAGGTTGGGAAGGGAGTTTCTCACCATTTTGTGCATGCAAATGATTAATCTCCTCGGCCATCGATCCAACTTGTGTTTGCAAGTCCTTGACCGCACCCTCCGTTCTTTGCATAAAAGATTTCAGCAACTCTTCCATATTAGACCCTTGATTTTGAGGTTGTTGTTGTTGTGGTTGACCAACTTGTGATTTCAACTCCTTAATTGCATTATCCGTTTTCTGCTGATTTAAGTACGCTAGTTGTCGATTTTGCTATACCACGAACATTAGAGCCTCCACCAAAGTAACCATCTTTTCCAATTCTGAATTTTGGGCTTGTTGCGGTTGTTGCACTTGTTGTTGGAACTCAATCGGATGGTTGTAAACAGAACTTGTACTTGCAACTTGCTCGTAAGTGTTTGAGTAAATACCATACGGCTGAGTTGAGAATATAGCATTGACATGCTCTACGTTCTCATAAGTTGGGCGTGATGGTTTTACAACCACTGCTGTAATTTGTTGCATCATTGCTATCATATTGCTCATTTGTTGACGTAATTCAATAATCTCGTCAACTTGATTAACTCCCTTGGTAGGTGGTTCTGATCCGCGACTTGAGAATTGTTGAGAATTTGCTGCCATACTCTCAATCAACTCTCTAGCATGTGTCACCGTCTTGTTCATAAGTTTACCACCACTTGCAGCGTCAATAAGATTCCTATCACTTGCTTGGAGACCTTCATAGAAGTATTTTATAATCATCGCGTCACTAAATTGGTGATGAGGGAAGCTTGCTACCAATCACTTGTACCGTTCCCAACATTCGTACAACGATTCCCCCACACTTTGTTTCATCCCAAAAATCTCCTTGCGAATTTGAGTCGCTTTCGACGCAGGAAAATATCTCTCCAAGAAAATTTTCGTCAACCCATTCCATGTTGTAATACTACCAGGCGGTAAGTAATATAACCAATCTTTAGCTGCATCGAGTAAAGAAAAAGGAAAAACACGCAACATTCCTTCATCTGCATTAGCCCCATTAGGTATCATGTTTGTCATCAACCATTGAAACTCCATAAGATGCTTGTTCGGATCTTCCCATACCATGGAACTTTGGTATTTGACTGAGCAACCCTGGCTTGATATCAAAAGTGGAAGTTGCTTCAATACACCATTGTTGTTGATCCAACTTCTGAGAAGCTAGCTCCTTGAGTGTACGATTAGCATCACCCATTGCTTCCCTCGGTTTGTATTTCAGCAAGGTACCTGAAACACAATTCTCAAAACGAAATTAAAAACAAAATAAGAATAAGAAACCAAAACAAAATAACAACCGCTGCTCCCTTGCAGCGGCGCCAAAATTTGATCGCAGTCGTATGCGTCAAAAATAATATCACTTTCTTACTTAACTAAAATAAATGAAGTATGTGGTAAGAAAGAGTTTGTTCCCACAGAGAGGCTTTTGTTGTTATAAAATTTTCAGATTCTTAAGTAGCCAAGGGGGGATTTTTGTTTATCAATGCAATAAAAATAATTGAAAGCAAAGTAAATAATTGGAATAATCAATAGAAGAATGGTCAAGAGATAGTATCATTCACAAACATATATTTTCATCAATGACCAGAATTGGTATTTTAATCTCTCATTTACTAAAAGTCCTAGGATACCTTGATCGCAAGTATATCCCGCTAATTCCCTGATTTCATCACAACCACATTGAAAGATGTATATGTGAATTCTTCCTAGAAAGCAACCTAAAGTGTAAAAGCACAATTAAGTTTAACTCCCTAAAAGCACTAAGTTCTATGGAATAAGACTAATCAAGGCAATCAAACGTGTAAAAGCACTAATTTGATTTAACCAAGGTTATGATCCAAAGCTCCAAGTAGAAAAATACGTGATATCCCCCAAAGTTGTAGAAAACTTTTCTTTTGTAGCTTTTCTCCGACTTCTAAAATTAGGTCCAATCTCCAAAGTCCACCAAACCCAAGCGTGAGAATACCCATATAGAAAATATCCCAGTAAGGTTCTCATCCAAAAAGTAGTCGCCGGAAAACTGGAGCCACCGGCCTGAATTTGGCTGGGAAAGTCATCTCAGGTGACTGTAAAAGTCCATCCGGTCAAACCAACGGTCAGTCGAGTCAATGGTCGGGTTAACTGAGTCAAGGGATGAGTGATCTGAGTCAGAGTCTAACTCAGTAGCTGACTGGTCCTGGCCAAAGCTGTTGCAATCTTGCACAGGCCAAATGTTGTGTTGCGCCAAGATGGCCCTGCATCTCTTGCATACTGACACAGCTCAACTGAAACCAACACAAACTCTTCACTGCTTCTAACACTCAACAGTAACAACTTAAATCTTCCCGAAAACATATCAGCTCCAAGATCTCTGCATCATACACAACTTATCCACAGACAATACCAATGCAATCTCATTCGAACTCCACCAGAATCACCACCTGTAATACCTTCTTATCTGCAGCTCAGACATTTCCTTCACTTCTATTTGATCATTGCAGCACTAACTGCAACTTCACATACAAACTGCAACACAACCCCCTGGCAGCAACACAATCACCTTCAGCTCAGATTAAGCTCCAAATACATATAGCTGCAACCATTCCTGCAATTCCACCAGTGCCTTCAGTTCCATTACCACTACCATCTCACGACCACGTAACTTCATAACATCATACAATTTGAGCCATTCCCCCATGACCTGCAACATATCAAATCCATTGTCTGAGCACCTCAAACATAGTCCATTTGAGCTTCTCCTCCCATTCGAGCTACACATTTCAGTTCACCTATAACTCATTACCAATTCCATTCTACAGCTTATAAACACTCGACTGCAACCTCCTCCTATTCAGCTCATTCATCCTGCAACGCGGACAAAACTACAGCTCCATTTCCTTGAGCCATTCTTCGCATCAGCACCTGCTTCTTCTCTTGTTTTCTTGACTGTAGCAGTCACAGCCATTGCTAACTGCAATACCATCTCTAGTAACAGGACCACTACTTCAATACTGCCACGGCCATTGTAACCATAGCTAATACCTGCAATATCATCTTCTCAGATTCATTCATCGCCAGAGCACACAACAGACAATCATTATCTAACCCTGGAATTCCAATGAACTGAGCAAACCCATCTCAGATCAATTAAACTCCCTTTTTTTTGTAAGTCAAAAATTGTATTAATAGATAACAAAATTTACAAAAAGTAGATTACAAGAAAAGAGGTCACAGCAACCCCAAAAACTTGTAACACTACTTGAAATGAAAATAGGAAATATTAGGGTTTTCAACGGAAATTAAAAAATCAGGTCTTCCTTCATACTGAATTCCCACTTCATTATCAAGATAACAACCATTCTTAGCCATCTTATCTGCTGAAAAATTCGCCTCTCTGTAAGTGTGAATTATCCTTATAGAAATATAATGATTGCATAACCGCCCCCATCTTGCTCTTGCAAACCAAGGAATAGAAGAGCTTTGTAAAGCTTGAACTACTCCATATGAATCAGATTGCACACAAATACGATCATAATTCCATTGCATTGCCCATTACATACCAATTATAATTTCATAGAGTTCCGCCAAATAGTTTGTAGTAACTCCAAGACCAATACTCAAAGCACCAAGAACTGCACATCTAGAGTCTCTTGCCACCACTCCTGCTCCCGCAATTCCTGGATTTCCACGCGCTGCTCCATCACAACAAATTAGAATCTCATTAAGTTCTGGAGGCTGCCATAACACTTCAATAGGATGTTGATGTCTAACACTTATGTGAACCACACGGAAGTAATCCAACAACACCATATCATCCACACTGTTGCGCATAAACCCTTTTA
Source organism: Papaver somniferum (assembly GCF_003573695.1). Taxonomy (NCBI): domain Eukaryota; kingdom Viridiplantae; phylum Streptophyta; class Magnoliopsida; order Ranunculales; family Papaveraceae; genus Papaver; species Papaver somniferum. The sequence continues at coordinate 180,011,873 of NC_039364.1, read as the reverse complement.
GACGGACTGAATATTCTTGTATTAGCTTCAGCACTCTTTTAGAAAAAAGACCCCAGCTCGGTTTGTGCTTCTCAAAAATGCATTTGTTGCGCATAGCCCATAGTTCTGACCTGATTACTAAGTTCGCCACCAGCCAAAAGTCACGGACAATTGCACTTCTTCCCTTAGCTGCCTTGAAAGAATCCACAATATTGAAGTTTGTTGTCATACCAAAGATACCAGAAATCCAAGACCACGCACGAGCTGCAAAAGAACAAAGAAAAAGAATATGTTCTAGAGATTCTTCCTCAGTTTCACACAGAACACACTTGTTAGCCAAATGAATTCTGAACCTAGATTGAATGATATCCAAAGTGGCACAAGCACCACGAATGAATTTCCAGTTTTGAGCCGCAAGTTTAGGGTGAATTTCCTTCCTCCACAGCATAGACGCTGCATTGAAGCTACCATGTTTCTGAAATTCCTTGGCAGACTTACCGAAAAATCACCTGAAAAGTTTGGCATCCAAACTCTCTTATCTTCACCCCCATTTGGCAAAGGAAGATTATGCATATCCACACCAGCCGCGAGTAAACAGTTCAAGTGATTTTCAGGAAAAACCCATTGGTTATCCCTATAACAATCACTCACCAAAACCAATCTGTCAAGAGTAAAATCATCAATATCTCTGCAAAACATTTTTCTCCATACCAAACATCATAATAGAGAGAAGTAGACCTGCCATCACCAAGAAGAACTTTAGTGTTAGCCTCCACATATTTATAAACCCTTCTAATGCCTGAAGAATGGTAGACTTCACCCCATAAGTCTTAATGTACCTCTTCGACTAAAAAACTTAGCCTTAAGATAACCTGCCCAATTCTTCTTAGAAGTACTGATTTCCACCATAACTTCATCAACATTGCAAATTCATAGTAGCCATACGAGATAAACCCAAACCCCCCTCCTCAAAAGGGCAACAGATTTTATCATACGCCACCACAACAGCACGACTGACATTAGAGTCACCAGACCAAATAAAATTCCTAATTGCACGCTCACATTGCACAATGAACTTGCTAGGCCACTTATAAATAGCCATATTATGATGGAATAACTCGAAATAACAGATTTAACAAGCACAATACGGTCATGAAAAGATAAAAGAAAACCCTTCCAACCAGCAAGATGGGTTTTAATCTTCTCAACCACATTGCAATATGATGATACCTCACAGCACCAGGCATTATTTGAACACCCAAATAACGATCAGGGAAAGTAGCTACACTCATACCCAAATAATCAACAAGATAATTACGTCTACTCAACGAACCACCACCATAATAAATTTTACTCTTTTGGCGACAAACAGATTGACCCGAAGCACTGATACTTACCCAACAGATCCACCAGATTATTAATGCTCCGCAAATTTCCTTTACAGAAAATCATAATATCATCAGCAAAAAAGAGATGAGTAGGAGAAATACCACCTCTAGTTACCATGTAAGACATCTCTTCTCTGCAAAAAGCTTTGTGATATTTCTGCTAAGGACATCTCCATCAAAACAAAGATCAAGGGAGAAAGAGGATCTCCCTGACGTAAACCTCTATTTATCTTGAAAAAACCCTCCGGACTGCCATTCAAGAGAATAGAGATTCTAGCAGAATTGAAGATATGAGAAATCCAAGTGCACCAATGCTCCGAGAAACCATACCTACGAAAAACCTCCAAGACAAAAGACCAACTGACCGTGTCAAAAGCTTGTGAAATATCAAGCTTAAGGCCCAAATTACCATCCTTACGATTGATATGAAGCTCATTAATCAATTCAGAAGCAAGACTAATGTTTTCATGGATGTTACGCCCTTTCATGAAAGCCACCTGTTCTTCAGAAACAAGTTTATCTAAAACGCTCCCCAGTCTAGTAGCTAAGATCTTAGTAAAGATTTTGAAAAAAATTACTGAGACCAATAGGACGAAAATTACGAAGAGAATTAGCACCTCTTACCTTGGGAATCAACAATTAGCTAGAATTTACCCCATTTGGGATATGACCAGAATTCCAGCAATAAATAACGGCTCTTAATAATCATCTTGAATAATATCCCAGCAGTGTCTATAGAAACATCCAGAAAACCCATCCGGCCCTGGAGCACTGTCTGCCCCTAGATCAAAAACTGCTTGTTTAATCTCCTCAGAAGATGGAATTCTGTCCATGGCTAAACTTTCCTCCTCCGAGATGCTAATATGATATAGTCAAATAAAATAGGATCAATCTCCAACTCCGGCCCATTAAACTTGTCCTCATAATAGTGCACAACATGATTTCTAAGCAGCTCATAATCAGAAATAGTATTGCCTGCACTGTCAACAAGTTCAGAGATAGTGTTAGAACTTCTACGAATTCTAATGCTATTATGAAAGAAATTAGTGTTACTTGAACCCTCCACAAGCCACTTATTTCTAGATTTCTGCTTAAGCATAGTATTCAACTGAGCACGAGTATCATTAAGTTTAGCCATAGCATCCTTCATAATATTTAACTTGTAATGTCATCCGGGTTTTCATCAGAAAGAAGAGCTGCCTCAAACCTCAACTGATCCTGCTTTAACCTAGAATGCACATTACCAAAAACACGAAGATTCCATTCCTTGATAATTCCTTTTAGTCTCTTTAATTTTTGAGTGAAAATAAAATCAAAAGACCCAGAAATAGGCATATTCCAACTATCTCTAACCATACGAAGGAAATCAGAATGTAAGAACCACATCTTTTGAACTCGAAAAGGAGCTCTTTTGGGTCTTGGAACAGCAAAAGGAAAACCCAAAAGAGTAGAATGGTCAGAAACTTCCCTAGGAAGAGCTTTACACCGCCAATTCTCAAATTTTTCAAGCCAAGCCGCATTAATAATAGCACGATCAAGTTTACTAACAATTCTAGTCATACCTGATTGTCTATTCGTCCAAGTGAACTTACTTCCCAAAGCATCAGCTTCAAAGAGATTGTTGTCATCCAACCAATCTGAAAACTCATTAATAGCTGAGGTTCTAGGTTCAAGACCACCCTTCTTCTCATCCAAATGAAGAATACAGTTAAAATCCCCAATGACTAACCAAGGAATACCATCACCAGAACTAACAAGTTGCTGCCAAAGACTCCTCCTAGTAACCTGAATATAGCTAGCATGGACAAAAGAAACATGTACACCATCCACCTCAACTGTTATTGCCTGCTTACTGACATTAACAATTGAAATATTTAGAGTATTTGAATAACAAACCCAAATATTAGCAATATTAGAAGAAGAAGCATTATTAATAACATGAGAAGAATAACCTTCTCTTAGCAAACCATATCTGAACCCAGCAGAACAGGGAACTTTTGGTTCAGCAATACCAAAAATATCTGGCTAAAACTCTCTAATCAACTCCTTTAGTTTATCTTGGGCTACATCACGTGCAACTCCATTGATATTCCAAAACAACACCCGTATTTAAACAATAAGGTTTTGATTACTGCTTAGCTGTACTTCAGAAGTATTTGAGGAGGATTTTAATCTTGGAGAAGAACCTTTTCGTGCTCGAACTCCTAGCTCTGATTCTTCATCCAAGTCGGTTAAAGATTCTACATCCCTCAAAGTGTCTAGTCTAGCCTGAAAAGCCAAAAGCTGTTGATGCTTAGCCTTACGTGCAACTTCATCAATATTCCCAAGCTCATGTACACTTGTCGTTTCCCCCACAAGAGTACTATCCAAGATATTAAACCTATTTGAAGAGACGTATTCAGAACTCTCCTCCACAGCTTCACAAACAGGAGTATAAATAGCTTCCGAAACAGGAATCCTACCCAGATTAGGAAGTCTAGTTCTAGCCAATTCAACATTCCCACCAGGCTTAGTATTTAAGGCAACAGTACTCGACGACTTTGCCCTACTAACTAAAACTGAATGCGCAGCAACAGCCTTCTCCGCCATAGCTGAAGCAGTGCGCATTGCAGCTTCAGACCTGATCAGCTCTTCCTGAAGCTGTTATTCATAATCAGCAGTTCCAATCCTCACCACATCAACCTGCACACGCGTATCTGTAGCTACTTTCTTATTTTTCTTACCATTCTTCTTATGACTTATAGTCTGCCATGTATCATTATTCTCCCCTTGATGAATAACAAGAGTTTGAGGTTGCTGAGCCTGATGCGATTCATTCTGCTGTGTTGCTTGGTTTGCTGAAGAACTTCCCAACTCTAAAGTTCTATCTAACTGTAGAGAAGAAATACCAACCAGCTGCTGTGATGAGATACCAGCATTTTTGCGAACGTCTGTACGTGCATGAGCTGCATGTAATGCATTAACTGCATGCTTCTTCCTACATTCTTTATCTAAGTGACCAACAATCTTACACTTGGAGCAAAACTTAGGTTTTTTTAGAATTTCAATAGGTTGCAGAAAGTGACGTCCATCAACTTCAACATAAACTGAATCAGTATCATGTTTAGCAAAATCTATATCAATCAAAACAGATGCATAATGACCATATTCATGATTTAGGGTTCTCTTATCTACCACAATGGGTGTTCCAAGAGATTTCCCTAAAGCTAAAAGAGTTTTTCTACCCACATCTCCACAGGCAGGCTAGGAAACTTCACCCAAACCGTTGAATGAGAAGTACATTGCTTGTCTGCGTCAAACCCTGGATACCATTCAATCAAACGAAGAGGCTGATCATTAACAATCCATGGTTCTTTGTTACCATCCTTGAAAACTTTGTCTTTATCTTCTTGAGTTAACAGTTTTATAATGAAGAAACCACGGTTCATAGGTACTGAACTCTAGCATCTCCCAAACCCCATTGTTGTTCCAGATTTTTTTTTGACATCAATGATCTTCACACCTTTGAGATCTAATCTTCCAATAAGGCTAAATCTCCATATTTGACAGCCTTCTTCATAATAATCCTGAGGAATAACAACTGCCGGTTTTCCATCTCTGGTAGTAGGGCTTGGTAAAGAACTTATATCAACAGCTGTTGAAACTTGTTTTTTGTTATGTTTTCCCATCACCAATTCAGCAAAAGTGAACTTTGGATGATTAGAATCACCCACAGATTTTTCTCCCATCGTAATCACCAAGGATAATTATAGTATTGAGCGCCAGAAATTTTTGAAAAGTTTGTAAACCCTAAACCCTAAGGAAAAATCGCCTCAGAGCCAAGAGAGAGAGAAAAAAAATCTTCTAAAAGAGATACAATTCAATTAAACTCCCCCAACTGCAAACAATACAAGCTGCATCACCAGATTCAAACCCCATCATCCGTTAAACCTCAACCCATATCACCTAATCCTTCATTGATGCTTGAATCAGTCTCCAACAGCTCAACAACAAGCCATTCTCCTCTGTACCAGCAACCTCCATCACTTTCTACCCTTACTCATCTGAACCCTGATTTTACAATTCTAGGTTCTCTAGATTCACCAGCAACAGACTCAAATCTCCACCATACTCGAGTTCAAAGCTAACCCATCTGCTAATTCATTCTTCTTTGTCTCTTCTTCGATTCAAATCATCTTCCCCTTCATTTCAAACACCAACACAAAACCCTAACCTCAATCTCTGTTAAAACACTAATTCAAACCACCGCAGATTGAATCGAACCTAAGTTAACACAGTTCTTCGATTTCAAGTTCAACAGCAACCCTAGTCTTCAACAGCAACAGCTTCATTAGAATCAGCTGCAGATCCCCTTTCACAAAATCGATTGAACCACAACAACAACATCTTCTCCTTCTTAAGACCTGGCAATCGAATCATACAAAGATAAACTCTTTAAATCTTCTCTAATCAGCCACCTTCCTTCTTCCATCTTTTATTTCTCTAAACACTAACTGAAGCCGCCATTGGTTTCAAGCAGAGAGGAGAAATAATGGCTAATGATAGGAAATGATTTCCTCACTGGATTTAGGTATTGTGTAGGAATCAAAATAGACACAGGCACCCAATGATGGATATGGGCCATCTAGTTGTGTGTGGCTTGTCGGTTCCGAACAACCGACATCCCAATTCTCTGTTAGACTCATTTGTCAGTTATGAGAAACTAACAATACATTCTTCACCTCCTTCTTGCGCAACCTAGTCTGCTCCAAGTATGACACGCATGTGAATCAACCTTTTTGGCTTTTACGCTCCAATTAGACGTTTTCTCCTTCTTTTGCTCATAATGACTCCATTGCACCTAACAAACTCAAAAGCAAACATAAGATACATAATTTACAAGAAAAATAGCAAAGAAAGCATAAACAATAGATAAATATGAAGGTGTTTACAACACCTATCATCCCTATACTCTGTTAGTGTTTATCTAACTGTTTATGGGTGAAAACTGTTTCTGCGGTTTTTGGTAAATTTGGGTGTGTGGATGGGAAACGAATCTAAAACCTAAACAAATGCACTGCACGGAAGTGCTTACTGATTCGAGAGATCAATCTATACAATTCTGTCCTAAACCAAGAAATGGTCGTTCCAGACTTGCTTCGGTCGCAAAGTGAAGGAGATGGGGTTGATCTTAGGGAGGGAAGCGAAGAAGGTGTTGAGATTGTGGAGGTGTTGGCTGTTTATGACTTGTATCAGAATATCGAACTGGCTTGCAATAATGTAAGTAACCAGCTCTGGGTGTTTGAATACGTTGTATCAACACTTGATTTCTGTCTATTCTGGAAATAGGGAGGAGAACCTATTTATACAAGTCATTGATCCTAACCCTCGTCTCTCGTGGGAAGTGGAGGAAGTGGAGTGATGGAGTAGTGGAGTCGTGTTAGTGTCTCACGATCAGTCTTGGCCCACTTCTCCCATCATCACTAACCGTCCATGTCTTCCTGACACGTTCTTGTGTTGGCGCGTTGCACGCTGCATGCTGTAAACCGCCAGACCAATACCCCAGTAAGTATCCCCAGTTTGTGATATGCTTGATATCTCGATTGTGTGGATCATGGTACCCACAGAAGGTAGCATAAGGTGCTAGGTTAAAAAATTAATTTATTTGGGAAATCGATATTTATGAAATATCGTATACATTTGATGTATGTAATGCATCGCAAAGAGCATGCATGAAGCATTGTCGTTTCGAAGCCTATCCGGATAAGTCGCGGACTAAGCGTCTTAGAATAGGATCATGTCCAACCATCTTCGAGTGATAGTTTGGAGACTGTGCAGGCAAGCCCTCCTTTGGCCGATCACTCCATGTGGTAGGGTGACGGATGGTGATCACCACGACACCTTATTGGCCACTTAGCTCCTAGCTTGGGCTGTCCGACCAAGCTGGTAGAGTTGGACGGACGAGATGATCTATGACGCTCATCTGCGACCGTTGATAGTGTTTTAGGGTTTGAATAGGTGCGCAAGCATCACTCTTCATCTTGGTCGAAACCAAGCATGGGAGGCGTTTTTGGCAGGACCGACCGGGCATGCGTGTAGAGAGCTTGCAGGTGTACACGTCCGTACCTCATTGTCTCATGAAGGTGTGATCTAAGCCACTCAATTTGACCGGCAAAGTTGAGTGGTTGAGATCGATTTGCGGCAGAAATCCATTGCCGCAAAGGAATTGGAGACCACACAACATGCCTAGTTTGGGCGCACGAATCGAGGTATTCGGCCATGATTGGCCTTGGCCGATCAGTCATGCATGTATATGGGCCCACGGTGATCATGTTGACATGCTCGGGACCTTTTAAGTCTATATCTACACCCTCCATCTAAGCTTGCGAAGATGGACGCTCGTGATCGATTAGCGACACATGTAACATGCCGCAAACCCTAATTAGGGTTTTGGATCGGTCGTGCGCATGCAACTTCAACCAAACGATTTGGCAAGCCATGATCCTCCCTTGGGGAGGCCGATCATGCGGGGTCCACATTGGGCCGACGACGAACGTGTCTGTACCTGCCTCGTGGTCCTAGGTGTGATCTAAGCCATCCAACCATGCTTGCGAAGTTGGATGGCCGTGATCAATTTAAGACACTAGTGGACTTCCACGGCTTTTAAAGCATCACGCCAGCCATGTTTTGAGCAATCGTTTATTGCTCCATGGCTTGGTCGTGAGAGAACCGATCAGGTAGGTGAAAAGTGGACCCCCCAATGTGCATGCCAACGCTTGTCCAATCAATCGCGGTACGATCCAAGCCGTCCAACTTGGCTTGCGAAGTTGGACGGTCGCAACTTCTTTGAGACTGTTTTTGACAGTCTTGCACATACTAGCCACTCCATACCAGCTCGACCATTCTTCTTCAGGGCTGGCGTTTGGTGGCTATTTGGGGGCATAGCATGTGTTCGACCGTCCAGGGAATAAACGGGCCCGCTGGTGGTCATTGTGGTGATAGCCTGCTCCTGCTGAGGATCGTCTAGGCTGGTTAAATCATGCGGGCAACCTGCGTGGTCGTGATCATTTCTGAGACTGACATGGGCAGTCCAGATTTCCCTTAGGAAATATGCTCAATCGGGCTAGTATAACACACCGAGAGATGCTCAATCGGGCTAGTATAACACACCGAGAGATGTAGCCTGTGCGGGTATTTCGTGCATGCCTCACTATTGACACTTGGAGATTCGTGTTACTCTGCTAAGAGCAACACTCAGTCGTCATGCCACACCAATAATGAGAGTTCTGCGGGAACATCACAGGAAATACAAGGCTAATCATGCATTAGTTAATAATGTTATAAATCCACAGAATATCGGGATTGTTGCTACATGCTCCGTTCTGGGTGTATTTAATTCACAGAATACTGGGATTGTTGTCACATGCTCTATTATAGGTGAATTAGTAAATTGAAGAAGTATTCATCACTCGGATAGCTTTATCCTCTGCAGGATGTCAGCGTATTAAGTTAGGCTTTTACAATTCTAGACTTGAACAAAAATCCACCATCAACACTAACTTATGACGCAGTCTTAGATGAAACTCCAAAGGAACTAACGACTAGCTAGTGATTATATGTTTTTATTGATAGGTTAATTTTTGTAGTAGTGAGAAGGATGTGGTACAATTAATCTAAATATTTAACACTATCGTAGGGTGCTAGAGCTGTACATGCTGCTAGTTTTCCTTTTATCTGTGACCAGAAAGGATTTGTGTTGACCTCCCAAATTATGGGTAGGATAGTGGAGGTAACTAGCTATTTGTAGTGCAATCGATCAATGGTTACTGTGGGTTCCGTGGCGTGCTTGGTGCCTGCCACATTCAACGGTATAAAGTGTGATTAGTGCAGTCGACACAAGAATTACATGCGTAGATGAACAGTGTTGTTTGCTATATGATGTCCCGTAGTTGGATCGACTCCCATGGATTATTAGGCGATGATCGAGAAATCGCCTAAAAGATATGGATCTATTGTCTTTTATTGGGACCGACAACAATTAGTTTTCCCGTCACGGTAAGGGAATTAGTTGGACTACTGCTTCGGTTAGTACTACTGTTAGAGCAAAGGGTAAAGAGAGGGGAAGTCGGTAGTTCCCTGTCGTTTAGATCAGTTGGGGGGAGAGTCTTGATTTGTCTTGTTTTAAATAACATGATTTCTATTATTGTGTATTTAAACATATGAGTTGCTACATTTTTCTATAAGAAATTTCGGGCTTGCTAGATTATCCATAAAGAATATAAGGGAGTGAAAGCGTACTTTTAGTTGGGGTCTGACCCAATTTACTTTTTTTAGGAGACCGTGATCGTGGAGCAACCTAGCTTGTATATTGCATTTTTGTTCCGAAAGGCTACTTCGACATTACTTTAAGGTGTTAAATTAGCTAAACATTTTATTGAATTCTTTTAAAAATCAGACTTTGTTTCTTTTAAATAAATTCTTCGCATTTATCCGGGAGACCGACCTGCGAGTCGAGGATTATTTTATTTTTATTTTATTTTGTTTCCAAATAACTCACTTCAATTTATAATTTTCCTTATCAACTTCATTTAAATAAATTCTTTTGTTTATGGATTATTGTCAATGTGCTCCATACAATAGTCCGATCTCAATTTGTTGGTATGACGGTTTGAGTGTGTAAAATGGTCCATGAGTATGCCACACTTGGAATTTTATGACGGCCGATCTAGAATTCGAAATGGGGATGTTACAATACCCTTAATCCTATGTTTAATTTTTATTTTCAACTCAATGGGTTCTTCTGACGAAGAAGTGCATATTCATATGGATCGATTTGAAGAACAACAACGAATATTCGTTTAGGTGTTCAACAAATTGATGATGAATCAGGTTAAGATAAAGAACTAACCAACAATTTGCTGCCGCTATATTCATCGAGGCAAATACCTAGAGATCCAGAACCAAGAGAAGTGTTCACAAGAAGATATACAGACCGGGGTCGGGATGAATGACACGAGAAGCTGATGCACAATTATTTTCTTCCCGGCTGTGTTCTCTGATGAAAATTTCCAAGTCTGATTCTGCATGCCCCGACATTTGGTGCTAAATATTATTAGTGAGCTTTGTCAGGTATAACCTCAATTTAATTATCAGTATGATGCACTGAATATTAGAGGCATAGCCCCGAACAAAAGGTTAATTCGGCCTTAAGGATTCTAGGATATGGCAGACCTCCAGATTTTAATGGTGAGTACCTTCGCATTGGCAAAACAACCGCATACAAGTATCTTTCGTTGTTTTGCGAAACAATGATTAATCATTTTGGTCCAACCTATTTACGAAAACCAACTGACGCGGATGTTAAATATTAAAGCAAAATCAAGAAAGGGGATTTCCCGGAATGCTGGGTAGTCTTGACTGCATGCATTGGGTATGGACCGACTTCCCTACCTATTGGGCCCGTCAATATAAGGGTCACTATGCAAAAGCAACGGTTATCCTTGAGGCTGGTGCTTCTTATGATTGTTGAATGTGGCACGTTTTTTTTGGTCTCCCGGATCTCAGAACGATATGAATGTTTTACAAATCGCCTTTGTTTGAAAATTTAAAGTATGGAATTTGTCCTCAGGTAAATTTCACTATCAACGGGAATCACTATACTCATGGTTATTATCTTGCAGATGGAATTTATCCAAAATGGTCCACCTTAGTTCAATGTTACCGTCAGCCACCAGCCGGTGAAATGGGTCGTTCATACTCATATTTCAATAGTAAACAAATAGAACTGAGAAAGGATGTGGAACTGGCTTTTGGAATTCTGAAGCGGAAGTTCGCTATCATTTGTGGGACTTATCATGGTCTAAGTGCTCGTGAAATGCATAAGACTATGCTGACTTGCATCATTATGCATAACATGGTAATTCAGGAAACTCGTCGTAATAAGGATTGGAATAACCATCAAGATGAAGACTTAAGGCCTGAGATTCTACCAGCAAGAGGATTACCTGCAAGGAAATATGCGCAAATGACTAGTCATATTAAGAGCGGAACTCTGTATAACAGGTTAAGGGAAGATCTCAGAGCAAATATGTGGACCGGGTTTGGAAGAGATGGAGGACGAATTGAGTAGTGTTGTCAAGTATTAGATTGAGAATTAGATTGAGACATATTAAAGAAATTACACAATACGAGTGAATGAAAGAGTTGGATGACGAAATTTGTTTTAGATTAAAAAATGTGAAGAGTAGAGAAGAAAAGGTGTGAGTTAAAATGAAAAAGGAATTTGGTATTTATAGGGGTGAAGATTTATGGCCGTCGGATCAGATTCTGCGTAGCGATGTAAACTAGACCGACCGGTCTTATAAAAATCGCTAACAGTGTAAACAAAACCGGAAGGCGCGGTATTGACCGAGCGGTCGAGACTCGACCACTTGTTAGAAACTTGACCTGGCCTGGCTAAGTGGAAAATTTGCCACACCCATAGGAACAAGTACTCTTCTTCGTCCGCTTGTGTATATGATCTTTATAGGAAATACCAATAGGTCCTACAAATAATATATTAGGATGAGTTTGGTCCAGTTGACTCAGTCAACTATCTGTTTGGTCCTTTTTGAAAATACAAATTATAGTTTGGTCATATAAATAATGGTTTGGTCCTAGGGTGACGTCATGGATGATGTAATTTTCATTGTGGGGTGGCAGAAATACCCTTTTAGATTAGGACCATATATATAGTCAATTGGTAAGAGAGAGAAACCATTTCTCAGATCTACATTCTCTCTCCTCTCGGTTTCTTCTCTTTTCTTCCTGCTGCTACGATTTCTAGGGTTTTTTTCTTCGCTGATGAATGACCGGTTGTCAGCCGTGCAAATATAATTCACTTTCTCACTCAACTAGATATAAATATAGTACGTGATAAGAAAGAGTTTGTTCCCACAGAGAGGCTTTTGTTGTTATAAAATTTCAGTTTCTTAGTAACCAGGGGGGGGGGGGATTTTTATTTTTATCTAAGCAATAAAAGTAATTGAAAGCAAAGTAAATAATTGGAATAATCAATAAGGAGAAGATATTGGTCACGGGATAGTATCATTCACAAACATGTATTTTCATCAATGACTAGAATTGGAATTTTAATCTCTCATCTATTAGAAGTCCTAGGATATCTTGATCGCAAGAGTATCCCGTTTATTTCCCGATTTTATCACAAACAACATTAAAATATGCTATTGCGAAATCTACCTAGAAAGCAACCTAAAGTGTAAAAGCACAATTAAGTTAACTCCCTAAGAGCAATAAGTTCTATGAAATAAGACTAATCAATGCAAACAAACGTGTAAAAGAACTAATTCGTTTTAACAAAGGTTATGATTCATATGCAATTAAAAAGATGTATCACTACAAGTGATAATGGCACTATGCTACTTAGAATATGGGATAAACAACTATTTCGTATTGAAAACCCTAATCTAGCAATAGAGATGAAGACTAATCTAATTGATTCCGGACTCAACCAAACTAGCATTCAAATCATAAAACAATATAACCCATGAATCATAAACAATAAAGTTTTGAGACAAAATTAATTCATTGATTTAAATAACATGCTTGAGAAATCAACTTTTATCCGCCCGGAAGCGACCGGAAGTAGCCGGAAAAGTTGCCGGAAACATCTCAGGTGACCGGCAAAGTCCACCCAGTCACCAGTCAACGAGTCAACTCGGTCGGGTCAACTGAGTTAACTCGGGTCAAACACCGAGTCATACCGAGTCAGTCACTGAATAAGAGCCGATTTAGCTGAGTAGGTTTTGGCCAAGGCCATTGCACTGGCCTAAGCTTTGTGCTGCACAATGATTGTGCTTCATAGCTCCATCCAGCCATGATGGCCCTGCATCTTCAGTGTTGGACCTGGCCATCCAAATTTTGCACAGTTCATCATCTTGAATCCTGTCAGCAGCATCACAGCACCACCACTTCCACCTGTAGCTTCAAATCACTCACTTGAACTGCAGCTGCAACCAATTCCTGTAGTTCAATTCTTGCATTTTGCATCTCCTGCCACAAATAAAACCACCTGCGATGCTTCCATTAGACTCTCCACTAGCTACATCACAACTTCAGTCCCATGGATATCTCTGCCGCTTCATTACTAGCTCATGCCTGCACAATTCTACACATTCACCAACAACATCCATCCTTGTAATGCCATCACCTGTACAGTTCATATCCCACCTGTAATTTCAGCTCTTTCTGTTATGTGTCAACAACTCAAACTGCAAAACACTTCTCTTCCCTGCTTGCCAAGTGCTAGCAACACTCCACTTACCCACTGCAACTTAAATTGCAGCTTCAATCACCTGTAAAAGCTTCAACACAACTCTTTCCATCTCAGTTCTTCTCAGCTCATAGCCACCACTACATAACACCAGCAACTTCATCAGATAAACCCTTGCCTACAATTTCTACTTCTCACAGACCCACCAATTTCTTAATCTATCTCATTCAGCACCTGAAACTACACACCTCCAGTTTAAACCAACAGCACACAACACCATCACCTGCAACACTTGCAACTTCAAGCACCAACTCTTCCTTCTCATTCTCATCTCAGCTGCAATATCAGTTCAAGCAACACTACACAGCAACACAACCTGAGTCATCACACTCCTAGGAAGCAACAACATCACCACATACTTTTCTGTAACTCTCAATCATAAACCACCATAATCAACACCTGCAGCTCAGTTCCTTCCACACATTCCAGTCCTGCAGCTTAACTCAAAACAGCTCAATTTATACCATCAGGTCCATTCAATTGCTATCAGCTGAAACAACAACAGCAACACCACCTTCTCTTGCTTAGAGACTCCACTCTCAAACTCACTTCCAGACCACCTGCAATGCCATGGCTTCACTGCCACATCTCAGTCCTCAACAACAACAAGCAACAACAAACCTAGGAAGCTTAATCATCTCTAAATCCATGTAACCCAATAGCTCCTACTGCAGACCACCTAACATTCATCTAAATCCTTCATATCACCACAGAGCTTCATCACTTCAACCATTGTGAAATGCAATCACCAAAACACCTATAGCAACAACTGCATCTTCTCAAACCCATCTGCTCATCAACCAAACCAACAATTTCAGCTTCAGAACTTCAGTTCACCACCATGACTCATTTAATATCACCACCAGAGTTCACTCGGTTCAGTTTCTTCTCAAACTTCGGAAGCATCATCTTCTTAACAAACCCAAAATCCCTTCTCCACTAATCCACCAGATTTACTAACCACAGATCTGAGCTCTTGTTCTCATCTTCTTATCATCATTACCATCTTCGAATTCCATACCAGAAACAATTAGCAGAGACCCTAGTTCATCTCTTCTTCTCTGATCAACAACAACACACAAGTCCTCCTTCAATCGTCATCAATTTCCCATCAGAATCAAACCCCCACAGTTCAGAACCCTAACTCCATTTATTCCTTACTGAATCTCTTCCTTCAACCATTAACTCAACCCATATCTTGTATGTTCTTGTAGATTTCATAAACCCACATCTGGATTCAACCTAAACCCAAATCATTTCAATTCCTGCCATCTTGAATGAGCAAACCCATCTCCAATTCGAGCATCAATTTCTTCCTCAATCAGATCTGGTTTCTTCAACAGCAACATCACCTCAATTGTTTACCCATATCTGCATCTGAATCTCCACCTTTACCAACAGACCCAAAAGCATCAACAACTTCTTCTTCTTGTTAATGAATCAATTTCATCAGTAACACAATCGAATAAAATCTCCCATCAATCTCTCAGATCATCACTCAATTTGAGACGGGAATCAGTTTAAGCTCTCAGACACCAGCGCCTCTATTTCACATTTCTCTGAATTCGAGAAAATGATTGAGAAATCTGAGATTTAGGGCCAGGTAGTAACCACAATTGATATAGGCACCCAGCGACTTAGATAAGGCTATCCAATCACTATTTGGCCTGTCAGTTTCAGAAAACTGACAGTTCATTCCTCACTCCTTCTTGCGACCTTAGCCGGTTCAAATATAGCTCGCCTGTGAATTGACCTCTTTGCCTTTTACGCTCCAAATTGACGTTTTCTCCTTCTTTTGCTCATAGTGACTCCATCGCACCTAATAACTCAAAACTAAGCATAAGAGATGCAATTCACAAGGATAATAGTAAAGAAAGCATAAATACTAGATATAAAATTAGGTGTTTTAGACACCTATCAAATTCCCCCACACTTAGACTTTGCTAGTCCTCGAGAAAATCAAACAAAATTTATTCTAAAGGATACATACAACTCCGTCTCATGAGGGTTTACTAGAGATATACCGACAAAACCTGCTTTTTCCAACTTACTAGTTCTCCGTAATGATAGCATCCAACGCGCTAAGAAGACATAAAGATTATGCACACTAGTCATAAGAAGTTAGACACTTAAATGAACACAATCTCATCCTTAAAAGTTGAGAGAGAAATAACCATCCCTTCTCGAAAGAAATTCGGGTTCGGAGTGATCAAAAGTCTCGACTCTGCCTCACAAGAAAGGTTTTTATGATGTTGCTCTCAATAATAAATAGCTCTTTATGGGTCACACATGTGTCGAGGTAGGAATGAAGAGAGAATCCTGCGACACGCTGAAAAGTAGGAAGGTAAAAACCCTCCGAATTGTTTTGAAAACTCACATCTTTTATTCATTTTGAAAACCCTTTTTCTGACGATCTCTAAGAAAGGAAATCAACCATTTAACGAAGATGGGAATATGCTTACTTACCTCGTTATCCGTTCGACATGCAGTTAGCACCACTCTCACGGCATCCATAGAAATGTCTTCGGTCTTCAATCGGTGTCTTCATCTTCGACTTCGGTCTTCAACTCTTGATGATAACTTTTGAACTTCGTAGAATCTTAACAATGATGATTCTTTCCTCTAATTCCTTGTTGCTTGAAACTTCATTACAGATATTTCTTTTTCCATTGGCTTTATTGAATAAATACAAAACCAAAAACGAACTAAACAAACAAAAATATGATGCAATGAATTTTTTTTTTTTTTTTTTTTTTTTTTTTTTTTTTTTTTTTTTTGACTTTTTTTTTTTAACAAGAGAAAATGATACAAATACAAAATAAAAATAAAAATGCAAGTACAAAGGCCATGGTGTAAGTACTTTTACCGCTCGATTCTCCACAACTCGTATGTCTTGATATCATAAACTTCTTGACTCTCATCTTGA
Organism: Papaver somniferum; assembly: GCF_003573695.1. Classification (NCBI taxonomy): domain Eukaryota; kingdom Viridiplantae; phylum Streptophyta; class Magnoliopsida; order Ranunculales; family Papaveraceae; genus Papaver; species Papaver somniferum. The sequence goes on along the minus strand of NC_039364.1, from coordinate 179,995,270 downwards.
TAATATTCGCTCTCGTACAATAGTCTTCAACTTGTAAAAAAAAAATTCTGCTCCTTGTCTTGTTGCTATACTTAAATCTGAAATCTGCTCATTTATATACTGTTGCTTGTAAACCTTAAACGTCTTCAACTTTCCTTCGAATTTGTGATGCTCCTCTTGTTGATGATGATGGTGTTTCTATGGACCTGTTGGTGTAGAGAGATAAAGTGGATGGTGTTAACTGCGAACAAGATTACAAGTGATATGTAAGTTAGCAATTCGATGTCACCGTTCATGATTGATAAAATAGCACTCAAGAGATCAAAATAGTGCTTCTATTGGTGGGAGGTTGGGTAGCTCACCATTTTACCCGGAGTTTACGTACGGTGACACACACTCTAAAAGCACAAATTTAGACAGGTACAAAGAATTGAAGGTCGGTGCCTCTCATGATGTAACATGGGTAGTCTCCACTATAAGGGATCACAAATCTAATACTGAATTCAGTCTGCACCTCATTTTCCACTGGGATGGTTAAATCCAACTTTAACTCTCATACAAGTAAGAAACCCGATCATGTTCTCTGTCATCTCTAAGTTCAGTCACTCTTATGAGAATCTCGATGTAATCTTAGCGACATGTATACTATGTGACTCTAAACTAACCACAAGTTGGAGTTTTCTTATTCACTATTTTACACAAAAAAGTTGAAAATTTGAAAATTTACAATGCAAATGCTTAACCACTCCCCCACACTTAAACTTTACATTGTCCTCAATGTAAATTGAGTCATCCAAAGAAAGTCAAGGTGGGAAATTCTAACATGATAATGACAAGAAATCAGAAAAATAAATGCAAAACAAGACAAGAAAAACTAAAACAAAAAACAAGAAATAAATACAAGACAAGAAATACTCATCCTATGGGTTGCCTCCCATTTAGCGCTTGGTTTAAAGTCGTCAGCCCGACTATCTCCTTGCTTTCTATGCCTCCTCCAGAGGGAGTGCATCCACAAAGTTAGCTCCTTCCACCACTTCGGAAGTGAAATTCTCATAATATGGTTTCAACGGTGCCCATTAACTTTAAGTTCCTTGCCTGTAGCTATGCTACGAATTTCCACTGCACCAAGAAAACACATTAGTAACAATAAAAGGTCCAATCCAACGTGACCTTAATTTACCCGGAAATAAATGCAAGCGAGAATTAAAAAAAGCACTTTCTGCCCAATGCAAAATTGTTTCCTAGAAATCATGTTATCATGAAATGCTTTCGTTTTCCTTATAAATGCGAGCTTTCAAATGCATCATTGCGGAGCTCCTCTAGCTCTTGGAGTTGTAACTTCCTTTGCTTTCCACCCCATCCATCTCCATATTGCATTGCTTAATAGCCCAAAACGCCTTATGCTCAATTTCAACGGGTAAATGACAAGGTTTACCATACACAAGCCTAAAGGGAGACATCCCGATAGGTGTCTTGTATGCGGTTCTATAAGCCCACAAAGCATCATTAAGTCGCATGCTCCAATCTTTCCTTGTTGGATTCACCGTCTTCTCTAGAATGGATTTCACCTCCCGGTTAGAAACCTCGGCTTGTCCATTTGTTTGGGGATGATAAGGTGTTGCAATCTTGTGCGACACATTGTACTTCTTCAACAATCTTTGTAAGATCATGTTATTGAAGTGAGAACCCCCATGGCTAATTATGGCTCTTGGAATTCCAAACCTTGCAAAGATATTATCTTGCACAAAATCTGAAACCAAACATTAGTCGGGGTGGCCTTAGCTTCCACCCATTTGGAAACATAATCCACAGCAAGTAAGATATAAAAATTCCCATGAGAGTTGACAAAAGGACCCATAAAATCAATACCCCATACATCGAAAACTTCAATAAATTGAATAAAAGTTTGTGGCATTTGATTTCGGGCACCTAGATTGCCTGTTCTTTGGCACCTATCACAAGTTGTACAAAATATATATGCATCTTTAAACAAGGTTGGCCAATAGAAACCGCTTTCAAGTACCTTGTGAGCGGTTCTCTTACTCCCAAAATGTCCTCCACAAGCATAAGAGTGACAAAAAGACAAGATAGAATTAAATTCAGATTCGGAAACGCACCTTCGTAATACTTGGTCACTACCTTGTTTCCATAAGTATGGATCATCCCATATGTATTGGTTCCCTAACCTCTTAAGTTTGTTCCTCTCAGCACGAGACAAGTTCTTTGGGATTTGTTTAGACACCAAGTAGTTCACAATGTCAGCATACCATGGCTCTCCAAAGGCAATTGAGAATAGTTGCTCATTCGGGAAACTTTCACGCAATGGGATAGCTTCCTTGTCCACAACAAGACGGCTCAAATGATCCGCAACGGTGTTCTCAATTCCTTTCTTGTCCTTGATTTCAATATCAAACTCTTGCAAGAGCAAAATCCATCGTATGAGCCTCGGTTTCGCTTCTTTCTTCATTAGCAAGTACCTAAGTGCTACATGATCAGAAAAGGCAACAACTTTTGTACCAATTAGATAAGAGCGAAACTTTTCCAAAGCAAAAACAATAGCTAATAACTCTTTTTCAGTGGTTGTGTAGTTTTGTTGGGCCTCATTTAACGTTCTAGAAGCATAATAAATAGCATGAGGTATCTTCCACATACGTTTCCCAAGCACCGCACCAAACGCATAGTCACTTGCATCACACATGAGCTTAAAAGGATTGCTCCAATCCAGTGGTTTAATGATAGGGGCTGAAATCAAAAGTTCTTTCAAACGATTGAATGCCGCCATACACTTTTCATCAAAGTTAAAAACCACATCTTTTTGCAATAAGTTGCAAAGTGGTGATGCTATCTTGGAAAAATCCTTGATAAATCTACGATAAAAACCTGCATGAACAAGAAAAGAGCGTATCTCCCTCACCGTAGTGGGAGGGGTTAAAGCACGAATAAGGTCTATTTTATATTTATCGACTTCCAAGCCTTTAGAAGATATTATATGGCCTAAAACTATGCCATGAGTTACCATGAAATGGCACTTCTCCCAATTTAGCAGAAGATTTGTTTCAACACATCGTTCAAGGATTAATGACAAGTTGTGCAAGCAAAGGTCAAATGAATCACCAAAGACACTAAAGTCATCCATAAACACTTCGATTATGTTTTCAACATATTCTGAGAAGATACTTACCATACACCTTTGAAAGGTAGCTGGAGAATTGCACAAGCCAAAAGGCATCCTTCTATAAGCAAAAGTACCGAAAGGACAAGTGAAAGCGGTTTTCTCTTGATCCTCCGGCGCTATCATAATCTGATTGTAACCTGAATAACCATCAAGGAAGCAATAATAAGATAGTCCAGCTAAACGTTCAAGCATTTGATCAATAAAAGGCAATGGAAAATGATCCTTCCTAGTGGTGGCATTCAATTTCCTGTAATCAATACAAACCCTCCAACCGGTTTGAACACGAGTTGGGACAAGTTCGTTCTTATCATTCTCCACCACCGTCACACCTGATTTCTTTGGTACTACTTGTACCGGGATCACCCACTTGCTATCGGATATGGGGTAGATAACACCCTTTTTTTTTTACTCGGTCAACAAAAATAGAATAAAAAAACGAAACTATACAGGGACTAGGCCAAAATAGCGCTAAGCAAAAGGCTGCACGCTAAAAGAACCTACTTAAAACGAAAGTAAACCTCTCCAGGCCATTCAACAGAATGAATAAAGCCTGGCCTACCCTCATAAAACTCATAAATGTCCTCAGCCAACAAACAAGCTTGTTTGGCCGATTCATCAGCTGAAAAGTTTGCCTCTCTGTAGCTATGAACATAACTAATGTTGTTGTAAAAACTCTTCGCCATTCTCCACTTCTGCATTAGCTGCCACGACAACTCTCCTTTTTGAAGAGCAAAAATGCAACTCATTGAATCCGATCTGACGCGTAGATTTTTGACATTCCATCTTTGAGCATAGACTGCACCGTAGATAACCGCACAAACTTCCGCATAGAAGTTGGTCTGCCAGCCCAGCCCAACGCACAAAACTCCCAAAACTTCCGAGCTAGAACCACGAAAAACAATACCAGACCCAGCTTGGCCCGGGTTGCCAAGTGATGCACCATCACAACAGATCATAAGTTCACTTGGATTAGGTGGCGTCCAAGTAGCTTCAATTGGAACTAAGTGTTTGCAAGACCTATGTTTCACTCGAAAGAAATTCAAAATTCGCAAATCATCTAAGGCATTATACATGTGGCCCTTCATTCTGATTGAGTTATCACGAATTACCTGATGAACTCGTCCCTTAAATTCAAGCCAACAGACCCGCATGTTCTCATAATAAGCCTTGTTGCGCAACTTCCATAATTCAGTAACTATTGCAAGATTTGCAACAATCCATAGACCCTTTATCATCCTACTCCGCCCTTTTTCCACCTTGTAAGAGGCCACAAGATCTTCTTTCGGTTGTAGATTAAAAATATCAGCTGCCCAATTCCAAATCTTCTTAGCAATTTTGCAATGCCAAGTAATATGGCTGACATCTTCGCAATCCTCCCTGCACAAGCGACACATATAAGGCATCTCCCTACCTGTCTTCCTCATAATATTATCATCAGTAGCACAACATTGCTTATGAAATAACTTCCAGTACTGAACACTTAAAGTAGGATGCACAACACTTCTCGAGAATAAAGCTGCAGCTGGCGAAACTTCTGCAGGCCCCCTGATGGCAGCCTTAGCCGACTTGACAGAAAACACGCCCTTGTTGTCCAAGTCCCAAATTTTGTAATCATCTCCACCACCAATAAGAGGCAAATTATCAACATCAATATTGCATCGAATCATCAATTCCTTAGTCTTTGGAGGAATAACCCAAGAGTCATCAACAATAATATCACTAACCTTGGCCTTAAAATCATTAGGGCCTTTTTTAGTGATGCCAAGTTTTTGCGCAATTGAAAAATCAGCACACCAATTATCAAAAAATAAGGAAGTATTAGCACCATTACCTATAATTGAGCGTGTATGTATTTACACAAAATTATGCACCAATCTGATTCCTGGAAAAACCGAAGAACCCAACTTATAATCAATCAAGTTGCCATTAACCTTGAAATACTTTGCCTTCAAGAATCTTTCCCAAGTCTTATCCGAATCATGAATCGAAACCCACAACTTCATAAGCATAGCCCTATTAACATCAATCAATTTCTTAAGACCAAGCCCACCTTCACGCCTAGAACGGCAAAGATCAGCATAAAGAACCGTAAAGTATTTACGCTTCTCAACATCGCCAGACCACAGGAAATTTCGAATGGCTCGTTCAACTATTTTGATAGCCGTGCAAAGCCATTTATACACAGCCATGGAATGAAGCAAATAACTAGAAATCACTGATTTAATCAAAACTAGCTGAGCCTGAAAGGACAAGAGCTTTCCCTTCCAACCTGCCAGCTTATCCATAATCTTCTCCATTACTTGTTGAACATGAATATGACGCACAATACTAGGTTTTAATTGGATTCCCAAATATTTATCTGGGAATAATGCCCTTTCCATGCCCATAAATTTTGCAATAGCAACAACACGAGAATGTCTGTCTCCACCATAATAGAATTTGCTTTTGGCATAAATAACATATTGCCCAGAGGCAAGTTGATACATACCAAGCATCTCCTTCAAATGCTGCAAACTGTGAAGATTACCTTTACAGAAAATAAGAATATCATCCGCAAAGAGCAAGTGAGTTGGCGCCACACATTTCTTGCTCACCATATGGTGCATACTTCTTGCTGCAAACAACTTAGATAGATTGCGGCTCAAAACATCTTCAATAAGAACAAAAATCAAAGGTGAAAGAGGATCATCTTGACGCAGCCCTCTAGTGATACTGAAAAAACCTTCAGGACTACCATTAATCATGATAGAAATCCGAGCGGAGTTAAGAATATTAAGCAGCCACGAGCACCATGCATCAGAAAAACCATATTGACGAAAAACTTCAACAACAAACTCCCAACTAACCGTGTCAAAAGCTTGGGCTATATCCAGTTTGAGGCCAACATTACCATGCTTCCTTTCCACACTAATCTCATTGATCAGTTCCGACGCCAAAGCTGTGTTCTCATGAATGTTTCTTCCCTTCATAAACGCCACTTGCTCTTCAGAAATCAATTTATTCAGCACAGTACCAAGTCTGGTAGCCATAATCTTTGTAATGATCTTGAAGAAGAAGTTGCTTAAACCAATTGGCCTATAATCCTTAATAGCATCAGATTTGTTATTCTTGGGGATTAGAACAATAAAACTAGAGTTAATGTCGTTAGGAATTTTCCGCATTGCCCAAAAGTTTGCAATAGCATTAAAAAGATCTCTAGAAATAATGTTCCAACAGTCTCTAAAGAAAGAACCTGTAAAACCATCAGGGCCAGGAGCAGAATCAGTGCCCAAATCAAAAACAACTTCCTTAACTTCATCCAAAGATGGAATAGCATCCATAAAAGCACTTTCAGCAGCGGAGATGCTTTCATGTTCATAATCAAACAACTTTGGATCAATGTGCACAGCTCCACCATTTAATTTTGCACGGTAGTGATCAACAATGTAATTCATCCTGCAAAAACAAAGTAGAGTTAGTAGAAATCTTCAATTCAGAGATTGTGTTTTGGCTCCTCCTCATACGAATGGAGTTGTGGAAAAACCGAGTGTTTTGATCACCATCCTCCAACCAACTAGTTCTCGATTTTTGCTTAAGCATAACTGCCAGCTCAGTCCGCACCTCATCAACAGCTTTCCTAGCATCAGCAACCTTCAAAAACTGCATCTCACAACTAACATTCTGATCCAGAATATCATTCTCCTTATCAAGATTCAATTCCGCTTGCTTTAAGCGAAACTTAACATCTCCAAACACCGTTCTATTCCAAATCTTCAAAGCATATTTCAGTCTCTTCAACTTAGACGTGAAAACAAAAGGAGTCGCACCATCCAGCCTAGCACTCCAATTATCCTTTACAAAATCCAAAAAAGATGGGTGAGAAATCCACATTTTCTGAATTCTAAAAGGATCCCTATTTGGCCTTGGACTATCAAAAGCAAAACCAAAAAGAGGGGAATGATCAGAGAAAATTCGAGGCATAGCTTTGCACCTCTAGTTAGCAAACTTATCATGCCAAGCATCATTAATAACAACCCTATCATGTTTAGAAACAATTCTATGGATGCCACTCCGACAACTAGACCAAGTATATTTCTTCCCAATAGCATCTGCTTCCACCAAACCATTGTCAGAGATCCAGCTTCGAAATTCATTCATAAAAATTTCTTTGATCGGCCTTCCACCCTTCTTTTCATCTAAATGCAAAACACAATTAAAATCACCCAACACCAACCACGGAATGGAAATAAATCCCAACCCCAGTTTCCGCCAAAGAGACCTCCTTGCCACCGCATCAGAAGAAGCATGCACAGCCGTGATATAATTACCAGAAAAATCTAAAGTGATAGCCTGTTTTGAAGAAGATAAAACATTCGGCCTTCCTAGAGAATTCCTCCAAAAGACCCAGATGTTACCTCTCTGACCATGCACCTCATTAGTGATAACATCTTCACAAAAATCAAGCAAATTTAAGTTCCTAACAAAACGTGTAGTGCAACGAACCTGCGGCTCCGGAATACAAATAACATCAGGATTGTGCAAGCGATATAACTCACTCAACTTGGCCCTTGCACCATCTTTAGCCAAGCCTTGAGCATTCCAATAAAAGACACGCATTAATTAACTCTGTTCTTCGAAGGGCTTGCCGAACCCTGTCTGGAAGATTTTCCACCTCGTGTTTGAACTTGACTAACATTTGCCACAGTAATTGTCTTCTTCTTAGGAACTCATGATTTTTTCTTTTTGTCAGCCAATTCCTTCTTCTCACGCTCATCCAGCTCTTTATCAGCAAGTAACTCCAAATTTCTTGCATCCTCTTCCACTATCTTGGAAGTGTTTGTTACTACCATATCCACCGCATATGCAACTTCGTCATTAGTTTCAATAACTACATTATCAATTTCTTCGGTCCCAGTTTCAAACCTATTAGAAAGTGTTAAGTTCTCTAAAGATTTAGCTGGAGTAGATCTTCTTGAAGTTTTAGTGGCTTCACTAAAACTAGATTCATCATGAGCATCCATAGGAGTCAGATTATTAACTGGGGAATGTTGTAAATCTAAAACCTTCTTCCTCAAATTCTCTAGCCTTGTTTTAGCAATATCTCGTTGAATTTTGGCGATTTCAGCATCAGCCTCACGTTGCCTGGTTGTCTCTTTCATGGCCTCATAATTCCTATAAGCTTCCATCTCTTGCATCTCCAAATTGATATCATCCTCCTTGCACAAATTATCGTGCACAGTTTCCGCAAGTTCCGCACCAACACTACGCAAAACTGATTCAGCATCCTCATTGCGGACAGATTACGCATCATCATTATGCATCGCAGGCAAAGCCTCACCACCATCGTTTGCATCCTCTCTGCATTGTTTGGAATGACCACCACCATCAATGAGCTGCACGGAATGGACAACACTTTCCTTGCGAACTCCAGCTAATGAAGTACCATCATTATGCGGCACGGACGATTCTGCACCATTATTATGCATCTCCGATTCATTACCATCTTCACCCAATTGTCCACCAGAACTATCACTATGCTCAGGAAAAATTGTGTGTTTACTAGTAGCCATCTCAAGAATTGAATTCTTCTTCTTCATAGTTTTGGGATCATCTCCAGGATTATTAGGTTGGTCTTTTTCCAAGATTGGAGTATCATCTGGCACGTTCTTCTTACCTTTTGGAATTCGTTCTTTTTGCCAGAAATTCTTAAGATCATCCATATCAGCTTCAATTGATTTTTTGATCTCAGGATCAGTTTCTACATCAGCCTTGTCCTTCAAATCATCAAACTTTTTTGTTCTACAATCAGATTTTTTATGGCCGATAGATTTGCAGTAATCACAAAAACTTGGCCTGTTTAAAATTTCATAATCTTGAACAAAGATTTCGTCATTCTCTTCACCATCAATCAAAATCCTTCCTAAAGGTTGAGAGAAATCTATGTCAATCAAAGCAGCAGCAAAGTAACCATATTCATGGCGCAAAGTACGCGGATCAACAGAAACCGGCTTACCAAGCCCTCTTTCCATTCTAAAAATCGTCTCTTCATCCCAAAACTCCATTGGCAAAGTCGTGAAACGAACCCAAACTGCAGCTCTAGTAATCTTATCTTTCCCAGGATCAAACATAGGCGTCCATGGATGAATTTTAAGTTGTTGAAATCCTGTTGTAGATTTAATCTTCCACGGACCATCATAGCTTACACGTTTTCGATCATCTTCATTGTCTAGCTTAATAACAAAGTATCCCTTCTTCCATGGAATAAATTGAACCGAACCAGATAACTTCCATTGATTCAATAACTCTCTTTTAACATCTTCAAATTTTAGGGTTTTGAAAAATACCAAACGGCCAACCAAACTAAATCTCCACACAGCCTTAATCCTTGCGTGAGTCTCTCGTGGGATCTTAATCAAAACATCATTGTTTGTTGTAGAACGAATTGGAGGATGAGAGAGTGTTTCAGCATCAATCCTTGATAAAACATGTGTTCTCTTCTTTAATATAGCCGCATAAGAGCCTTCCATATGCACGCCTTGATTGCCATCTTCATGCGGTTGCCTAAACGTGCTATGATTGCCGTCTTCCTTCAGATTCCTAAACGCGTTAGGATTGCCATCTTCGTGCTGCCTCCCAAACTCGGATGAATTAGGGTTCATAGCATTAGGGTTTGCAGCGTTATTCCTAGGGATATAGATACTTTTTGATCGAGATTGATTCCATATCCTTTTAGATTGATTATCTTGACGATTGTTCAAAACAGGCGGATTATTGTCCTGATTTTGCGCCATTAGAGCGCAAAATCAAAGGAAACCTAAAGAACGCAAAAGAGAAAAGGGAGGGAGAAAAAACCGGAGCTTCCCACATGAAACCCTAGAGTTTTCGCTTTTTGGGTAGATAACACCCACGTCCAAAAGCTTTAGTATCTCCTTTTTCACAACTTCCATCATGGGAGGGTTCAAACGACGTTGTGCTTCCCTTGTAGGCTTTGCATCGTCCTCCAAACGGATTTTGTGCATACACACTGCAGGGCTTATACCCTTGATATCGGCAATTGTCCATCCTATGGTCGTCTTGTACTTCCTTATCACCCTTAGAAGTTTTTGCTCCTGTAATTCACTAAGCTTGTTAGAAACAATCACAGGTAAATCTTCCTTGTCACCCAAGTATAAGTACTTTAGGTGATCGGGAAGAGGTTTCAATTCTAACTTTGGAGATTTAACAATGGAAGGTACAAGCTTTTCATCACTGCATGGTAAAGAAATAAAAGAGATATTATGAGTTTTCGGGCATCCTTGTAGTGAATTAAGATCACCAAGGGCTTCCTTGACTTCATTACCACACTCTACACCAGTATCCATGGATGTATTCAAAACGGTTTCCAAAGCATCATCACCATTCAATTCAAACACTTGTTGTGCCAATGTATCCATAACATCAATGGAGAAACAAGAGTGGATATCTCATCGTCTCGAAAATGTTGAAACGTATTGTTTCTCCATCAAACTCCATAGTTAGCGTTCCTTTATCCACATCAATAATGGTTTTTGCCGTTTTCAGGAAGGGACGCCCAAGTAGCAATGGAAGAGACGAGTCCGGTGACCCTTCATTCATCTCTAACACGCAAAAGTCAGATGGAAATACAAGTTGATTAACCTGCACAAGAACATCCTCAACAATACCCATTGGGTATCGGATAATTGCAATACAATTCCAGCCTTTTTAAGAGGACCTAACTCAAGTGAATTGTACATAGATGCAGGCATAACATTAACGGATGCACCTAAATACAAAATAGCTTTGTTAAATGTGGTGTTACCAATTGTGACTAGAATGTCAAAGCTATCGGGATCCTTACATTTTAGTGGGAGTTTGTGTTGTAAGATTGCCGAAGCATTCTCCCCCACACTTAGCACTTCATTACCTTTGAGCCTTTGCTTATTGGTACACAAGTCCTTCAACACTTTCGCATACTTGGGAACTTGCTTGATCGCATCAATGAGTGGTATGTTCACATGAATCTTCTTTAAAACGTCTAAAATCTCCTTTTCTAGTTCCGCCTTCTTGGAACTTGCAAATCTGCGAGGGAAAGGTAAAGGAGGAACATAAGTAGAAACCGGAGTTTTAGAGTTAGGAATAGGTACCTCTGGTGTTTGGGGAATTTCATCCCTCTTTTCCTCCAAAACCGGCTCCTTTGGTGTTTCCACCTTGCCCGAATCAGTAATTTCGGGTTGCACAAGTTGTGTACCACTTCTCAACGTAATAGCATTGACACCCTCTTTTGGGTTGATAGGTTGAGAAGGGAGTTTCCCACTATTTTGTGCCTTCAACTTGTTAATATCAATTGCCATGGAGCCTATTTGTGTCTGCAACTCCTTGATAGCACTCTTAGTTTCTTGTTGACTTTCCTTAAACATGGTAGAAATGCCTTGCATAAAAGTTTGAATCTTTGCATCGATATCGGAACCTTGATTTTGCATCGATTGTTGTGGTTGCTGATATTGTTGTTGTTGCGGCTGGAATTATTGTTGTTGTGGTTGAAATCCACCCGAACGGTTGAATGTAGGTTCTTGAACCGCGCCTTGCTTGTTTGGATATCTAAAGTTGGGGTGATCTCTCCATCCCGGATTGTAAGTGTTGGAGTAGGGATCATACCGTCTTTGTTAATTTGGAAAGACCGCACTAGCTTGCTCCAACTCTTCACCATATGAAGGTAAAATAACCGCAGCCATCTTTTGCATCATTTTCTCCATTTTATCCATCCTTTGATCACGGTGTGATGATGAATCCGTAACTTCATGCACTCGCCTAACCATTGGTTCACCTCTTGTGTAGAATTGTTGCGAGTTTACAGTCATGCTTTCAATCAACTCGGTAGCTTGGGCCACCGTCTTGTTCACTAGTGCACCACCACCCGCTGCATCAAGAAGATATCTATCACTTGTTTGGAGACCTTCGTAGAAGTATTGTATTATCATCACGTCACTAAATTGGTGGTGTGGACAGCTTGCCACCAATCTCTTGTATCGCTCCCAACATTCATACAAACATTCTCCTACGTGTTGTTTTATCCCACAAATGTCTTTGCGAATTTGAGTATCCTTTGACGTAGGAAAATACCTCTCTAGAAAGAGTTTCTTCAACCCGTTCCATGTAGTGACACTTCCGGATGGTAAATAATACAACCATTCCTTAGAATTTTCCGCCAAAGAGAATGGAAAAGCTTTCAACATTGCTCCATCCGCATTAGTCTCCGGTGGAAGCATAGCCATGATAACGTTGTGGAAATCCATGAGATGCTTGTTTGGATCTTCATTCGCCATGCCATGAAACTTCGGTAACTCTCTAATCAACCCCGGATTGATCTCGAAGGTTGAGTTTGTCTCAATACACCACCGTTGTGCATCAAGCCTATGAGAAGCCAAGTCCTTGAGTGTACGATTTGCATCACCCATTGCTTCTTCTTCTTCTTCTTCAACTAGTGGTTCTTCTACAAATGGAACCTCTTGTTCTTCTTCTAGTTGTAATTCTTCTTCCACTTCAAACTCTTGTTCTTCCGTCGTGTCTTGACTTGGTTGGAGTATTGTGCCTCTTCGAGTAGCTATCCCGCACCTTGGATAGTTCCAATCTTTAGAAGCCAGGGATTAGGTACCTGAAAACAATTCTCGCAAACAAGTGAGAAACAAAACAAGAAAACAAAAAGCAAATATGAAAGCAGAAATGATGATAAGAAACTAAAAACCTAATAACAAGTCGTATGCCTCCTCGGCAGCGGCTCCAAAATTTGACCGGTTGTCAGCCGTGCAAATATAATTCACTTTCTCACTCAACTAGATATAAATATAGTACGTGATAAGAAAGAGTTTGTTCCCACAGAGAGGCTTTTGTTGTTATAAAATTTCAGTTTCTTAGTAACCAGGGGGGGAATTTTTATTTTTATCTAAGCAATAAAAGTAATTGAAAGCAAAGTAAATAATTGGAATAATCAATAAGGAGAAGATATTGGTCACGGGATAGTATCATTCACAAACATGTATTTTCATCAATGACTAGAATTGGAATTTTAATCTCTCATCTATTAGAAGTCCTAGGATATCTTGATCGCAAGAGTATCCCGTTTATTTCCTGATTTTATCACAAACAACATTAAAAGATGCTATTGTGAAATCTACCTAGAAAGCAACCTAAAGTGTAAAAGCACAATTAAGTTTAACTCCCTAAGAGCAATAAGTTCTATGAAATAAGACTAATCAATGCAAACAAACGTGTAAAAGCACTAATTCGTTTTAACAAAGGTTATGATTCATACGCAATTAAAAACATGTATCACTACAAGTAATAATGGCACTATGCTACTTAGAATCAGGGATAAACAACTATTTCGTATTGAAAACCCTAATCTAGCAATAGAGATGAAGACTAATCTAATTGATTCCGGACTCAACCAAACTAGCATTCAAATCATAAAACAATATCAACCATGAATCATAAACAATAAAGTTTTGAGACAAAACTAATTCATTGATTTAAATAACATGCTTGAGAAATCAACTTTTATCCCATAACCAATAATTGAGTTTAGTTACTCATAATATTGGAGTTCATCATAATCATAATCATAAAATAATTTAAGAAGATGAAAAATAAAACGAAAGCAAACCCTAGTTGTAGCTATCTCCAAAGCTCCAAGAATAATACGTGATTTCCAAAGTTGTAGAAACTTTCTCTTTTTGTAGCTTTTCATCTTTCCAAAACTAGATCTTCAAAGCCGAAAGTCCAAGTGGTCCAATAAGCCCATTAGTGAGAAAAACCCATGTAGAAAATATGTCCAAAAGAATGTCGCCGGAAAGTGGTCGGGAAGCGACCGGAAGTTGGCCGGAAAAGTTGCCGAAAAACATCTCAAGTGACCGGAAAAGTCCGCCCGGTCACCGGTCACCGGTCAACGAGTCAACTTGGTCGGGTCAACTGAGTTAACTCGGGTCAAACACCGAGTCATACCGAGTCAGTCACTGAATCAGAGCCGATTTAGTTGAGTAGGTTTTGGGCAAGGCCATTGCACTGGCCTAAGCTTTGAGCTGCACAATGATTGTGCTTCATAGCTCCATCCATCCATGATGGCCCTGCATCTTCAGTGTTGGACCTGGCCATCCAAATTTTGCACAGTTCATCATCTTGAATCCTGTCAGCAGCATCACAGCACCACCACTTCCACCTGTAGCTTCAAATCACTCACTTGAACTGCAGCTGCAACCAATTCATGTAGTTCAATTCTTTCACTTTTGCATCTCCTACCACAAATAAAACCACCTGCGATGCTTTCATTAGACTCTCCACTAGTTACATCACAACTTCAGTCCCATGGATATATCTGCCGCTTCATTACTAGCTCATGGCTGCACAATTCTACACATTCACCAACAACATTCATCCTTGTAATGCCATCACATGTAAAGTTCATATCCCACCTGCAATTTCAGCTCTTTCTGTTCTGTGTCAACAACCCAAACTGCAAAACACTTCTCTTCCCTGCTTGCCAAGTGCTAGCAACACTCCACTTACCCAATGCAACTTAAATTGCAGCTTCAATCACCTGTAAAAGCTTCAACACAACTCTTTCCATCTCAGTTCTTCTCAGCTCATAGCCACCACCACATAACACCAACAACTTCATCAGATAAACCCTTGCCTACAATTTCTACTTCTCACAGACCCACCAATTTCTTAATCTATCTCATTCAGCACCTGAAACTACACACCTCCAGTTTAAACCAACAACACACAGCACCATCACCTGCAACACTTGCAACTTCAAGCACCATCTCTGCCTTCTCATTCTCATCTCAGCTGCAATATCAGTTCAAGCAACACTACACAGCAACACAACTTGAGTCATCACACTCCTAGGCAGCAACAACATCACCACATACTTTTTTGTAACTCTCAATCGTAAACCACCATAATCAACACCTGCAGCTCAGTTCCTTCCACAGATTCCAGTCCAGCAGCTTAACTCAAAACAGCTCAATTTATACCATCAGGTCTATTTCATTGCTATCAGCTGAAACAACAGCAACAACACCACCTTCTCTTGCTTAGAGACTCCACTCTCAAACTCAGTTACAGACCACCTGCAATGCCATGGCTTCACTGCCACATCTCCGTCCTCAACAACAACAAGCAACAACAAACCTAGGAAGCTTAATCATCTCTAAATCCCTGTAACCCAATAACTCCTATTGCAGACCATCATACATTCATCTAAATCCTTCATATCACCACAGAGCTTCATCACTTCAACCACTGTGAAATGCAATCACCAAAACACCTATAACAACAACTGCATCTTTTCAAACCCATCTGCTCATCAACCAAACCAACAATTTCAGCTTCAGAACTTCAGTTCACCACCAGGACTCATTTAATATCACCACCAGAGTTCACTCAGTTCAGTTTCTTCTCAAACTTCGGAAGCATCATCTTCTTAAAAAATCCAAAATCCCTTCTTCACCAATCCACCAGATTTACTAACCACAGATCTGAGCTCTTCATCATTACCATCTTCGAATTCCATACGAGAAACAATTAGCAGAAACCCTAGTTCATCTCTTGTCTGCTCAACAACAACACACAAGTCCTCCTTCAATCGTCATCAATTTCCCATCAGAATCAAACCCCCATAGTTCAGAACCCTAACTCAATTTATTCCTTACTGAATCTCTTCCTTCAACCATTAACTCAACCCATATCTTGTCTGTTCTTGTAGATTTCATAAACCCACATCTGGATTCAACCTAAACCCAAATCATTTCAATTCCTGCCATCTTGAATGAGCAAACCCATCTCCAATTCGAGCATCAATTTCTTCCTCAATCAGATTTGGTTTCTTCAACAACAACATCACCTCAATTGTTTACCCATATCTGCATCTGAATCTCCACCTTTACCAACAGACCCAAAAGCATCAACAACTTCTTCTTCTTGTTAATGAATCAATTTCATCAGTAACACAATCGAATAAAATCTCCCATCAATCTCTCAGTTCATCACTCAATTTGAGACGGGAATTAGTTTAAGCTCTCAGACACCAGCGCCTATATTTCACATTTCTCTGAATTCGAGAACATGATTGAGAAATCTGAGATTTAGGGCCAGGTAGTAACCACAATTGATATAGGCACCCAACGACTTAGATAAGGCTATCCAATCACTATTTGGCCTGTCAGTTTCAGAAAACTGACAGTTCATTCCTCCTTCCTTCTTGCGACCTTAGCCGGTTCAAATATAGCTCGCCTGTGAAATGACCTCTTTGCCTTTTACGCTCCAAATTGACGTTTTCTCCTTCTTTTGCTCCTAGTGACTCCATTGCACCTAATAACTCAAAACTAAACATAAGAGATGCAATTCACAAGTATAATAGCAAATAAAGCATAAATACTAAATATAAAATTAGGTGTTTTAGACACCTATCAATGAAGATGTCAGACAAAGATTTGAAGATGAAGATGAGTTCATCTGCTGCTGTTGTTGTTCATGAAGATGAGTTTATCTACGATTTTAGGGTTGTTTTTTTCTGTCGCTGCTGTTTTGAAGATGTAGTTGCAGGAAATCCTACACTACACCCCTCATATGATTTCGTTGTTCATCTTTAACTCATTTTTAGGTTTACATTCTTAATTTTATTGATTAATCTTCGAATTTTCTTACAAGAAAAGATAAAGAAATTAAGAATGATCTCTGCTTTGAACTTTCTCTCTCCTATTTATTTGTTTCTTACTCAAAAAAGACCCCCCCTTTCTTTACAACTCGAACGACTATTTATAAAGAAATACATAGTGGATGAAAGCTAATCTGTCCTTTATTTTCGGGTATGGTTTGCGACATTCTCGCAACCTTACAAATGTTAATTTCGCAAACTCTCTAATTTTCGCAGAACTATGATATCTTTCTCGTGATCTTTGCTGACGTCATTTATTTTATCATTCCTGAAATTGTTCTGCGACGCTGTTGTGCTGTGTCATTGATAATTTCGCTGAAACATTGTCGTTGCGAGATTCTGATCTTACATCTTGCCTCTTCTCATATCTTCTCTGCGAAGTAGAGAATGATGTTAGAAATGCCGCAGCTGCTTATCTTTTCATATTCCGCATTTATCACACGTATTCTTTCTTCCATTTATTTTTCGACACGTATTTTGTAACCGTTACTTTTTAACCGCTTATATCTTTCCGTATTAATCGTGTTTATTTTCTCGAGGATAAATTCCCTCTTTATATATTCCTTTTCACTCTCTTCTTCTTTCTTTTTATCTTCTCTACAACTTCATCGTTCTTCTGCAAATTCCATTATTGCAACTTTTCTTCTTTCTTCTTCAATCTTTTTAATTTCTTCTTCATATTCATACTATTTCTTCTGCAAATCTTCATAGTTCATAATTTTCTTCGAAACGATCTCCCTGCTATTATCTTCCATGGATTCATCAAGGTTAGTTTTCTTTTTTCTTCTTTATGAGTTTTGCTGAAATTGAACTTGTTTATTGTCTTCTTTGATGTTGTTTATGTAATTCCCATACTCTTGCTATTTCAGCAAAAGCGCTTCCAACACTAGATTTACAGTTCAGAACCCTAACATTCCCAAGTCGCAGCATAAGGTTGTTGCACATATAAGAAAGTCTGCGAATGAGAAGGTAGTAAGAAACACTATCTTTTTATAATAACCATATTGTTGCATCTGTTTCTTATCTGGATTGTAATTCGCAGGGTGATAAAGATGTTAATAAACCAAACAAGAAATCTCGCCACCTTAAAACTGTTCCAACTTCTGTTCCCTTCCACTTACTCATTTCTTCTAAATCTTCTGCGACATCTTCGCAAGATAAACCTTTATCTCCAATTCGCGAAAAAGCTGTCTCAGACTTCATTTCTTCAACTGGCCTCTCAATGATTGAAACTCCCCTTGTTGATCCTGCTGTAAATGAAACCTCTTCTCTTCCCATTGGGAATGTTTCTCAACCTTTTATCTATACCAGTTCTTTACCTAAGTCTCTTCCTCTTTCGAAAGAAACCGTAGAAGGGATAGATATTGCCTTCAAAGTTTTATCTGAAGTTCTGGATGATGTCAAGAAGTCTTCTACTGATCCCATCAAGTCTAATGTTTGCGAAATTCTGAGCAAGCATTTGGGTTCTGACAGAGCTGCTTCACAGACAGCTTTGGAAAAAGAATGTGATGCTCTTCGTCTCGAAAATCAGAAGCTTAAGAATGTTTTACTGTATCGTGATAATCTTCGCAAGAAGAATGATGAACTGAGAGGTATAATTTTCTTATCTGTGTCTTTAATTTTCCTTTTTAATGGTTTTATCCTTCCCATATTTAATTATCCTTGAAATCCCTCTTTCGCATGTTAAGCTTTAAACCAGAAACGAATAATGGAGAGATATCAATTTGAATCTGCTGTTGAAGAAGCTCGTGTTGATAAAGAAATCTTGATGGATCAATGTAACCAATTAGATAACCTCTATTCATATTCTCTTGATCATATAAATAACCTTACCAATGAAATTACCCAATTAATTCAAAGACAAGATTTATTAAGTAATGAAGTATCTCGTCTTTCTTATTCTTTAACTAAAGCTAATTTAGGGATGGCAACTTTATTAGATGAGAATAAAACCTTGTCCCAAGAGAAGAGAACTTATTTAAACAAGATGCCGATATCTTCGCAACAACTTAGTATTCTTCAAAAAGTATGTGATGACCAAGAGCAATCTCTTCGTTCTTTGAGAAATGAACTTAAAGAAGTAACAGAGTCATCTATCGCTGAAAGAGATACACTCATTCAAGGTAGAATAGCTTTAAGTGTAAAAGCGAATCAGCTTAAAGAACAATATTCCAAATTAGAAGAATCTTATTCTTCTTTTGTGAAGAAAAATGCCTTTCTTATTTTTAAAGAGAAAAATCTTCAGTCTCGACTTAAAGGTTTAGTTGGAGATAAATTTGATGACGCAATGGACCGTTGGGAGAATAGTTGTTTGTCCTTGATTCAACACCTTATTTCGCAAAAGGAAGGTAGTCATAATAGTTTGACTGCCTTAATTATCTTTTCTTTGTCATATCTCTCTGAATTCCTTATCTTTATAAAAAAATTTATTCTATTTTTCGCAGAGTCTGAGAAGAATCTTCATTTTTCTGTTTCTGTTTTGGAGGCTAAATATGCTAAAATTCGCAAAGAAAATGCATTGCTCTTCTCTACCCTTACTGGTTCTCGCGACCGAGCAGAAAGAAGACTTGATTATCTTTCTTATTTTAAGGATATTCAAGATAGGAATCATCAGAGAGCACTTCTTCGCCAAGTTCATCTCCGGACTGAAGTCCTTGTAAATGACATTTTATTGTCCAACTCTCTTCCTCCTACATCAATTGATCCTTTAGAAGTAGATGATGATAAGTTCCTCGTTCTGCTGATAGTGATTACGATTACGAAAGCGGTGCAGAGGATAATTTCTTAGAAGATGAAGAATAGGTTCCTTCTAAAGAAGCATCTTCTGGTGTTAATCAGAATGAGAAAGAAATTTCTCCTGAAGAAGTAATTGCTGGTGATAATCAAGATGCTAATCAAGGCGAAGACCCAAACCGAAATGAAGGAGAGGCTTGCGAGAATGTTGGCGAAGAATTTTTGTTATCTCCTGCTACTGAAATTAATACTGAAGCTTGAGCTTCTTATTTAGCTTTGTCTTCTTGAACTGTCTTATTTTTATCACTTTTGCGAGTTACATTTTTTAACCAACTTTGGAGTCAACTTTTACTTTTAATATTTTGTTGAAGAGAAAGATAATGCTTCTTGTGTACTGATTCCCATACTTGCCTCTCATTATCTTTCTTGTAAAAAAAATAATCTGTTACGAATACTTATAATTATTTTGTTTGATCATATGGTCTTATTTTGCCTTCCTAATTAAAGGTCTTATTATGCCACCTCTTGTCATTGCGACAAAATCGTAGGACGTCTTTGCACTTTCATGCAAAAACCCATTGATCTTGCCTTAAATTTTTCTTTTGTATTATGGCCTCTTCAGGAATGTTGCGACAATATGACAAGCCTAAATATTCTTGCGAAAATAAAGTCCCATGACATTGCCGTCTTGCGACGAAATCGCAGGACGTCTTCGCACTTTCATGCGAAAACCCATTGATCTCGTCTTATCCTTTTCTTTTGTATTATTGCCTCTTCAGGATTGTTTAACAAATATGACAAGCCTTAATATCCTTGCGAATAAAAATCCTCATGACATTTGCGTCTTAAGACACTTATCAGCTCCCTAATGGAGGGTGCCGCCCTTATCTCCCCCTGGTTTCCCCTTCAAGGAGGCGTACTTATACCATACAAGGTTAGCTCCTCCCATCCAGTATTAACAACAACCAGTTGTTTTCGCAGCCTCTTATCCCTTTTACCTATAGGGCTTATGGTTACGAGACTGCACCTTAAGTGGGGTTTTTATCAGGCCGAGTGCAGTATAAGCCAAGACTTGTCAAGAATGGCAAGATACGCTTCAAACGTCCCTGGCACTCTTGACTCAACCGTGTACCTCGGCGCCTTGATCAGATCTGCACTCATTGGGAGAGTCCTTATTACCTTAGTCTCCCAACCCAAGTCATATGCTTAGGTTGAGAATCCAAGGTGCCTCTTCCGGATGGGATTTATTGACCCCAAATCTCCATGACTCAGGTTCCGGTTGCGGTGTAGCCTTTCCCTGAGCCATGTAACAGGTACCCCCTAATATGACGTACTTTAGGTCTTACATTTGCCTCTTGCGAAATTTTATTCGCGAACTAGGGTGTACGCCATAAAGGTTCGCCCCTTTCTTTTATGTCATTGTTCTGTGATTATCTCTGCGAAAATTTCGTACATCATTATCTTCTTTTGATATGAGTAATCCTGCAATTATTCTTTTAGAATTCATAACTTCTCAAAGCTTCTTACTGATAATATCTTTTTAGATACAACCTGTTCCATGGTCTGTCTAATCTATGACCAACATCTCTTCCTTCTGGATCGATTAATCTATAAGCTCTTGTTCCAACTATCTCCTTAATGATGTAAGGTTCATCCCATTTTTTCGCTAATTTTCCACCATTTTCTCGCTGATATATTGGTGTTTATCGCAGAACTAAATCTCCTGTTTGAAATTCGCGTATTTTGACACGTTTGTTATATTCTCCATATGTTGTAAAGCTTTTTCTCTTCTTTCTTCTAACTCATCAAGTTTATTTAAAATCAAGCCCGCACTAAGATTTTTCTCCCAAGCTTCTCTTTTTGTTGTCGGAATAACAACTTCTGTTGGTAACACCGCTTCAACTCCGTATGTACTATAAGCCCATACTGCATTATGTACTTGTTCGCACCATGCTCTGTGATGTCCTTTCAATTTCTTCTTTAATATATCTGCAATTGTTTTGTTTATTGCTTCTACTTTCCCATTAGCTTGTGGATACAAAGGAGTAGATTTTCCACATTTTATCTTGAATGCATTAAGTAGCATTTCTATATTCTGTCCCTCAAATTGTTTCCCATTATCAGATACCAACTGTGCAGGAATTCCGAATCTGCAAATGATATTTTCGAATATGAATGTAAAGATATCTTTGTCGCGAATATGTTGTACTGCCTTCACTTCTGTCCATTTCGTGAAATAATCTGTTGCGACTATTAAGTATCTTCTTTGTCCAGATCCTGGTAAAAATGGCTCCACAATATCTAAGCCCCACTTTCCAAAAGGCCATACACTAGTTGAAGATGACAATGGTGCTCCAGGTGCATGTATTTTCTTTCCATGCCATTGACAATCTTCGCAACGTCTTGATATTTGTTTTGCATCTTCATGCATATATGGCCAGTAATAACCTTGCATTTTTGCTCTTTGTGCCAAAGATCTTCCTCCACTATGATTGCAAGCATCCCCACTATGTAACATTTTTAGCATCTTTTTTCTTTCCTCTCATGTCAAACATCTGAGTGATGGTCCATTAAAGGATTTTCGGTATAGTAACCCATCTCTTAATTCATAATTCGTTGCACGGCTTTTTAACTTGTGTTTTTCCAATCTATTTCTTGGTGTTTCTCCTTTCGCCAAATATGCATGAAGTTCCATTCTCCAGTCTGCGATATTGTTCATTTGTTCTTCTTCTTCATTATCTATTATCATCACGTCCACGTCTTCTTCTTCTTTATTGATTTATGGTGACATAAGTGTTTGTATTTTTATGCATCTCGCAGTTGGATCTGTCATCATGCTTGAGATGAAAGCAAAAGCATCTGCGAGTCTGTTATCTTTTCTTGAAATGTGCCTCCATTTTATTTTTGGGATTTTCGCTGACAATTCTTCAACCAGCTTCTTGTATTTCTTAAAGGATGGTTCATTTGTAGTATACTCTCCCTTTATTTGGCGAATAACTAGCTGTGAATCACTAGTGATCCTGGCATTTTCTAGTTTCATTTCTATTGCGAATTTTAAGGCATGTATCACAGCTTCATATTCAGTTTCATTATTAGTGGATGCGAATTCCAATCTGAATGAAAAAGCCATTTTTATTCCTTCAAGTGAAATTAAAACAATTCCAACTCCATTTCCTTCTCCATTTGATGATCCATCTACCAATATCTCTCATCTATTTGGTTCTGTTAATAAATCTTTTGGATCTCCATGTTCTTCTTTGATAGGTGTCTAAAACACCTTGATATTTATCTATTGTTTATGCTTTCCTTGCTATTTTTCGGGTGAATTATGTATCTTATGTTTGCTTTTGAGTTATTAGGTGCAATGGAGTCATTATGAGCAAAAGAAGGAGAAATCACCCATTTTGTGCAAGAAGGAGATTAATTAGGTTGTCGGTTATCTGGAACTGACCGGCCATACAATTTCAGGTGGCCCTTATCCAAGAACTAAGAGTGTCAATAACCATCACATGTTATTACAGCCGGCCAAACCCCAAAATTGAGAGAAATTGAATTCTCTCTATCATTTGTTCGAACTCAGAGGAGATGACTGCACTACTGCTACTGCTGGATGGAGAAATTGGAGGGAGAGATGAAACAGATCGAGAACATCGAGAGATGAAATTGAACAACTGTTGCAGAGAAGCAGATGGGTTCGATTGTGGCGGTCGATTTAGGGTTTGTATGTTCTTGTTGTTGATGGTTCGATTTGTGATGGGTTCTGTTGATTTGTTGAAGATGAACTCGAGAATGAATCTGTGATGGGAATTATGATTTAGGGTTCTGAACTGAGTTGATGTTGGAGCTGTTGGTTGAGTTGTTGTGATGAGTGAGACTCAGATGCAAGATTGGAAGGATAATTGCAGAGATGGGTTCAATGGATTTTAGGGGTTGGAGAAGATTGAATTGATGAGAAATCAAGGTCTGCTGGTGGTGAAGATGATTTTGGAGCTGTTGATGATGAATTAGAAGATGGGTTTGGCTCAGATTGAGAAGAACAAATAGGTTTCTGTCGATGTAGGAAGAAGGTTGAACTGAAGTCTTGTTGGCAGTGGTTCTGGTGTTATTTTGTTGATGGACTGGTATTCCAGCTTCAGGTGCATATAGAGTTCAGGGCCAAGGATGATGCTTTGTAGCTTGGTGGTAACGGGATGAGTTGGTGACAGAGAAGAGTTCGGCAGAAGTTGAGTTCGAAGAATTACAGTGACTATGACATTGCAAGCTGAGTTGCACTGCAGGGATGAACGCAGGCAGTGGTGGTTCTTATCTGAGAATGGGTTTTGCAGCTGCAGGTTAAGCCGTTGCTGTTTCTCATGGAATTACAGAGAAGAATAGATTTTGGAGAGCTGCAGCTGGAGTTGAAATGCTTGTGTAGGGATGGAGAATGATTGAAGATGCAGTTGCAGTTGGTGGTAATGAATGACAGGTAGAGTAAGTGATGAACTGAGTTACAGGGAAGCAGGTGGCTTTGATGGTGTTTCCTGTAAGCTGCAGATGGTGTTGGTGGAGCACTGGAAGGCTGTGACAGAGCAGGTGTGTATGTGGAGTCTGAGTTGGTATGAATCGGTGGTGCAAGGGGCTACAGATAATGAGATTAAGAATCTACTGTTGTTGGTTGAGCTTGAGCCGATGATCGAGATGAATGAGATTTGCTGGTGCTGCAGTAGAGTAGATGAAAAAAAAGCAAGGAATTGAGTTGAAGTTGTTGTTTGTCTCGAACGAATGCTTTACAGTGAATGGGAAGGATAGTCTGAAGTTGTAGTGATTGTGCTGGATGGAAGCTGCAAAGCGGTTCGAGATTGATGGGGTTTTGGCAGTGAATTAGATTAAACTGAGAAGCTGTTGGGTATGAGTTGCTAAGAAGTATTGTGTTGCAGGAATTGAGAAAGTTTAGATGGGAAGATGGTTGTGTTAACTGCAAGTGGTGGTACAAGGTAATGGGACTGGAATTTTTTGAAGGGATGGCTTGAGCTGGAAGTGCAAGGAGATGATGGCAGAGATCAAATGAGCTGGTTGTCATCGAGTTCAACGCAGGCTGAGACATTGCAGGTGGTTAGGTGTTGAACTGTTGCAGAAGTACATGAAGGAGCTACATGAGATGGCTGTAGAAGATTGGCTCGAGTATGCTGCGCAATGAGCTGCAGGAACTGAACTGATATGATGCAGTTGGAGGTTATGGAGCTGTGAATGATTAATTGCAGCTGAGTACAGGGGATGGTTGAAGCTTGAAATGTATGCTAGTTGTCGAGACAAGGAAGGAAACAAGAGAGAATGGAGTTGATAAAGTACACAGAACTGGTTTCAGAATTGTAACAGAAGCACCAGCTGGTTATGTTGCAGTGGCGGTATGAGTGAAAATGGTGATGTTGTTGCCATGTTGACTGGACGAGAAAGGCATATCAGATGTGGCCTGGAGCTGTCGGTACACAGATGACAACGGAATGGTGGAATTGAGCAGAGTATATGAGTATGTCAGGGGCGATGCAGAAAAGGAGCTGTGTGATGCCTGAGTTGCAGCTGGAATTTGCACTGTCAGTTCCACAAAGCTGACAGGCATGGCAAGTAATGAACCTAATGGGCTGGACTGGAGTTGTGGGCCGAGTTAACACGAGAATGTGGTTGAGTTGTGATCGGTCGAAGCAATTAGCAGAAATACAAGAAGTATAAAAGGGTCTCACAGCTATTGTCTCTAAAAAAAAATATCTTCTCTTCTATTTTTGCCTAGGGTTTAGAAACATGATTGGTTTTCTTTTCCTTCTTGTTATGAACTCCACTCACATGTTTAGATAACTCTTTTTTGGTTAAGGAATAAGTTGGAATCCCAACCATGATATTTATGCAATGAATTAGTTTTGTCTCCATATTTTGTTGCTTATGATTCACTTTTAATATTGTTATATGATTTGAATGCATGTTTAGTCGAGTCGCGAATCGATTGAATTAGTTTTCATCTTTATTGCTAGATTAGGGTTATTATACGCAAAAGTGATAATTCCTGATTGCAAGTAGCATAATTGTGAGTATTGCTTGTAGTGATACATCCTAGTAGTCACAAGTGGATCATAACCTTTGTTAAAACGGATTAGTGCTTTTACACGTTCGTTTGCATTGATTAGTCTTATTTCATAGAAGTTAGTGCTCTTAGGGAGTTAAACTTAATTGTGCTTTTACACTTTAGGTTGCTTTCTAGGTAGAATTCACATTCGCATCTTTTAATGTATTTGTTGATGACAAGAGGAAATTAGCGGGATATTCTTGCGATCAAGGTATCCTAGGACCTTTGATAAAAGTTGAGATTAAATATCAATTCTAGTTATTGTTACAAATTCATGTTTGTGAATGAAAACTAATCCTTGACCAATATCTTCATCTTATTGATTTGCTTGTTTATTTCATTATTTGCTTTTAGTTTATTTTCCTTTACATAAAAATCAGAAATCCCCCCTTGTTTATATAGGAAACCAAAAAAATTTGACAACCTAGATCCTCTATGTGGGAACGATCCTTTCTTACCCTTGCTATATTATTTATTTTGAGTTGTGAGAAAGTGTAAATTATATTTGCACGGCTGACAACCGGTCAAATTTTGCGCCGCTGCCGGGGAGGCAGCGGTTGTCACTTGTTTTTGGTTTCTTATTTTCTTGTATTTAGTTTTGTTTTATTTTCTGGTTTTTAACCTTGTTTTGAGAATCGTGTTTCAGGTACTTATTTCTCATGGATGGAGCATATTGGAACAGTGGATACGGTTTCCAACAATCTCAACAACATGACAACTTCCAACAATTCCAAGGGTATAATCAAAACCAATTCATTGGCTATGACCAATATTCCATGGATCCTTATGGTTTTCCTCAACAACCTTATGGCGGGTATGTGTATGAACAACCACAAGGATTGGAGGATTCTTATGCTCGTGAACAACAAGTCTCTAACTTGTTAGACAACTTTTCCAACTTTTTACGACAATAGTTTCAAAAAGATAAAGAGGCTACAAACGAGCAACTCCAAGAACTTCGTGAAGGTATGGCTATCTTACGAAGAAGCATTGATGAATACAAGGAAGAAAGGTATGAAGAAGAATTTTGTTTTCAAAGCAATAATTATTCTAATGTGTCTGTGGTGTGTGATGAATATTTGATTGATGCTAATGCTGAAAAAGGCCAACCTTTGGGGACTTTCGTTGATAATTGTGTAGCTAACTCAACTCTTGATCTTAATAATGATCATTCGCCTATTCAAAAGGATGAATTTGAGGTTAGCAACACTAAATTCAGCGACAACCAATCTTATGTTAGCTATGAAATTGACGATGATTATGAAGATACGTCGTTTGAAGCAACTCATGGTGACATTACCCAAAGGTGTACAATGGAATTCTGGGATCAAGATGAAGATGAAAAGGACTATGATGACACTTGTGTAGATTACTCAAGTATTGATCTTAATAATGATCAAGAGCCTATTCAAATGGTGGAGCTTGAGGATGCTGCATTTTTGAGTGTTCTAAAAAAGTTTCTTATAATAAAATTTGGATCCGCAAAAGAGTATGTGCCTTACAACGAAGAGGAGTGTGTTGAGAATGAAACCGATATGACCAATATTGTGGAAGACCCAATTGAGCTTGCAAAGGATTGTAATGAATATGTTGATGCCGAGATTTTGGTTAAGGCAGAAACAGACGAAGAATGGTTGCAAGGTTTGATAGAGGACCATGATATGCAAGAGGTGAATAGTTCAGTTGAATTTTTCAAGGATGAAGAGGATTCCGTGCTACAAGAGATTGTGCAAGTGTTTGCAAAACAGGTTACGTGGAAGGATCCCCAACTTTTCAGATTGTTGGTATATGGGGAATGAATCTTGCAAGGTTATAGTCGGGCCGACGACTTTAAACCAAGCGCTAAATGGGAGGCAACCCATACGATGAGTATTTTTTTGTCTTATTTTTATATTCTTGTTTTGTTTTTAGCTTTTTCTTGTCTTGTATTTACTTTTTCTGATTTCTTGTCGCATATCATTATATGATTTCCCATCTTGACTTTCTTTGGACGATTCAATTTACATTGAGGACAATGTAAAGTTTAAGTGTGGGGGAGTGGTTAAGCTTGCATTGTAAATTTTTCATGATTTTTCAACTTTTTTGTAAATTAGTGCATGAATAACTCCAACTTGTAGTTAGTTTAGAGTCACATAGTATACATGTCGCTAAGATTACATCGAAATTCTCATAAGAGTGACTGAACTTAGAGATGACAGAGAACATGATCAGGTTTCTTACTTGTATGAGAGTTAAAGTTGGATTTAACTATGCCAGTGGCAAATTAGGTGCAGATTGAATTCGGTATTAGAGTAGTGGTCCCCTATAGTGGAGACTACCTATTGTTACATCATGTGAGGCACCGACCTTCACTTCTTTGTACCTGTATAAATATGTGCTTTTAGAGTGTGTGTCACCGTACGTAAACTCCGGGTAGAATGGTGAGTTACCCAACCTCCCACCAATAGAAGCACTATTTTGATCTCTTGAGTGCTATTTTATCAATCATGATGGTGACGTCGAATTGCTAACTTACATATCACTTGTAATCTTGTTCGCAGTTAGCACCATCCACTTTATCTCTCTCTACACCAACAGGTCCATAGAAACACTATCATCATCAACAAGAGGAGCATCACAAATTCGAAGGAAAGTTGAAGACGTTTAAGGTTTACAAGCAACAATACAGAAATGAGCATATTTCAGATTCAAGTAAAGCAACAAGACAAGGAGCAGAATTTTTACAAGTCGAAGACTTTATGTAGAAGAGCGAAGATTATCAAGATGAGAGTTCAAGGAGTTTATGATATCGAGACATACAAGTTGTGAAGAATCAAGCGGTAAAGTACTTACACCATGGCCTTTGTATTTGCAATTTTTATTTTAACATATTTGTATATTATTTTCTCTTGTTCTAAAAAAAAAAAAAAAAAAAACTTGGGACATGGTCATTGTTATAAGTCCCTTGTCAAAAAAAAAAAAAAGAAAAGAAAAGAAAAAAAAAAATGAAAAAAAAAAAGAGAAAAAGAGATAAGAGATAAGAGAAAATTTTGTTAGGTTTATTATTTTGTATTTGTTTTATTTTTCTTGTCTCAAAAAAAAAGAAAAAAAAAAAACAAAAAAAAAAAAAAAGAAAAGAAAGAAAAAAGGAAAAAAAAAAAAAAGAGACAAGAAAAATCCTTTGTATCATATTTTGGTTTTGTATAGTTCGTTTTTAGTTTTGTTCTTTCAATAAAGCCAATGGAAGAAGAAATATCTATAATGAAGTTTCATGCAACAAGGAATTAGAGGAAAGAATCACATTGTCAAGATTTTACGAAGTTCAAGAGTTGTCATCACTAGTTGAAGACCGAAGACGTTTCTATGGATGTTGTGAGAGTGGTGCTAACTGCATGCCGAACGGATAACAAGGTAAGTAAGCATATTCCCACGTTCGTTAAGTGGTTGATTTCCTTTCTTAGAGATCGTCAGAAAAAAGGGTTTTCAAAATGAATAAAAGATGTGGGTTTTCAAAACAATTCGGAGGGTTTGGCCTTCCTACTATTCAACGTGTCACAGGATTCTCTCTTCATTCCTACCTGGACACATGTGTGACCCATAAAGAGCTATTTATTATTGAGAGCAATATCATAAAACCCTTTCTTGTGAGGCAGAGTCGAGACTTTTGATCACTCCGAACCCGAATTTCTTTCGATAATGGATGGTTATTTCTCTCTCAACTTTTAAGGATGATATTGTGTTCATTTATGTGTCTAACTTCGTATGACTAGTATGCAGAATCTCTATGTCTTCTTAGCGCGTTGGATGCTATCATTACGGAAAACTAGTAAGTTGGAAAAGTAGGTTTTGTAGGTATATCTCTAGTGATGAATTGTATGTATCTTTTAGAATTGTTTTGTTTGATTTGCTCGAGGACTAGCAAAATCTAAGTGTGGGGGAATTTGATAGGTGTCTAAATCACCTTGATATTTATCTATTGTTTATGCTTTCTTTGCTATTTTTCGGGTGGATTATGTATCTTATGTTTGCTTTTGAGTTATTAGGTGCAATGGAGTCATTATGAGCAAAAGAAGGAGAAATCACCCATTTTGTGCAAGAAGGAGATTAATTAGGTTGTCGGTTATCTGGAACTGACCGGCCATACAATTTCAGGTGGCCCTTATCCAAGAACTAAGAGTGTCAATAACCATCACATGTTATTACAGCCGGCCAAACCCCAAAATTGAGAGAAATTGAATTCTCTCTATCATTTGTTCGAACTCAGAGGAGATGACTGCACTACTGCTACTGCTGGATGGAGAAATTGGAGGGAGAGATGAAACAGATCGAGAACATCGAGAGATGAAATTGAACAACTGTTGCAGAGAAGCAGATGGGTTCGATTGTGGCGGTCGATTTAGGGTTTGTATGTTCTTGTTGTTGATGGTTCGATTTGTGATGGGTTCTGTTGATTTGTTGAAGATGAACTCGAGAATGAATCTGTGATGGGAATTATGATTTAGGGTTCTGAACTGAGTTGATGTTGGAGCTGTTGGTTGAGTTGCTGTGATGAGTGAGACTCAGATGCAAGATTGGAAGGATAATTGCAGAGATGGGTTCAATGGATTTTAGGGGTTGGAGAAGATTGAATTGATGAGAAATCAAGGTCTGCTGGTGGTGAAGATGATTTTGGAGCTGTTGATGATGAATTAGAAGATGGGTTTGGCTCAGATTGAGAAGAACAAATAGGTTTCTGTCGATGTAGGAAGAAGGTTGAACTGAAGTCTTGTTGGCAGTGGTTCTGGTGCTATTTTGTTGATGGACTGGTATTCCAGCTTCAGGTGCATATAGAGTTCAGGGCCAAGGATGATGCTTTGTAGCTTGGTGGTAACGGGATGAGTTGGTGACAGAGAAGAGTTCGGCAGAAGTTGAGTTCGAAGAATTACAGTGACTATGACATTGCAAGCTGAGTTGCACTGCAGGGATGAATGCAGGCAGTGGTGGTTCTTATCTGAGAATGGGTTTTGCAGCTGCAGGTTAAGCCGTTGCTGTTTCTCATGGAATTACAGAGAAGAATAGATTCTGGAGAGCTGCAGCTGGAGTTGAAATGCTTGTGTAGGGATGGAGAATGATTGAAGATGCAGTTGCAGTTAGTGGTAATGAATGACAGGTAGAGTAAGTGATGAACTGAGTTACAGGGAAGCAGGTGGCTTTGATGGTGTTTCCTGTAAGCTGCAGATGGTGTTGGTGGAGCACTGGAAGGCTGTGACAGAGCAGGTGTGTATGTGGAGTCTGAGTTGGTATGAATCGGTGGTGCAAGGGGCTACAGATAATGAGATTAAGAATCTACTGTTGTTGGTTGAGCTTGAGCCGATGATCGAGATGAATGAGATTTGCTGGTGCTGCAGTGGAGTAGATGAAAAAAAAGCAAGGAATTGAGTTGAAGTTGTTGTTTGTCTCGAACGAATGCTTTACAGTGAATGGGAAGGATAGTCTGAAGTTGTAGTGATTGTGCTGGATGGAAGCTGCAAAGCGGTTCGAGATTGATGGGGTTTTGGCAGTGAATTAGATTAAACTGAGAAGCTGTTGGGTATGAGTTGCTAAGAAGTATTGTGTTGCAGGAATTGAGAAAGTTTAGATGGGAAGATGGTTGTGTTAACTGCAAGTGGTGGTACAAGGTAATGGGACTGGAATTGTTTGAAGGGATGGCTTGAGCTGGAAGTGCAAGGAGATGATGGCAGAGATCAAATGAGCTGGTTGTCATCGAGTTCAACGCAGGCTGAGACATTGCAGGTGGTTAGGTGTTGAACTGTTGCAGAAGTACATGAAGGAGCTACATGAGATGGCTGTAGAAGATTGGCTCGAGTATGCTGCGCAATGAGCTGCAGGAACTGAACTGATATGATGCAGGTGGAGGTTATGGAGCTGTGAATGATTAATTGCAGCTGAGTACAGGGAATGGTTGAAGCTTGAAATGTATGCTAGTTGTCGAGACAAGGAAGGAAACAAGAGAGAATGGAGTTGATAAAGTACACAGAACTGGTTTCAGAATTGTAACAGAAGCACCAGCTGGTTATGTTGCAGTGGCGGTATGAGTGAAAATGGTGATGTTGTTGCCATGTTGACTGGACGAGAAAGGCATATCAGATGTGGCCTGGAGCTGTCGGTACACAGATGACAACGGAATGGTGGAATTGAGCAGAGTATATAAGTATGTCAGGGGCGATGCAGAAAAGGAGCTGTGTGACGCCTGAGTTGCAGCTGGAATTTGCACTGTCAGTTCCACAAAGCTGACAGGCATGGCAAGTAATGAACCTAATGGGCTGGACTGGAGTTGTGGGCCGAGTTAACACGAGAATGTGGTTGAGTTGTGACCGGTCGAAGCAATTAGCAGAAATACAAGAAGTATAAAAGGGTCTCACAGCTATTGTCTCTAAAAAAAAAAAATATCTTCTCTTCTATTTTTGCCTAGGGTTTAGAAACATGATTGGTTTTCTTTTCCTTCTTGTTATGAACTCCACTCACATGTTTAGATAACTCTCTTTTGGTTAAGGAATAAGTTGAAATCCCAACCATGATATTTATGCAATGAATTAGTTTTGTCTCCATATTTTGTTGCTTATGATTCACTTTTAATATTGTTATATGATTTGAATGCATGTTTAGTCGAGTCGCGAATCGATTGAATTAGTTTTCATCTCTATTGCTAGATTAGGGTTATTATACGCAAAAGTGATAATTCCTGATTGCAAGTAGCATAATTGTGAGTATTGCTTGTAGTGATACATCCTAGTAGCCACAAGTGGATCATAACCTTTGTTAAAACGGATTAGTGCTTTTACACGTTCGTTTGCATTGATTAGTCTTATTTCATAGAAGTTAGTGCTCTTAGGGAGTTAAACTTAATTGTGCTTTTACACTTTAGGTTGCTTTCTAGGTAGAATTCACATTCTCATCTTTTAATGTATTTGTTGATGACAAGAGGAAATTAGCGGGATATTCTTGCGATCAAGGTATCCTAGGTGGTGGCTCTATAAAAGAGTCACAGAAATTATAACCGCAAGTGCACGGCGTCGAAAGTGGCAAATGTGCAAGTACGGGTCGATCCACAGAGACTTGGGGATGTGTTGAGATTCTCCTAAGCTAATTCTATATGCAAGGCAGTGACAAAAGATAACTGTGAGATGTTGGCAGGAAGCAAAGCAAGTGACTAAGAATGACAGTGGAAAAAGTAGTGAAGAAAATGAAAACAATGGGAATGGAAGTGTGATTCTAGGGTTAAGATTTCCCTTTCACCTAGCTAGTTCACCTAGGTTAAATCCTTGTCCCTAATGGACAAGAGGGTCTAGTTCAAGCTAGTCTCTTGGCCAGGGCAATTCATGTGGCAAGTTATCTAACCTAAAATCCTTAGATTAACCCCTAGCATTGCCTATCTGATTAAAGCATAAACAATCACAGGTCATTTAGGTTTCTAGGTCTCTAACTAATATGGCTGGTTAATCCCTTAGAGCTACCACTAACCCCTAGCATTAGTGGTCTTTTTACAGCACCACTAATCACAAGTCAGTGAGGCTTTTAGGAATTTAGCTAGCCTAGACTATTTTGAGTTCTACAAGAATCAACCTAAAGGCTAACCAACAAGGCTTAAGGGTCTTCTCACCCTAGTGGTGGATTTAGAACATGCTGAAGTTAGGAGTTTTCATGTTTGTCAAGCATTAAGACTCAAAACAAGAACATGTGAGTCAAACAGGGGAATTACATGAACATTAACGTACACAAGAACATGAACATAACATCAGAACAAAGTTTAGAACACAAGAACAAAATTTAACAGTGAAGAACATGTACTGATAGTATTATGGAATTGAAATTGAAAATGAAATTAAACATGAAATTAACCCAATTAGGAGGTATCTCGGATGACCCAAGAACCCCTTTTGCATTCTCTACAGCTTCCCTTTTATAGTTTTTCAAAAATATAAAACCCTAATTCGAAACCCTAATTTTTTGGGGAAAATCAAATTCTCTCACCAATTTCCTGAATTGAGCTCGACCCATGCTTTGGGTATGTCCCCTCTGCTCTTCTAAAGCTTTTCCTGCCCTCAATTTTGTCTTCTCCTCGCTGTTGGTGAAACCCTAGCTCGAGCTTTCTTGTCAAACCCACACCTAGGGTTCAAAGATGTGAATTTGGAAAGAAGTCTAGGCTAGGGAGAGATGTCGTGGTGTTGTCGGTGGTTGTGTGGTTCGAGAAGAAGGTGTAGCTGGTGGAGGTGATGGAGTTTCAGAATTGTGGAGCAGCTCTCTGCATTTTGGGGAAGATGAGAAGAAGAACTCGATGGAGAAGAAGGGTCCGTTTGGTTAGGGGTATAGGGTTCTGATGCTAGAGTGTGAGGCGGGTGTATCAAAGGTTGATGATCAACAAAGTGAAAGTGTAGGATGAAAAGGTGATGGAATGATCCAACGACGCGATAGAAGCGACCGTTGGATGATGAGATACAACAAAACTGACGGCTTCAGATGGAGTTAGGTACTATAGTGTTTGACGGGAGCTTCGGAGTTTGATGCACAATGATGAGGCGACCGTTGGATGATGAGATGGATCCAATCTGACGGCTCTCATGGAAATGGGTATGGATAATGGAAATGGATTTGGGTAAGGGTTTTGGGCCTTGGGTATGCCAAGCCCATATCTTCTTTAAGAACAATTCTTCCTCTTCAATCCCACTTCTAGTTGATCCGGCTCTTGCAAACATCATTCTTCGCTTCCTCCTAGCGAGAGTTTTTGCCGTTTCTTTGCTCTTTTTGCTCCGTGAGTTAACCAGGCTTTATTTAGTACCTAAAAATGCAAAATTAATTAAGAAAAGTATTTATTCTTGAAAACAACGAAAACACAGAATATGGGATAAAATGTAGAATTAATGCACAAAAGATGAGTTAAATGCCAAGAAAAATATATAGAAATATGCACTTTTTAGCACTCATCAAATACCCCCAAACCTGAATTTTACTTGTCCTCAAGTAAAACAAAACTAAGGAAATCCTACCTATACCACTGTCGCTGGTCTCTCGAATGCATTTAGCGTATGCACTAAGCCTTTTAAACCACTAAGTGTCCCTAGTGGACGAGTGAAGTCTCGTGAAGGTTTGCTTAGAACGTACCTACAAAGTTCTAGGACAAAATATAAGCTCAGATTCCATCAAATGTGACATGTGCAAGTCAGTTTAAGCTGACAGCAAAAGGAAACAAAAAATTGATCTTTTTTTTCTTTTTTTTTTTTGATAAGGAAACACTTTTGATACATATACAAAAGGAAACAAAAGATTACATGACACTTTGCAAGAGGTAGCCCTTTTTGATGCACCCAGTTAAATTCGATGGTTGTCTTTCTTAATGTAACCTCCACCTTCTATCCCAACCAACCAAAGAACAAGCTAGTCAAGTTTCGTTCAGTATTCTAAAGTGATTGGCAATCGTGACTTCCTATCAAACACCTTGAAGATCGAGGCTATACATGTATTGGTAGATCGTGCGCGTGCAAGTTTCTTATCACTATGTGAATTGTGCTAGAATCAGGGTGCCTAAATATCTAGACTAAGACTCCTAAAAATTACATATTTGCACAAGAGTCAACATTTCAAGGTAAATGAGCTCCATTTTTATGTTTTTTTTCAATTTTTTATTTTTTATTTTTTCATTTTTTTCAAAAAGAAGGAGTTCTTGTTTTCAATTATGGCATATTATCAAAGTATCTACTTTT
This sequence comes from Papaver somniferum, assembly GCF_003573695.1. Lineage (NCBI taxonomy): Eukaryota > Viridiplantae > Streptophyta > Magnoliopsida > Ranunculales > Papaveraceae > Papaver > Papaver somniferum. The sequence continues at coordinate 179,959,880 of NC_039364.1, read as the reverse complement.
CACCCCCAAACCTAAACTAAACATTGTCCTCAATGTTTCAAAATATGAACAAAATTATAATACAACATATGAAGAGGATCATGTTGAGTAGAGAAAAAGGAAAGAGAATACCCGATTTCGGCGAAAGCAATATTAGAACTCCGTTATTCAAGGCAAGAATCCAACATATGTCAGCCGAGATCATATTGGATTAGCAAAATATATACAAAAGGAACAAAAGGGTTTTAAGAAATTTTATCTACTGGATTATATACAAAAAATTCACCATACACTAACAATCTAAAGAGTTGAGGATCAACCCAAAAGACAAAGTGTAGAGGTTTCAACAGCTTCACACAAATATAACAGGAAATAAACGCAAGTGAAACTGTGAAACAAAATGAGCTACCCCCAAACCTGGATTTTTCAACGGATAAAATTTTGGAAACAAAATCTCGCAGTTTTGGGGGTTCATCATGTACAAGGTCTAGCTCGAAATGAACTGTGCTAGGGACGAGCAAACATGCTAATTCCAACTGTGGTTCCTCAAATGTATTATACTTAGATGCAAAATAGTCCAAAAGGACTTGGGAAGCACACAGTTCCAAACCTAGATTAGGGACTCTCAGAAAAGTCGGTTTGACAATATGGGTACAAACCAAATCTAGGTTAGGTGGAAGGCCATCAGATTGTGACTTATGTAGGACGATAGGCACATCATTACTAATCACATCAACATCTCCTAAGTCTTCTACACGTGTCACAACATGCTCACAATCATCAAACAAATTGGCAAGATCACAATCAGAGTCATTAACATCATCAACAAATTTATTCTCATGCATCGGCAAATCAGGAGAAATATCACAATGTGACCTAGGTAGAGAATCAGACACATCAAATATATTTTCATGCATATTAGCATTAGTGTCTACAGAAGATTCAACTATTCCTATGTCATGCTCATCTTCACAGAATAATTGTACGAATCCCATGTCAATATCAAAATCATATGAATTACAATGAGTATTAGAAAAAACAACATTCATGAAGGTCGAGGGCGAGAAGCCATATGTTATTGAACCAACAGGTTCCACAATATTTTCATGTTCTTCTAACATATCATCATAATCATCATAATCATCATCATGGTACATGCATATTGGTCCTCATTAACAGTGGTGGTGTCATTAGTCGATTCATGTTCCTCTAAATTAGGTTCATATTCAACATCATTTACATGAATGGGACTAGACACTTTATTAGGGACAACATACATTTCCTCATGAATTTCCTCCTTTTGTAGGTGAAGCAAAATCTGATCTAAATATGCATGAATTCGTGATGTAGATCTATCAAAGTTTTGCTTACTGAGTCTTAAAGCTTCTGTGGTGGAGTCTAAATTCATGGGAGTACAAAATTTTTCATGTTCAAATTGTGGTGAATGGTACATGCGTGCATGGTCATTAGGGTTTACAAAATATTGATCGCAACCCTCAAAGGATTGATTATGGTCCCAATGACTACCATTCTCACAATTTATGGGCATTTCATACCTTGGATTTTCTCTAGATTGCCTAAAATTATGCAAAATATGACAATTCTCAACAGGGTGGTCTAAACTACCACATGCGGGACATGCATAGATTTCAGGTTGCCTAAGAAAATTAGATGTGACAGATTCCTCATGTGATTGCATTTCTAAAGCTGCGATTCGATCTTCTAATTGATCGATCAGTGATGATTGTGTGAGTGAGGCACTAGCAAAATGTTCATTTTCACGTTGTGATGAATGATGCATGTGTGAATAGTCATTAGGGTTCATGTATTGAGGCTCGGGACTCTGAAAATGTCCATTATAATTCCTATGACTATTGACATCATGGTCTATGGGAGGTTCATAACGTGGAGTATGTCCATACGCAAGTTCTCTAAGGGATTTGTTGTATTCCCCAACTGTAGACCAAGATCTAGACATGATTGGGCTCAAAAGCTAAGTAACTATGTTACAAAGCCCAAAATTTGGTTTTTAATGGGTTTGGATTTTTGGGAAAAATTTGGTTTTTATGGGTAACATTTGGTTTTGTCGGGTTTGAAAAAGAAATTTGGTTTTTAATGGGTTTTAGAAAATTTGGACTTAATGGGAAAAGAAAACACTTTGGTTTATTGGGTTTTGAAAACTTTGGTTTTAGACTTTGAAGACAAAGCCCATTTGGGAGCTTTTGGTTTTGATGGGAGCAAATTTGGTTTTAAAGAGGTAGAAAAATTTGGTTTTTAATTGGGAGCAAAAATTTTGGTTTTAGTATTGGGAGCAAGAATTTTGGTTTTAGTGTTGGGAGCAAGAATTTTGGTTTTAGTGTTGGGAGCAAGCCCACATTGGTGGGAGAAATTGCTTTGCCAACTGCCAAGGGAAGGTGAACTAAGCCCACAATGTGTATGCAAACTGAAGCCCAATGTAGCTTTTGAAATAGCCAAACTGTTGCTTGTTTGGTCTGAGGCCCAGTTGGGCTTTCAAAAGTTCAGTTTTTCTAATTTAAAACTACAGGCCCAAATCAATCTAACACCACAAGCCCACAAGCAATTAAACAAACAAGCCCACACGAAATTAATTACAAACCCAACAGAAAAATGGAAAAAATTATTACAAGCCCACAAATTAAAAATGGAAGCCCACAGGTTGGGTTCTCTTAATGGATTTAGGCTTACTTGCTTAAGCACAGCCCAGCTGCTCAGTTTGGTTGCAAAAGCCCAGTTGGGCTTTGGATCACAACAACAGCAGCTCCAGCAGGAGGTAGCAGCAGGAGAAGCAGCTCAGCAGCACCACAAGCAGTAGCTGAACAGGGGCAATGTTGCAGGCTTGGCAGCAGCAGCTCTACAGGTTCAGCACAGAAGCAAGCTGCACAGGCCAGCAGCACAGGGAAGAGGAAGAAAGTAGCAGCAAGTGGCAGGCCCAGCTGCAACTCAATCAGCAGCAACAGCAAGGGCTCAGCCAAGCAAAACAGAGTCACAACAGCACAGCAACAGGAGCACCTGGAAAGCTCAACAGAAGCTGTCAAGAACAGCAAGGGAAAATGATGCAAAGATGAAAAATTATGCAAAGATGAAAATGCAAGTTATGATGAGATAAATGCTTACACTAAATGATTATACTAAATGCAAGATATGCAAGTGAATAGCAGCAAAAGAAAGCAAGGAAAAACATCAACCACACAATGCCAAGTCCCCGGCAACGGCGCCAAAAACTTGGTGGCTCTATAAAAGAGTCACAGAAATTATAACCGCAAGTGCACGACGTCGAAAGTGGCAAATGTGCAAGTACGGGTCGATCCACAGAGACTTGGGGATGTGTTGAGATTCTCCTAAGCTAAAGTTATCCTACAGTGAGCTAAGGGCAGTAAACTATGGTGACAGTGACAATGAACTAGAGTGGTAGTGAGCAGTGATGGATGAAGGCAGTGAATAGTGATGCAAGACAGAAATGTTGACAGTGAGTAAAAGTGAAGATATTGACAGTGGTGAGCAAGAACAACAATAATAACTTAAAAGTAACAGAGACAGAGGCAATAATTGACATGAAGATGTTGATAATGAGCTAAGGGTTAAAACAGTGAGCAATGAAGGTAAAACAAGTGAAAGAAAACAGTGAAGAAAATGAAAACAGTGGGAATGGAAGTGTGATTCTAGGGTTAAGATTTCCCTTTCACCTAGCTAGTTCACCTAGGTTAAATCCTTGTCCCTAATGGACAAGAGGGTCTAGTTCAAGCTAGTCTCTTGGCCAGGGCAATTCATGTGGCAAGTTATCTAACCTAAAATCCTTAGATTAACCCCTAGCATTGCCTATCTGATTAAAGCATAAACAATCACAGGTCATTTAGGTTTCTAGGTCTCTAACTAATATGGCTGGTTAATCCCTTAGAGCTACCACTAACCCCTAGCATTAGTGGTCTTTTTACAGCACCACTAATCACAAGTCAGTGAGGCTTTTAGGAATTTAGCTAGCCTAGACTATTTTGAGTTCTACAAGAATCAACCTAAAGGCTAACCAACAAGGCTTAAGGGTCTTCTCACCCTAGTGGTGGATTTAGAACATGCTGAAGTTAGGAGTTTTCATGTTTGTCAAGCATTAAGACTCAAAACAAGAACATGTGAGTCAAACAGGGGAATTACATGAACATTAACGTACACAAGAACATGAACATAACATCAGAACAAAGTTTAGAACACAAGAACAAAATTTAACAGTGAAGAACATGTACTGATAGTATTATGGAATTGAAATTGAAAATGAAATTAAACATGAAATTTACCCAATTAGGGGGTATCTCGGATGACCCAAGAACCCCTTTTGCATTCTCTACAGCTTCCCTTTTATAGTTTTTCAAAAATACAAAACCCTAATTCGAAACCCTAATTTTTTGGGGAAAATCAAATTCTCTCACCAATTTCCTGAATTGAGCTCGACCCATGCTTTGGGTATGTCCCCTCTTCTCTTCTGAAGCTTTTCCTGCCCTCAATTTTGTCTTCTCCTCGCTGTTGGTGAAACCCTAGCTCGAGCTTTCTTGTCAAACCCACACCTAGGGTTCAGAGATGTGAATTTGGAAAGAAGTCTAGGCTAGGGAGAGATGTCGTGGTGTTGTCGGTGGTTGTGTGGTTCGAGAAGAAGGTGTAGCTGGTGGAGGTGATGGAGTTGCAGAACTGTGGAGAAGCTCTCTGCATTTTGGGGAAGATGAGAAGAAGAACTCGATGGAGAAGAAGGGTCCGTTTGGTTAGGGGTATAGGGTTCTGATGCTAGGGTGTGAGGCGGGTGTATCAAAGGTTGATGATCAGCAAAGTGAAAATGTAGGATGAAAAGGTGATGGAATGATCCAATGACGCGATAGAAGCGACCGTTGGATGATGAGATACAACAAAACTGACGGCTTCAGATGGAGTTAGGTACTATAGTGTTTGACGGGAGCTTCGGAGTTTGATGCACAATGATGAGGCGACCGTTGGATGATGAGATGGATCCAATCTGACGGCTCTCATGGAAATGGGTATGGATAATGGAAATGGATTTGGGTAAGGGTTTTGGGCCTTGGGTATGCCAAGCCCATATCTTCTTTAAGAACAATTCTTCCTCTTCAAGCCCACTTCTAGTTGATCCGGCTCTTGCAAACATCATTCTTCGCTTCCTCCTAGCGAGAGTTTTTGCCGTTTCTTTGCTCTTTTTGCTCCGTGAGTTAACCAGGCTTTATTTAGTACCTAAAAATGCAAAATTAATTAAGAAAAGTATTTATTCTTGAAAACAACGAAAACACAGAATATGGGATAAAATGTAGAATTAATGCACAAAAGATGAGTTAAATGCCAAGAAAAATATATAGAAATATGCACTTTTTAGCACTCATCACTAGGACCTTTGATAAAAGTTGAGATTAAATATCAATTCTAGTTATTGTTACAAATTCATGTTTGTGAATGAAAACTAATCCTTGACCAATATCTTCATCTTATTGATTTGCTTGTTTATTTCATTATTTGCTTTTAGTTTATTTTCCTTTACATAAAAATCAGAAATCCCCCCTTGTTTATATAGGAAACCAAAAAAATTTGACAACCTAGATCCTCTCTGTGGGAACGATCCTTTCTTACCCTTGCTATATTATTTATTTTGAGTTGTGAGAAAGTGTAAATTATATTTGCACGGCTGACAACCGGTCACTACATCCATCATTTCCTCTACTGCTTCATCTTCTTCTAAAGGAAATTCTGCCAAGAAATCTGCAACAACTTGTGATTTTGGTGAAGACAAAATTTCATATTTAATATCAAAGTGTACTACTTGTGCATTCCATCTCTCCACTCTTCCTGATCTTTTAGAATTCTTCATCACTGATTCAATTGGTACTTTTGTTAATACCTTTATCTTGTGTGTTTGAAAGTATATGCGGAGCTTAAATGATGCATAAACTAATGCTAAGATTAACTTTTCAATCTTTGAGTAATTCTTCTCAGCAGTATTAAAAGTTTTGCTAATGTAATAAATGGGTTTCTCCACTCCTGCGTCTACACGCAATAACACGGCACTTAATGCATGCGACGTCGTCGCAAGATAGATCAATAATTCTTCTCCTGATTCTGCTTTTTGTAAAATAGTTGTATTCATAAGATGTTCTTTGATTCCTTGAAAAGCTTTTTTACATTCATCAGTCCATTTAAATTTCGCACCCTTCTTGAGTATATCGAAAAAATATTTGCATTTATCTGATGATCGCGAAATGAATCTCCCCAGCGAAGCTAGAATCCCATTCAACTTTTGTACATCTTTTATTGTTGCTGGTGTTGGCATATCACGAACTGCTTTCACTTTTTCCGGATCAACCTGTATTCCTTCTTTTGATACAATGTAGCCTAAAATTTTTCCCGATGCAACTCCAATAGTACACTTCTCTGGATTCAATTTAATGTTATACTGCCGCATTTGTTCAAAAATCTCCCTCAGGTCTTGTACATGGTCTTTAGCTTCTTTACTCTTTACTAACATGTCATCCACGTATACTTCTAATGTTTTGTGTATCCATTTTGCGAACACCTTCTCTACCATTCTTTGGTATGTCGCTCCTGCGTTTCGCAAACCAAATGGCATTTTCGTGTAACAATATAAACCTCTAGGAGCAAAGAAAGCAGTATGTTCTTGATCTTCTTCAGCGAGAGGGATTTGGTTATACCCTTTGTATCCATCTAAAGATGATACCCTATCATTTCCCGCTGCGGATTCCACCATTTGAGGAATGTATGGTAACGAAAAACTATCTTTGGGGCAAGCTTTATTTAAATCAGTGAAATCTATGCAAATCCTGATTCCTTTGTTTTTCTTTGGGACAATGACCGTATTCGCTATCCATTCTGGGTATTTAGCTTCTCTTATGATTCCCGCCTCAAGCATTTTCTGTAATTCTTCTTCTATTTGGGAATGATAAGTTGTTGCAATTTTTCTTATTCTCTGTTTAAATGGTCTCACATTTTTGTCAATCTCCAACTTGTGGCATGCAATTGATGGATCTATTCCCGGTATCTCATCCATGTTTCCTGCGAAAACATCTTTATATTCTCGCAACAAGTTTACAGTTCTTTCTTCTTCCATATCCATTTTGGTTCCAATTCTCAATATTAGAGGTTCTTCTATAGTCCCAACGTTTATTTCTTTTGTTGGTTCTGCGGCAGTGTAAGTGGGTTTAGGTTCTCCCATTGGTGTTGGTTCTTTTATTATTTTCATAGGTCCTTCTCCTTCTTCCTAAATTTCGCTGGGTATTCCTTTGCCTTCTTTTGCCCTTATCATATATACTCTAAATTCTTCTTCTTTCTTTGCTTCCTTTGCCAACTTTCTGCGAAATTGTTTCTTTTTTGTTCGTCCTTCATAATGCTTTACTTCAATCTGATGACATAATTTCGCATTGTCAACATCTCCTCTGATTTCACCTATTCCATTTGGTGTGGGGAATTTAATACATTGATGCAACGTTGATAGCACAACTTTTATCGCATGTATCCATGGTCTTCCTAATAACATATTATATGGCGATTCCATATCCACCACGCACAACGTTACATGTGTTTCGATTTCTCCAAGTGGAATTCGTACCACTATCTCTCCTTTAGGTTTTGTTATGGATTTTCCAAAGCCGTGAACAAAATATGTCGAATTGGACATTTCTTCATATTTAAATCCCATTCCCCGGAATGCGTGATAAAATATTATATCCACTGAACTTCCTGTATCGATTAAGGTTCTGTTCAATATCCATTCTCCTATGGATTTTGTCGTTGTCTCCTTCTTTTTTCGCGTAATAGGCACTGTGACAACCAACGGAGATGTGTGGTTCAAATTTTCTTTTGGTATTTCTGCCGCCATGAATGTAATTTTTTGCTTTTCCCAATCTTTCAGGGGTAATGTCTTTTCTACCGCCATAACTTTCCTTCCTTCAAAATTTCTTTTATGTATTCTTCCTTTGATGTTTTCATGGAATTCATTAATCATCGTTTTTGTTATCATATTACACTCCAATATTTTGTCATCTACATTAATTCTATTCATCTTTCTTCTAACCGATCCACTGATTTATTTAATCACTTTCTTGATTTGAATATTCTCAACAACAATCTTCAATTTTCGATCTTCAGTCCCTGTTTCTAACGCCATTATGTAGTTGCAGGAAATCCTACACTACACCCCTCATATGATTTCATTGTTCATCTTTAACTCATTTTAGGTTTACACTCTTAATTTTATTGATTAATCTTCGAATGTTCTTACAAGAAAAGATAAAGAAATTAAGAATGATCTATGCTTTGAACTTTCTCTCTCCTATTTACTTGTTTCTTACCCAAAAAAGATCCCCCCTTTCTTTACAACTCGAAAGACTATTTATAAAGAAATACATAGTGGATGACAGCTAATCTGTCCTTTATTTCCGGGTATGGTTTGCGACATTCTCGCAACCTTACAAATGTTAATTTCGCAAACTCTCTAATTTTCGCAGAACTATCATATCTTTCTCGTGATCTTTGCTGACGTCATTTATTTTATCATTCCTGAAATTGTTCTGCGATGCTGTTGTGCTGTGTCATTGATAATTTCGCTGAAACATTGTCGTTGCGAGATTCTGATCCTACAGAAGATGAAGATGAAGCCGACGAAGACAAATGAAATGCTGATGTTGTTCGTTGAAGATGACGAAGAAGATGACGAACCCAATCTGTTTGATGAAGACGACGACGAACTCATGTTGCTGCTGCTGCTGTTCGTATTGAAGATGGAGATGAACTCTGTTTTTAGGTTTTTTTCTGCTGTGTCTTGATAAAGAAGATGATGAAGACGGTGATGCTGCTGCTGTTGAAGACGACGATGTTGTTGAAGATGATGAACCGATATCGATGTTTGCTGCTGATGAAGATTGAGATGAAGAATTGAAGATGAAATCAGATATGAAATCAGGTTCATTGTGAAGGATGAACCGATTTTTGATGTTTGTTGCTCTTGTTCATTGTGAAGATCTTGATTTTTTATGTTGAAGATTTTGATTTTGATGACGATATTGATTTTTTGATGTTTGATGCTCGTGTTGAAGATCTTGAATTCGATGTTTTTCTGCTGGTGTTGAAGAATGATGAAGACGACGAAGATGAAGTTAGGTGTTTATGGATTTTTTTTGTGGGTTCATTTAAAGAATGAACTCTGCTTTTTATGGATATTTTTGTGGGTTCATTTAAATAATGAACTCTGTTTTTAGATCTTGAATTGATAGGTGTTCATCTAAAGAATGAACTCAATTCTAGGTTTGAATTAGTTAGTTTTTGATAGGTGTTCATTTTGTCGAATGAACTCTGTTTTCTTATAGGTTTTATCAGGTGTTCATTTGAAAGAATGAACTCTGTTTTTTGTCATAAATAATGAAGTTTCTAGTTGTGTTCATTTTACAGAATGAACTCTGTTTTTCATATGTGATTTATTAGGTGTTCATTTGAAGGAATGAACTCCGGAGTTTACCAGACAGAATGAACTGCTACAAAAAATAAGTAATCAGAATTTTTTAGGTTTTTATTAGGTGTTCATTTGAAAGAATGAACTCGGAAGTTCATCAGACAGAATGAACTGCTACAAAAAATAAGTAGGAATTAACATGAGAGGGTACTTTGATCTATTTAATATTTTTAAATAATTATGGACCAAATGGAAAAGGTGATTTCTAAAATGACCAAATACACATGGAACCACCTAAAAAAGGACCAAAGTGGAGGCTATTTATGTAATTATGACTTCAAAGTTTACGATGTCCGAGGTTGTACATTGTAACACCAACCTCATCTCTCCCGTCTTTCAACTGGAAAGATCTCTCACAAACACGATTGGTGTTCCTCTCTTTCCATGACTACTGCATTTGCTCTCCATGTCACCAGAATTTCGCGCCATTTTCGTCTATCATCCTTCCCCTTTACTCAACAGCTATCTCCATATCCTTCCTGCAGACTTTTATTCAAGCCATCCACACAAGGATTAGGTTTTGGTTTTCGTCAGAAATTAAGTCGTCAGTGTCAGAGACACAGATTAACATTCAATTGGAACCCTTCTCGGGGAATCACTGCTTCTTCTTCTTCTTTGAGTTCTCAACAAGGTATGATAAATTCCTACTCTTTTTTTTTCTACTTCTACATCTGCCAGTGTTAGTGATTTTGTAAAAAAAGAAAAAAAAAACCTTTTCATTTCCTTCTTCGCTGTTGTTTACTTAATGTTGAATCTTAAATTCAATACGTGTATTAAAAGATTTAAAATACACGATTGTATTGTGTTGTATGTTTGAAGGGTCTTCTAGTTTATGGAGGTAATTACGCTTACTTACACCACACATCTGAAGTTTGACTACTTATCATTTGCGGTCTTTTACCCTTAGTACTATGAATCACTAGTGGTCTTGTATTTTCAAAATATTCCAGTCAGCTACACAATTATGCCTCGACACCGATTGAAGAATTTCTTTGGCAAGCGGTACGCTTAGTAAGTCCTCCTTCGTGCTAGGAAAGAACCCTCCCTGTGTCATGTCTGTCAATACTCCCTTTTCAAACTGAAAATTGTCATTTCTGATGATATATTATTTTTCGTCCAAACTTAAAAATAACTTCATGTTATCCACTTTCGCTTTATGTGCAAGACCACCAGACCTCTTGGTTTTAATTGTGTACTCATCTTCTTGGAATGAATAGTGGCTTCATCTTATATGACCTTTTCTTGCGTGATGTCGAAAGTTATATGGTTGGGCATCTAGTATGACTTTCATTGGATTTCATCGCATACAAGCCCAACTCTTATGTGTATTTAGCATCATTATTTGTCAAACTGTCCATTAGACAAATATGCAAAAGAGAAGGTTGCTCTAGTGTGGATTGAAAAATTTCTCATGTTAAGTACAGAATATTCAATAGAGCAGCTTGCTAAAGTTACTTGTGTACAGGCATTGCTTTAGTCATGATGATAATATTGATAGTTTAGTCGTAGTATACGAGAAAATAAATGAGTTATCCTGTGAAGCTAGAAATGCCATGGGGTCGCAACAACACGAAATTCATTAAACTGAAACACCTGATTGGTTTGTGTTTCCAGGGTCCATCAAATAAACTGCATCTTCAATTGAATGTGCTCGCTATATACTTGTATATTTACACTTCTTTTGTATTCTTAATATAAGTTAGCTTGTTTTTTACCCAAAGTGTCTACCTGAAGAAGGTGTTTAGGGTGATTAGATCATGAAATCAGTCATTGAGTCCTTTCGCTTTCTATCTTATGTAGAATCCAAAGATAGCGCTGAAGCAACTGGAGAAAGATATGATGTCATTGTGGTAGGTGGTGGGCATGCAGGGTGTGAAGCTGCTCTTGCATCTGCTCGCCTGGGGGCCAAAACTCTTCTTCTTACCTTAAATATAGATCGCATTGCATGGCAGGTAATATATTTAGAGTTTAGTTCATGCATAATTTCAAACTGCTGCTTTCTTTTTTTGTGTTTTGCTGACCCTATAAGAAATTTGAATATGTTCCATGCTTTTCATTTTTTCATCAGATAGCATTGATGTAGTAACTGAATTACCCATTACAAACAAAATATGTTTTCTTTCCCTTAAATTGTGTGTCTTCTTATTTTGCAAGTCTTTTATCAGATTACCGCTCTTCACTTCTGAGATATGTCCTATACTATTTAATTATTTCTTAACCTGCTGTGCACAACTGCATTAAACATATGAAGTTCCTTCAGTGTTTTGATCAATGTTTTGAATACCATTATATTACAAATCCCGTAAATCTGAAATCTGGAAAATAGGACCATTGTTATTTGAGATGGCCTTTATACTCTATTCTGCTCTGCTTTCTGATTCTGTTTGTGACTGTACACTAGTTTCCATATCGAGTTTCATATTAACAATTGTGGGGTTTTCTGTAAGCTGTGTGAACTCACTGGTATTCTGCCAGCAATTTACATTTCACTGTGCTCAGTTTCTAATGAGTAAAGTTGTCATAGTTGTAGCTTTTGTAATGTACAGCCTTGCAACCCAGCAGTAGGTGGACCTGCAAAGTCGCAGTTGGTACATGAGGTCGATGCACTTGGTGGAGACATTGGGAAAATTGCTGACAGGTAATTGAAAGAGAATAATGCAGATGTACATCTTACTTTTCATGCTCTTGAGTTTCTCTAGTCATTATTCTACTTCTCAGTTTACCAAAATGCAAAGTAATCATAAGAAATGTCAAGGAGCCACTGTAATGGCAGAATGTGCTTTGTTACCCAGGTGGCACCAGACTACAGTATTGATGTAGGTGTAAGCGTTAATTTGTGTCCGAAGAGGAAGAGGGATGGGAGAGGATGCAGGGTGGTTACTTGTTACAAGGGTTCCTTTAAGATTTCATTGTTGGAACACTTGTTATGTGGCTTTCTTCCAAATTGTATTTGAGCGACAGAGTTAGCGTTGCTTTAACCCCATCCACCCACTCCCCAAAAAAGTGAGCTCTCAGCAGTCTAGAGTGAAAGTTCGATCTGATGATTCATTGTTCGTAGAGAGCAGGTTTAGAATGAGACAGACAATCACCCACGTTAATTTTTGGCGCTTACAATATGAATGTTATAATGTATCAACCAAATTAGGATCAGCCTGTTCAACATACTCTCTTGAATAAATTATTATGTTTGTTTTATGCTTCAGTGCTGAAATTTTTTCTACTATCGACTACAGTTATGTTATCAAGGTATACCAACAATGACAATTTACAACCTGTGAACATATGTAGATGCTACCTACAGAAGCGCGTTCTCAACCTATCAAGAGGCCCTGCTGTTAGGGCGTTGCGGGCCCAAACTGATAAGAGGGAATACGCCATGGAAATGAGAAAAATTGTGGAGAGGCAGGTGTATTTTGTTTGCTTTTCTATCTTGTGTTATTCAGTGTATGTTACTTGTTTGGCTCATAACCACATATCATGCTGTGCTTGTGGTAAGCTCTTTGTGCTGTATTAACAATGTTTTGGGTGTTTATCGATATTTTTGGGTTGTGATTTTCATGCACCCCAAAGGCCATAATAGGAAGGATTTGAGCTGAAATCTTGTTAGATTTTACATTGATTAACTCGTGTTATTCAAAAATTTAGAATGCTGCCTCTTCAGGAGAGTAGGAAAAGATAATCATAGTTTCTCTGGGTTTGACCAGAGATGGTTTTATGTGCCATATTGTTCTTTGTTTATCTGTAGTTCCTGCAAGGAATTATTTCACGTGAGTTGGAAAATCATCCTTACTGTACCTAAACCCATTTGTTCTGCAAAAGGCTTGAAAAGACTAACGTGAATTATTCGTAACACTATATTTTCATACTTGAACATCTGATTTATAGATGTATAAGTACTGGATTGAAACTGGGAATTGCATGAACCAGTGAAACAATTAGATTAATTAATACAACAATGACTAAGGAGGATGCTGAATCAATAAGGAATCAATCTGCACCAAAGAGTTGCATTATATGTATTCTTGGGTGCTTGAACCAAAATGGTCGTTATATGTCTGGTATACCATCTATAACTACTTTATGGTATCAGATATGCCGTCTCACCATGTTGTAGGTGACTATGGAGCATTATTCTTAATTGTTTTTAGTTTCTTTAGTCAAAGATTCACACCACTTGATAGCAGAGCTCATTAGTTCCATATAGGGGGATTAATTATACTTTTACATAAAGAAACTAGACCTTGATAATAACAAGTTAATGTTTTCTTCCATCACCCCTGACATAATATATACATGCACACGACTAAACATACAAAACTTCTTCTAATTGGTCGTTTTCACTTCTGTTAATCAGCACACAGAATCTGTCAATTAGAGAGGCTATGGTAACGGATATCTTACTAGGCAAGAATGACGACGTGGAAGGTGTTCAGACTTTCTTCGGAATGAGATTTTATGCACCTTCCGTTGTTCTCACCACCGGGACGTTTATGGGTGGTAAAATCTGGGTTGGAAGAGCATCTATGCCTGCAGGAAGAGCTGGTGAGTCAGCTTCTCATGGACTCACTGAAGACCTGCAGCGACTTGGGTTTGAAACTGATCGCTTGAAGACAGGAACACCTGCTCGCATTGACAGTCGAACTGTTGATTTTTTTGGTCTCGAACCCCAACATGGGGATGAAGAGGTGTATATCTATCCTTATACGTGAAATTGTTAAAATATTATTTTTTAAGGTCCTTAAGCAGGCAGGTGTAATTTTAAATGATATCAGTAGTGCAAACCAAGACATATTTATTCTTTTAGCAAAACAAGTAAAATCTTAAAACTGCCGTACAGACTGTCTGAGCTATAGTATGAAATTAATATGTGGAAATTAGAGCTTTCCAGCAACTTATCTGTTCTCCTTCAATTTGAGGTGTGGAAGTATTGCGTAACTATGCACATGTTTTATTTAGCATCGAGTGCACTTACAATTGAGTAAAATAGTAGGAAACTTCCATGGAAAAAAAATCCTGTCTTTTGAGTTAAAACTCAGGATAGCTTGTATGTTTGAGTGAGATCCGTCTTCAACACAAACTCTGAGTTGCACAAAATTTGGTTTTTCATGCAATATGCTCCTGTCGAGTCTTGAGTTGGAACTGGTGAGTAATGGAGGGACCATATAGACCAAACAAGCATAACCTAGAAATTCCTGTTCATATTTGTGTTTATCAACCGTACTATCATGTCTAACTACTACTGTGTTTATGCAGGTTAGCTGGTTTAGTTTTGATCCAGATTTCCACATTGAAAGAGAACAGATGTGCTGTTATCTAACACGGACAACAAACGCTACTCACCAGCTTATAGAGGAAAACTTACATGAGACTCCAACTTATGGAGGGTGGGTAGAAGCTAAGGGACCTAGATACTGTCCTTCTATTGAAGATAAGGTACAAGGCATGAGTATATTACACTTCTGATTATTACTGAATCTTGATGATGCCTTCATCTACAATGCTATTTAAATTTCGGTTAGAGTTCCTGCATGGGCTAATGCCCCCTTTGCATATGTATGTTCTGTTTGTTCCCCACTCCCACATGTCTATGATTTGTATCATCATGTGTGCTCTTCTTCTTTCTTGGTCTGTAGTTGTGCTTTCTACCAATTAATTTGGTCAATTGGCTTTTCATAATATCACTGCAACTTGGTCTGCTTACATACTCAGGTCGACCTAGATGCAAAATGAACCTCAACCCAATCGGTCTGGCTTGATTTTGATACTTTGATCAATGTGCGGAACCTGAAATTGGTGTTTCATGTATATATAGTTGTATGGTTAGCTAAACATGTAAGCATGAACTGCCAAGCATGTAAGACATAAATATTTATCGATATGATACACCACAAGAATAGCTCGTCATTTATGATTATTTGTTTCCTATGCAGAATCTTTTGGTTATAAGGATGTATATACCACCATAGAAGTGTTTTTTCAAGTTTCATGAGAGAGCGCTCTTTCTCTTTTGAGTGTGCAGATAGTAAGATTTAAAGATAAGGATTCCCATCAAATCTTTCTGGAACCTGAGGGTCGCGATGTACCAGAACTCTATGTACAGGTATGATGAGCTTTTAAGATTTGGTGTTTATAATATTTTACAGTATGACCAGATGCTAACTTAGAAGGAATGTGATGCATCCCTGTTGGCTCATATGTGAGATTTGTGTTGAACTAGTATTTTATAATTCTTAAAAGTATCGTGGGTTATTTTATTTTTAATATTCCTATCGTCTATGAGAAGTGAGTAGGGCCTAAAATTGCAGAAGTGCTTACATTGAGACACTAAGGGTTTAGAGTAGGAGAAGTATTTTAAGGAGAAGGTGCTCGCTGTGTTAATTAGGAGTGACTGGTGGGGTATTCAGAATATTTTAGGTGGCAAACAAACTTTAATAAACTAAAAGCAGATAACCTGGGGGTGCCTCAAATGGAAAAGGAAAGGCAATCATAGTTGGTAAATTAGTAACTATCTCAAGTCTAAGTACACCATAGAAATCCAATTACTAAATTTCATTATCTCTTTCTGACATTTACTACATCAGTAATGATGATGAGGTAATGCTTGAAAAATGTACTATGAACCTAGCTCAATACCAATTTCCCAGATTTTGGAAGTTAGGTATTTTGATTCAGCACTTTCTATAACCCCTTGGCCCCCGTTATTATCATCAGATTCTGTTTTACTTGGAGTTGAAATCATGAAAAGATGTAAAGCGGAGGAGTTTGAGTGAAGTCATGTATGTGCATCAGTCTGACTCGATCTTAAGTTTTGGATGAAGTCTGCACCTGAGTAATCATCTTTAAAACTGACTATGTGAATGGGTAAAAGCATTCGTAGTATTAAACAAGCAAATGAAGAGATAATTTTGGAAATGTTTCTGCCTCAAATGAACATGAATGTTAGAGCTTTGCTTGCGCAAATAATCTTATATTATACTCAATGTTAGCATTACTTTTTTACGGATTAATTTCTATGCTCAGAACATTTTCTTGTGATCTTCTATTTTTCAGTGTGAACCACATGTGACATTACTTTACGTTAAACAGGGGTTCTCAACAGGTTTGCCGGAGAGGTTGCAGTTGCCGCTCTTAAGAACATTACCTGGGCTTGAGAACTGTTCAATGCTGAGGCCTGCGTATGCTGTGGAATATGATTTTTTGCCTGCTCATCAGTGCACCAGGTCTCTCATGACCAAAAAAATTGAGGGGCTTTTCTTCTCTGGTCAGATTAATGGGACCACAGGCTATGAAGAAGCTGCTGCTCAGGTTTTTTGTGTCCTCAGGTTTTTTGTGTCCTGTGTATACCTTAATTAGATTTTACATTATTTTAATTACTTTGCTCTGCCCAGTTCACTAACACCACATATCTAAAAAATCTTAATCTCTTTGCTGTATTTTATTCAATAATACCAAAGGTTGAGGATTGTGACCTTATCTTGCAGGGTATCATTTCTGGGATCAATGCAGCACGACATTCAGATGGAAAGCCTCTTGTCATTCTTGAGCGGGAAAGCAGTTATATAGGAACTTTGATTGATGATCTTGTCACAAAAGACCTTAGAGAACCTTACCGTGTGTTGACCAGGTAATCAGGAATAATTGATCAAAGGTGTTAAAATCCTAGATTCATACGCACTAAAAAGGACTATGCTCTTAAATGTTGACAACTTATCTTACTCTGCACCGGTGGTGTTTTCGGATTTGGTTCTTCAGATCAGAGTCTGCTTTCATCTTTACTCTTGGGTTCGATTTACCAACTAAAGATGAAATTACCTGATTTAGAGCCGGCTAAGTGGAGTCCTGCTACTCTGTTTACTTATTTAGTTGTTTTCCACTGGATTTCCAGTTAGATGGAAGTTCACCTGCTGACCCCATCCTGATACGTTGTCTGCCTTGCACATTCTCTATGGTCCGTGCTTACCTCACTCCAGCCAGCCTTTTATCTAGCGCCTGATTGTTTCTTGTTATGCGAGCAATTTAGTCTTAATTCAATAACTGATATACTACCTTATTGCCGTAGTTAGCTTTAAAAGATTCCTTCACTCTCATTGACGTAGGTTAGTTGCACATTCTCTCATCTTTTTTCCTTGTTCTCTGCTGTAAAGCTGTTAAAGTCGAGTGTTTACTTCATGCAGACTTCAGTTCGTACTTCTGGTTCTGAATTCTTTTAGTTTCAAACACAAACATCCGTCATGTGTGGCTTGTAGCATGCCAATTTGTCTTATTAGCAGCCCTTTATGTTCAGAGGTCTTTAGAATAGTAACGCTGGAAACTGGAGATACCTCATCCCAGTGAATTTGCTTCACTCAGTTACATAACACCTAAAATTTAGAAAAGTTCATACACTCAATAGTTCTTTATAAAAAAATGTAAAAGGCCTCCTTACAACTCCTGATCTTCCAGAATGTTGTGACACAAGAGTCTCTTCTAGACCAAATCTTTGTATTGGTTTCTGTAGGAATTTGAGCCACTCCCGACATCTTTCACTAGATGCAATCCTGCCTCTCTACATTTGGTTAACTAGGATTTGTGATTTGTATTGTATCTTATGTAGGCAAATATGGACTCTTTTACTCGGTATAGCATGGTCTGAATTTCAACTTTGAAGCACATGCATAATGCATCATAACTGGATTATATTTGCCAAGTACTTCATGAAGTTAGAAAATAGATTCATATTGGATAGTATTTTGATCATATACACCCTCTCATACCAAATAACTGTTCATATGGTCTTGATCACTGCATGCTGGAATATGATCGGAATCACTTTACTTAATTTGTGATTTGGTTCACCATACCTTCTGAAGCATTTTGCAGGCAAAAATTTTAGGATCTTCCCACAAAGATCAAGCATATATGGTAAAATTCAGTGTTTTCAAAATTTTATAACTAGTGTGAAGTTCTCGTACATATTAAGATGTAAAAAGTCCAAGCAGAAACTCCCCGCAACGTATATAACATTTTCCTGTTCTTTCATCATTTCATGTAAACTTTGGGATATTCCTAAGAAGTTTTGCGTCTCTAGACTGACCTAACTGGATTGTGCTTGAAATGATTTGTTCTATTTTTAGTCGCTCTGAGTATCGGCTACTTCTCCGTGCTGATAATTCGGATAGTCGTCTCACACCGCTGGGGAGGGAGATTGGCTTAATAGATGATAGACGCTGGAACCTGTACCAGGACAAGCAAGCTCAAATTTCAGAGGAAAAGAAGCGTCTACAATCGGTTCGAATTTCAGGTCACTGAAGCTGTAATATCCATCCCACTGATGCTCTTGCATCAGATGCATTTTAAGGTTACTTCATAAAATTAAGAAAAGATTCTCATTTTTGTGTGCTACTTCAGGGGGAGGTTTGGCTGCTGATGTTACTCTGTTGTCTGGTCAGCCGGTAAAGGATTGCTCCACTTTAGAGAGCCTTCTAAAGAAACCACATGTTTCGTACAAAGTTCTTGATGATCATGGTTTTGGAAACAAACTTCTTTCAAAAATGGAGAAAGATTGTGTAGAGATTGATATCAAGTACGAGGGTTTCATTAGACGCCAGCGGACTCAACTCCGAGAGGTTAGTTGTCATTATTGTGGTTCACTCTGTTTCGCATCTAGTGGTTCTGTATCTTGTGCACGTTCGTAATCTTGGATAGTTTTTTTACCAGAAATTTCAAGCATATAAAATTGCTTGTATAAACTTGTAGGTTGCTCATCAACAACACAGGCCACTTCCAGAGAATCTGGATTACAACGCAATGACAACCTTATCTTTGGAAGCACGTGAAAAACTTACCAAGGTACTGTAGCTTTATAATTCATACAACAGTTAAAAGTTTCAAGCATGTTACATTTTAAGATTAGCTTATGTAGTTTAAATACGAGCTTGGTGAAAATTTACAACCATCCTGCTCCAGCATAAGCAGCTTGATTTCATAATCATCAACTACCTCTAATTTCATCTTCACGTGTTAACTTTCGTTCTGTAAAAAATAAAAAGAAGAAACAAAAAGTTGAGCTAAGAAGAATTTCATATTTGAAGTGGCTGGTTGAGAACTTGGTGAATGTCAAGAAGACCATATTTCTAAGAAGAATTTTCGTTGTTGTTCACTGTTCCCCGTGGAGCAGTTTTTCAAATGGAAACTAGCTCTTGCTTGTACTGCAATGCAGGGGTGATTCAAGCTGCTTAATTTTATAGTCTTAAGCTAAGGAACCAGATTGAGCTATATTTTAATCTTGATTGGTAGTTCTTAATGTATTCTTGAAATACTGCACCCTAAGATTTATGTCACTAGAAGAACAATAAGTAATCATTATTGGGAATTGGCCTTGCAGGTCCGCCCAGAAACTGTCGGGCAAGCGACCAGAGTTGGAGGGGTAAGCCCTGCTGACATTACTGCTCTTCTCATCATTATTGAAGCAAACAGAAGGAAAGAAGATGCACTAAAAAGGCACGAGACTCACATCCATCATGGTCGAGACTGATGGCAAACCTGCTTCTGAGGCAACTGAACTGCTAATGGGATAGTGGTATTTGGTCTTGTGATAGTGTGTCATCATTGTCTGAAAAGGTATCCCAGAAAAAGAAAACAGAAATTGAAAACCCCAAAATAAAAGAAAAAGAAGAAAAGAAGGGAAGATTGTTCCTTTTTTTACTTCAGATGTTATTTTTGCATCTTAGGTTAAGCAGGTTTGATTTGTATCTGTGACAATGGTATTTTAACAGATAAACCTGAATTTTTGGGTGTATCCATGCTATAGTTTTGTGGTGTATCCTTGCTATAGAACTAGTCTTTTCTTTCTATAGACTAGTATAACACGCTCGCGCGATGCGCCTGCCGTTCCGTTCGTTCCATAAGTGCGGCACTTTTCTTGCCTTTTTGTTTCGGTACTCTCATTATCTGAACACGCTGAGTCATGGCAGCGTTTCTTGCCTCTTTCTTTCTCAATATCAATTGATTCACCCTGCTGAAGCTGCTCAATAATTCTGGGACTTCGGCGGGGAATGTATATTGCATTGCCCCTGACTACTGTGTTACCCTGAGGATTTATGGCAGTAGATTGTTCGTTTGCTGCATAAGAAAAAAAATTATCAAGCAAAGTTATAATTAGATGCACTGAAACAGTAAACTCCTATAGCAAGAAAATATTTTCAGCTGATTAGGGTAATGCAAACATTTAACAGGGAAAATGCGCAGAACAGAATTAGTTCCAAGCAGTAGCTCATTAGTGAAAATATGACATTCTGCACCATTCAATACCACCACTAAAACACTTCAAATAACACTGTTCAAGATCAATCAATCTATGAATATGATCTTGATAAGTAAATGACTCCCATAATGAAAAAGCAAATTTAAAACCAAAATTAATTGCAGAAATCCAAATAGAGAATTTCTAACTCCTCATAGTGGGTAATTAAGTCTAATTCTATGTTCAGTTTCTGTTAAAAGATTGTAACTTTGTGTTATTATTTTCTTTTTTTTTTGTGCGAATGAAGGTATCATTTTGGAGGGTTAGTATCTTAAGGTGTCAATTCTAGAAAGAAGGCTAACTTTCTGTTTTATGTAATCCTAGTTTTTCCGTAAGAAAATGAATACAGAACAGGCTTCCGATGGACCTAGATTTAGTGGAGAAATCCATCAATGTCTTGGAACAGATAGATGTCTATTAATATTCAGAGCAATCTCACCAGTTTTGTTTTGAGGAGGTAAAAAGTAGACAACTTTGTCAAATAGGATTATATCAGAAGTAGAAAAAAGTCTAAATATATTTCCAGTCAAATACCTGAAACTCTTACGACTGCCAAAGCTGGTGTCAATGTAGAATGCAAACCTGTGAAGTCATCAAGCCCGGATTTACTTATGAAAACTCTGTCATCAAGTCGATAAAGTCCCCTATGTTGACAAGGATACCAAGTTATATATGTCTCCAAACTCATGTCAGGATTTACTACTGGGTATACATGAAACACATCATCAACATTCAAGATAAAACACATTAACGTGCATGACTACTCAATTTTTTTTCATAGTCAGTTTAAGTTTGCATTTTCATAGTCAGTTTACATATGCCTCATAATATGCTTAAAGAAGCTCATATTTACAATTATGTACATTTTCCAAAAAATCATAACACAGTTAATAAGGCAGATAAAAACAGTTGCATGATTCGTGTTGGTGCAGTAAATATACGAAGGGAATAAGTAAAGAAATAGCTTCTTGGTTACAACCTGAGACCATAATCCAAAAATGCACCTTTTGAAAAATCTGCATCTTAATTAACATCTTGTTTTATGATGAGGTGGAAAGAACCTGTAGACTAAGTAATATTCCTAATTAGCTAACTTCCTCATTGGATTCCATGAACGACAACTGCATAAAAGTCCATTCATTAAAATGACGATTTGTGCTGCTATGGTGCGCCATGTGAAACATTGTTCCGAATAGGAGGCCTAAGGAGGGTGAGGGATGCTACAATCCAAATCACCAACTACCGTAGTGAAAATTAATATAAGAGCACTACAACTTAAGAAAGTAAAAAACAGCTTTCATTTCTACTTTGGTTCACCTGGTTATCTGTTATAAAGCTGATCGCAAGAAACAACCTATGCAATAAAATTCTCATTTATCAGGAATGAAAATGCAAACAACTCAAGCAAACTGAGTAAAAACAGAAGCGATTCATGAAAACTCAGTAAACAACTAAGAAATCTTCATGGGAATTTCACGTATTGCAAAGGGCAAAAGGAACAAAAATGATGGGTTACCTCAACACCCAAATCTGATAACTGTGGTACTTTGAATGCTCTCTGCAACCAATAAGTTCAAATGGTTAATTAGAATTTCAGAAACACTCAATGAATACATCAACTAAAACAACAACGGCATAAATCAAAATTTTCTGGAGTACACAAAACAAAATCAAAGAAGACCATTACTGAATAAATAACAAAACCCACACAAATTACAGGGAAGTGACTTGATGAAGAGATTGGTTTATCAAATTAGGAAAAATTATATGAAACCATAAACCCTAATTTCACATACAAAAAATATAATAAATTGGGGGATTTATAATTAAAATCATACCCTTTAAAAAATCAGAAGCAGTCTTCAGTTTTGAATCGATATTCATGCGTCTCACTTCATCTTGTTCTTCGAGAAACCCAAAATTTAAAACCTAGGGTTTTTTCAAGTTGCAGGAGAACATTTGTATAGGGTTTTTTCAAGCTGCAGAGAATAAAGAGAGTTCTTTGATCACAAATCACAATTTTTCTTATTATCGCCTCTTTTAGAATTTAAGTTTTGGTTTTCCATTAATTTCTACGGAGAACAACATGAACGAAATGGAGAAGTTGGAAACTAAAGTCGAAGGAGAGAAAAGAAAAAAAGAAAAGTGAAATCGCACAATTGAGTGCAGTGAGGTTCGACCCTGGATTCTGTAGTTGCTATTTTACAGATATAGCCTTCCTAACTTCTACGTGCTAGTATACTTATTCGAGGGATAATTCAAAATTTTCTGGAGTACACAAAACAAAATCAAAGAAGACCATTACCGAATAAATAACAAAACCCGACCAAAAACACCTAATCTTTTTACAGGGAAGTGACTTGATGAAGAGATTGGTTTATCAAATTAGGAAAAATTGTATGAAACCATAAACCCTAATTTCACATACAAAAAATATACTAAATTGGGGGATTTACAACTAAAATCATACCCTTTAAAAAATCAGAAGCAGTCTTTAGGTTTGAATCGATATTCATGCGTCTCACTTCATCTTGTTCTTCGAAAAACCCAAAATTTAAAACCTAGGGTTTTTTCAAGTTGCAGGAGAACATTTGTATAGGGTTTTTCAAGCTGCAGAGAATAAAGAGAGTTCTTTGATCACAAATCACCTCTTTTAGAATTTAAGTTTTGGTTTTCCATTAATTTCTACGGAGAACAACTTGAACGAAATGGAAAAGTTGGAAACTAAAGTCGAAGGAGAGAAAAGAAAAAAAGAAATGTGAAATCGCACAATTGAGTGCAGTGAGGTTCGACCCTGGATTCTGTAGTTGCTATTTTATAGATATAGCCTTCCTAACTTCTACGTGCTAGTATACTTATTCGAGGGATAATTTGGATATTTCCATGTTGTGACACCAAAACCACCCAAAAATACCTCTTTTCTTTATATTAGTATATAAGATGCGCGTAACCATTTTACAGTTAGCTGGTACTACTATCTTGCCAGTGCGTTGCACGAGATTAAGTTAATTGAAGTAGTATGTGTGTTGGAAATGTAGCTGACATATTGTGAAATACATGCTGCCTAAATTTTGTATGAGTTTGTCTTGCATACTTCAGAATATATGGATACATTTCCGGAAGTGTTAAGATAGTTCACTACGCATTCTGTTACTGAGATAGTTTTGAAACTTTTTCTCAATATGTGTGTACGAATGAGTTTGTCTTGCATACTTTATTTTCTGAACAATTCGTACATCAACAAATCACCCGAGAGTAGCAAAGGTTTTGGTTACGAATATGGCATATTCACGTTCCTCATAAGATTCTTCTGGTCATGTGGAAATGCTCACAGGACATATTACCCACTAAATTCTGATTTATTGGCAGACAAAGTTTCAAACATGACATAAATTCGCAGAACACACATTCAGTGCCTGAAGCCCAACTACATAAAACTAAAGTACATCATAAAATAAATAGATTTTCAAGATGATGATTCCTTAATAGGAATGTTCAGGCTAGTGTTGGACTTAAAGAATTTAAATAATATCTAGCATTTGTGGGTAATAAGTACCTGACTTGTGTAAATAAGATTATATTAGGAGTGTAACTGCAAGTTACACATGTACCTGACTTTGGTAAATAAGATTTACACATGTATATAGCATGTGTAACTAGGAGTTACACTTCTGCATGACTTATGTACTCGGAAGTTACACATGCATATTGCTCCTGTGCTAAGAAGGCAAATAGATGTTGCATGGAAGATCTTACGGAAAATGTGAATACTATCCAAAATAAATGTAAGTGATACCGTCTTAAACATACTCACCAATATTTTTATGCAATACCTTGCCTACGTGCTTTTCCCTAACTTCTCTAGATCTTTCCCTGTCTATTGCGAGTACTAGTGTCTGCACAACAAAAACATTAATTCAAGTGCCTGCAAATGCAATCTTCTTTAGAAACAAAATGGGTAAGAAAATTGAATAATTGAATAATTCAGTAATTGTAAATTGAGAAACAAAACTGAAAATTCACAATTCTATAAACAAAACTATCCAATCTCTTCTACAAAAACTAATCTCAACAATCCAATGAAAACAAAAACAACAAAACAGACCACAAATCACTTCAATTCAATCACTAAAACCAAAAGTTATATATTCAATCAGTATGTGTAAGTAAAAGTTGCACATCTAATTAGCATGTGTAACTAGAAATTACACATCTATTTAGCTTGTGTAACTAGAAGCTACACAATACACATCCTGATGAACATAAACAATAAACAATCATTCTTAAGTCAAATTATTGCCTCATCTTTTCAAATAAATGATCAATAACAACATCATCAGCTGATAATGATTATAGAGTACATACAATAGCTTGTGTGAACTGCAGTTGCACATCCATATGGCTTGTGTAGTAAGAAGTTTCACATCCATATGGCTTGTGTAATCTGCAGTTTACACATCCATATGCGAACACATATAGATACCTAGAAATGTGGCAATCACAATCAAAGGTTAATGGAGTCATGTTTACCTGAAGCTCACTCGGAAACACTATCCTCATCTGCTTAACCACTTTTGTGGTATCAATATCAACAACACCACTCTCTGAAATCCACACATACACGTAAACAATGTATAGAGTCATTAAGAACCTTATTTTTCTGAAACTTCATTTGGTCAATACTATCCTAGCTATTGAAAATAGAAACATAAACTTTATATCATATCCAATTAGCATGTGTATCTATAAGTTACACATCTAATTAGCATGTGTAACTAGTAGCTACACATCCATTTAGCTTGTGTACATAGAAGTTACACATATAATTAGCATGTGTAACTAGTAGCTACACGTCCCTTAGCTTTCCAAGTAACAAACACTCTGCAATTCATATGTAAAAAACAGATCTATAAGATAATGCAATCAGAAATTACACATGCAATTGAGTTTAACTATATACAATTTCAGTTACTAATTATGTACAAGAAGCTTCTTCCGATGATTTCGCAAACATTAATCAATGCCTATGTCATATTGCAATTTGTAATGAACTTGCAAGCCTATGTATCCTAAAGCACGGTGGAAAAAAAATTATTAGTTCATGGTTTAATAGGAGTTAAGCAAATTTGACTATACTTGCATTATCCAGCACCACCAATGGCTCCATATCCTAAAAGAACAGTACCTAAAAGGAGCTCATCGAAATGAGAAATTCAATCACATTGAAATACTAATATAATTCTAAACAAAAGAACAATAAACTCAAACTATAAAGTTGATACAATCTGTATATAATACTACAGAGTTAAAACAATTGAACTGATCCTTAAAACCTTATTCTGAAAAGCCAAGAAAGTTTTTCTTAATCAGTTATTGGAAATCCTAGGTTAAAAACCTTGTTTCTTAACTGCAATTATAGGAAAAACTAATTGCAATCATTTGATTGAAGCTATAATAATTATTTCAGAATTAATAAAAGCTCCAGGTTAGGCCAAAAATTGAGAGTAACTCAAACTTGAAAATGTTAAATGAGTAATAGAGGTTAAGATGGTCTAATTACTAATCTGAAGTTGGTTTTTTTAATCAGGATAAAGGATTGAGAGATCGATCAAATCTCAATCTCGAACCCTATCCTCCTCCACATAAAAATACCAAGTATCTTTGAGAAAGGAATGCTAATAAGTTACATGACATAGGCAAGCATAAAAACACAAGCTCGATTTGAAACCTACACAGGTTTAGGTGAGGATCACCATCTACTAACACAGTCATCCAGTATCAACTATGCTACTATTACATATAAGCCATAGAAAAAGAACAAAGATGCAATATTGTCTAGAAACATGTCGACTCAACTACAAAACATAATTGGCATTTACTAATATTTAAGAAACGTAATGTTTATAGGTGAGGTCTCTGACCATTGCCTCACCTCGCCCAGAAGATACAACTTGAGATTCTAAGTCGACATATAGTGCACTAAAGACAGAAAGCAACTAGGAAATGTAAACTATATTCAATTTATCACTTGTATAGTTGTATAGCATGTATTATTTTAAAAACCCATCATGCATCACACCATCAGCAACTAAGATTTATTTTATCATTAAATTAATTAATAAAAAAATCAAAAGCATAACTGCGAACAAATTATCACTGCAAAACTGAACTAGTAGCTTAGGTGGTGGATAAAGCAAAACAATACTACCAGCAAAGTAGTTAATAGTGAAATACTGAAAACTGGTAGAGGACAAGCGAACAAAATTAACTACAATAGCTGGATGTACACTTTTCATCATCCTCCACGTGTATAGAAAGAGACACGTGGAAGGCATGTGAATCGAGACATCGAAACATGATAGCAGACATTTCATCAGAAGATGCCATCGGTCAGCAGATCTGACGGTCAGGGAGAGAGAACCACAGAGGTATGATGGCACAGAGGAGCACCAGATAATACCCCTTGGGTATTAACGCACCCAATCTCGAGGAAGATCCCAGATCAACGGCCGAGAGGAAGTTTGGCTGACACAGATGTGACTAGACAAAGAGACACTTGTCTGACACGAGCAGACATCCATCTGCCCGCATTAAATACCAAAGAGATATACACGTGTCGATCAGCTCGTGGAAGAAGCGAGGATAACCCTTCGTGTTCAAGCTCAGGCCGCGGCATATACCGAAGACCTCTGCGTAATAGGCACAAAGCACAAGAAGATAAGATTACAACGGCACTTCAGAGATGGGACCCACGTACTCTCCCTATAAATACCCCTCTCCAATAAGAGAGAAGGGGCAGACCATTTTGGAGGGCAATTAGAGGAGAATATAGGAGAGAGAAATAAGAAGAGTAAGTAATCCATTTACTTCCGCAGACCCATGTATATTCGAAAGTCATTCGACTATCTTTGTAACCATTCGGTACATAGTGAAACACCAAACCCCGTGGACGTAGGCCTTAGTGCCGAACCACGTAAATCTGTCTCATTTACATTTCTGCATCTTACGTTCTGCATTAAACTTCATATGCTTTATATTTATACTTATTTCATGATTTATTTCCTTACACGAGCATTATTTATGATAATATTCGACTAGACAATGACAAGCCCGAAGGCTTTGAGTCGATGAATCGATATAATCATCCCATTACGTATACGATGTACGATTCTAGAATTAGGATGTATGTGAACACTTGTTTGTGAACACTTGGATGACCTCGTGATTTATGTGTTCACAATTTGGCGCTAGAAACAGGGACTCTGTCCCGGTAAAAGATTTATCTTATCCTGTGATTTCACCTTAAAACGCGCACTATGGTTGTGCCCTTTTCTGGGTTCAACGTGCCTTCAAAACCTTTTTGATTTTTTGGGTTCATGTTCTTCATTTTCACAAACACCATTTCGAAGCATACAAACCCGCGGCTATCTATCACCGATTTGCACGTGAGGTGTTTCCTCCAACTAAGACTTAATAATCCAGATTCGTGAGTCCTCGTGACAGATCTGCCTTTTCAAGAGTTCTTTTTCAAAAGTAGTCTGAAAACAAGATTCATGATCGTTTATTAAAAGATTTTTATTTCAAAAACTAGGCCCATGAAATCTTTGCATTTCTCTTCTATTAAGGGCCCTTGGGCAACTCATTTCCTTCTATTCCAATAGTCTTGCGGGTACGAATGGCGCTAACCCTATCCTCGTGGATATCTTTGGTTCTCCTTATTTATTTCCCTATGCAGGAAAGGATTAAACATGGAGAAGATACTAGAGGCAGGAAAAACCAAAGCCTCATCAAAGGAGACACCGAGGGTTACCTCGGTCATGACCCGAAGCAAGCAGAAAGGAGACAAAGCTAAAACAACTGCTCAGAGGCAGGATGCTGCGGAAATCACTTCACCTATGAACACTAACTCCCAGCAGCCGCGCCTCAAAGCAGCACACGAAGACTGTTGCGGCCCCCAGGACTACAGAAGCTAACAAGACTTGGTCCCAAGCCAAATCCATCAACAAAAAAAGGGGTAGCAGAATCATGACGCATCAGCCCGCACATCCACCAATCTTCGGAATCGCCGTCAACCAACGGTCAGAATCAAACCATACCAGTGTTTTAGACCACGGGCGGAACTCAACCGAGGGGACCAAACTTGGAGATACCAACGATTGAAGCTGATCCTCGCCACCCTTAATACACAGTAGACGAAGGGGGAACTATGGCCGTAGGGGTACAGCCGGAACTCCCAATCAGGGATCAAACCATCCCACCGACTGATGGTAGAGCTCGAAGAATTGAAAAAGAGCCAGCAGGTCTACGCAGATGCCGTAGCTCTTCTGGCCAGGGAGAACCAAGACTTGAAAGATAGATTCCCAAAGCACGAAGACTAGCCAACAACTGGACGAAGCAAATTCTAAAGCCAGAGCCAATCGAGACCGAAGAATCATCCTAGCAAATGACGCCAGGGGAAGCAGCGCATCGATCCGGAATATGCCACCGAAGAGTTAGACTATTATGACAGCGAAGATCGAAGAAAGAAACGCTCAACTGAGCATGAGAACGTGGGATATTACCGCGCAATGGAGGAGCTGCGTGATGAGATGATGGCTGAGATCAAACAGTTAAAAGCCAGACAAGGCGGAGGAAGGCTTGAAGAGGTGATGAAAGAAGCTAACTCCACGCCCCTAACTCATCGCCTGGCAAATACCCCCATTCCGTTAAAGTGCCCTGTCCCAACTTTTGAATGCTACGACGGATCCAGTGATCCCGCGGCACATATCCGGTATTATAACCGTATCTTAGCCCGATGGAGTCAGAACGACGCCGTCCTCTGTAGATATTTCCCATCAAGTCTGAAGGGATCGGCTTTGTCTTGGTTTGACAACCTGCCACCTGATTCCATCAACTCCTACGATCAACTCGCAGAGAAATTTCTGAGGACATACATGTACAACAAAGCTGTCAACACTGGAATGGATAAACTTTTTTCTCTGGCAATTGGCTACAAGGAAACACGAGGGAATACACCAACAGATGGCACAAGATCTGCCAAGCCATAGGGAGTGTGGACCCGTAGTAAGTATCAACTGCTACAAGTGGGGATTAGACCGAATGAGTCCACTATTTGTTGAGATTCATGGAAGCGTGCCTAAGACAGAAGGAGATCTTCGAATAATTATTGAAAAGTACGCTCGTCTTGAAGAAATCCAGCGTGAGAACCCGAGGGCACACACAGAGGTCTCACCGTACCAATTCCGCAGAACAAACCAGGGGCCAAAGAAATAGCTCAGTGGAACGGCCTCACGAAGATAGGAAGGAACGAAGAGATGAACGACGAAAAGACGATCGAAAATTCGAAGATCAGGTTTACACGAAGCTCAATGCTAGCTACGCTCGGATCTTGCGAGAGATCAAAGGAAGGGAAAATTTGGAGTGGCCGTGGTCTAAGGGAAAACACCCCCAAGAACCGAGAAGTCTAAAGATTACTGTGAGTATCACTGCTTCAATGGACACCAGACCGAGAAATGCAAAAACCTCAAAATAATGATCCAAAAATTGATTGATGCTGGCGAACTCAAACATTACATACGAAAGGAGGTCGCCGAGGATAGATCCAAACGGACCAAGCAAGTCCAACTTCCAGAGGGAAACCGCACAATCAACACCATCTCGTGTTCCGAAGCCGCGGGCCCTCCTTACAGCGCAGATAGGAAAGAGGCTACGGAAGCAGTTCGAAGACCACTGCGAATTATATAAGATTGATGGCGTAGAGGTGGACGACACGAAGAGTGGATGGACGCACCTATATCTTCGATGCTGAAGATATCGAAGAAGATATGGAAGATCATAACGATCCCTTGGTCCTCACACTACCAGTGGGGATGTAACCTCAAAAAGATCCTCATAGACGGGGGAAGCTCAGTGAACGTTCTATTCTACGACGCATTCAAACGGATGAAGCTCCATGATGAACACTAATGACCTCTTATTACACCATCTACGGTTCAATGGAGCACCCACAAAGCCATTGGGAGACATCGTGTTGCAGGTGAACGCCGGACCCATGAAAGTAGAAACACGATTCAGCGTGGTTGACGCCCCATCCCCCTATAACGCCATTATTGGACGAAAGTGGTTACATAAACTCAAGGGAGTGGCGCAACTTACTACCAATATCTCAGTTCCCTACACCGAGGGAGTGATGGAAATCAAGGGAGATCGGGTCTCTGCAAAAGAGTGCCAACCACTCAGGATCGTATCAAACGAACAAGAAGAGCAGCGAAAAACCCGAAGGATAAAAATAAAGAAGCTGCGAAAGAAAAGGCCATAGACCTGTTCCTCAAGGAAACCACGGGAGGGGTTTGACAAAAGATGATAATGTCCTAACACAGAGAAGTACTTCAGCAGCCAACGAAGGACAGAAACATACCAAATAGCAATAAAGAACGTCCCAGTCCTCGGGGACCCGAAGCCGGTGTTCACACCAGTAGAGCCCGTAAAAGAAATCAACATAGGAACGGAAGAAGAAAACCCGAAGATGATCAAAGTAGGGACCATAATGGACGAAAGAAGAGAAGATTCCTTAACCAAATTACTTAAAGAATACGCGGATGTATTCGCCTGGAAGTTAGGAGATATGCCGGGGATTGATCCGAAAATAATCCAACACGAGCTGCGCATCAAACCAGGCACGCCACCTTTCAGGCAGAAAATAAGAAAAGTTGCACCAGAGTATCATAAGGCAGTAGAAAAAGAACTTCGGAAACTACTAGAAGCAGGTTCATCAAGGAAGTCAAATACCCTACATGGATCTCCAACATGGTCGTCGTTCCTAAGAAAAATGGAGGGGTTAGGATATGCATCGACTTTACTAACCTCAACAAGGCATGTCCAAAGGACAGCTATCCCCTGCCAAGCATAGATCAGCTGGTTGAAGCAGTGGAAGGATACGAAGAGCTGTCATTCATGGATGGATATTCTGGTTACAACCAAGTAGCCCTGGCAGAAGAAGATCAACTACACAACATTCTACACCCGCATGGCCTTTATTGCTACACTAGAATGCCCTTTGGACTTCGAAACGCAGGGGCAACGTACCAAAGAATGGTCGATGCTATCTTCAGGCCATGGATTGGTAGTACCTTAGAAGTCTACGTTGATGACATGCTCGTCAAAAGTAGCTGCGCAAAGATCACCACCAGGACCTGAGAGATATTTCGAAGCAATGAGGAAACATCACATGAAAGTAAATCCAGAAAAATGCACTTTCGGTGTCACCTCAGGGAAATTCCTCGGATATCTGGTAACAAAAAGGGGCATTGAGGTAGACCCAGAAGATTCAGGCCATAGTAGAAATGCCATCTCCGAAGAATTTAAAAGAAGTGCAGAAGCTCAATGGGTCCATAGCAGCCTTGGGCAGATTTATTGCCCGATCCTCGGACAAATGCAAACATTTTTTCAATATTCTCAAAAAAGGGAGTAAGTTTGAATGGACCGCAGAATGCGAAGAAGCCTTCCAAAGAATCAAGGAACACCTGGCTTCAATTCCAATCCTGCAGAAGCCTGATCCTGATGAGGTTTTGGCATTGTACATAGCAGCGACAGAAGACGCAGTTAGCGCAGTGTTGGTCAAAACCAATACGAAGATAGAACACCTATCTATTATGTCAGTAAGACCCTCAATTCTGCGGAAAGGAACTACACGAAGATCGAACAACTATCCTGGCATTGGTGGGCTACTCAAAAGCTGAGAACCTATTTCCTAACTCACTTCATCCGCGTCCCATGCAAAGCACCACTGGAAGCAGTCCTCAAAAGCGCGGGAAAAGTAGGCAGAATAGCCAAGTGGAACACCCACCTGGACCAATTCAACATCATTCATGAAATTCAACATTCCCAAAAATCCCAAGTTTTGGCGGATTTCTTAGCAGACCTCCCCCTGGACAACGACGAAGAGATTAGGGGAATACCAGAAGCCGAGAAGAAAGCAAGGATCCAGTTGATGTCCTCGAACCCGCGAGTCAAAGACAATGGGAAGTCTTCGTTGATGGTTCCAAAAATAAGGAAGGGGCAGGAATAGGCATTGTCATCACCACCCCAACTGGAGAAAGGATCGTACAGGCACTCAGGTTAGAATTCAAAGAGCATACTAACAACATCGTCGAATACGAGGCAGTCGTACATGCCCTCCGCTTAATAATAGAGATGGGGGTAACGATGTAAGACTGACAAGTGATTCGCAGCTTGTCATACGAAAATAGGGCTCGAATACAATGTGTACGACGACACCCTCTCAGCTTACATGGCCTTGGTCCAAACATTGGCATCACAAATTCCGAACATCAAGTTCCGGCACTTATGCAGAAGGGATCTCAGGCACGCGGATGCCCTAGCATATATATCATCCATGCTGAAGGACAAGAGTATCGAAGCTATCAAAATAACAAGGGTATACGACCCTCGATTGCAACACAATTTTCCTTTGCTACAAATCAAGATACAGTGGAAGAAAATATCGAAGATCAGGTGGGAGAAGACATCCGTGACGATTTTGACGAAGAAGATATCCTGTCAAGAGCAAATCAAGACGAAGATTTCACAACGAAGATGATTGGAGAATGATGATCCATGCGTTTCTCAAGGATGGAACCTTACCCGCGGATCACAAACAAACAGGAAAATACTCTCCAAAGTAGGAAGATATGACCTTCGGGATGGAATCCTGTACAAGAAATCTTTCCTCGGACCGTTACTACGTTGCTTATCCAGGAAAGAGGGGCATCGAATTCTAAACGACATCCATTATGGTGACGCAGGAAATCATAGCGGCATGAGATCACTAGCCGACAAAGCAAAAATGCAAGGATATTACTGGCCCACAATGATACAAGATGCGCAAGAATGTCCCGACGATGTGAAGAATGTCAGCGTTTCGCCAAAAAGATACATGCACCAGCAACAACGTTGAATTCTGTGGATAGTCCGTGGCCATTCGCAAAATGGGGCATAGATATCGGGGCCTTTCATCGAAGGATCAGGGAAAAGACGATTTTTGATAGTAGCCACGGACTACTTCAGTAAATGGGTGGAAGCCAAAGCCTTAGCCAGGATCAGAGACGTGGACGTGTTTACTTTCATATTCCAAAACATTATTTGCAGGTTCGGCATACCAGCGGAAATCGTGTCCGATAATGGTAAACAATTACAGGGGAAAAACATAGACATGCTCTTCGACACTTTCAAAATAAGGAAAAACAAGTCCACCCCCATATACCCTCAAAGCAACGGACAAGCGGAAGCTACAACAAGACCCTCGCCCTTATACTCAAAAAGCAATTAGACGAACACAAGGGGCGATGGTGTGAACAGCTACACAATGTATTATGGGCATACAGGACAACACGAAGATCTGCCACTGGGGATCCCCGTTTCTCCTCACTTATGGAGCTGAAGCAGTCATCCCAACAGAGATCCTCATGCCAACCACAAAGACCGAAGCATGGGAGAAAAATCTCACAACAGACATGATGTTAGAGAGACTGGACGACCTGGAAGGAAGGAGGGAAGCAGCATTGCAGAAGATGGAAAATTATCAACGGAGACTAGCGAGGGAGTACAACAAAAAGGTAAAGCTTCGAAATTTTGTAGAGGGGCAGTATGTGCTAAGAACAATCCCGCAGTATCAACGACAGAAGAGAAAGAAAAGAAAGGGGAAAGTTAGCACCTACATGGGGAGGACCTTTTATAATACACGACATTGCGGGAAACGGTTCCTACTATCTTCGCAATCTGAAAGGCGAGGTCCTCCGGCACCCTTGGAATGCTAAATGGCTCAAACCGTACTACCCATAGGAGCAGCGCAGCTTTGCATCTGCGTGGGAATACCAGAAGAAGAAGGCAGCGTAACCGCTTTACATGTTTCTATCTCTGGACGAGGAGTAGAGTAGCAGGCCTCAACCTATCAATCAAACAAGATTTTTGGGAATCTTCAAGTAAACAAAATTTATTAACAATATTGGGGAAAGTAGTTAATCTACAATCTCTCAGGGCTCCCCTATCAGTGTCTATGAGTGTAAGACCAGGGGGAAGGCACCCAGCAGAAAGAGATACCCAACCAATTTTAAGGCAGTGGGTCGACGGAATGGGTGCATGTAAATATTTTCAATTAAGCATTCCATATCCTAGAACGCTGCCTCGGCCCCCACCGTTTGGGAATCCTCTGGCCCAGGATTCGCCAGCGGGGGGGTGACAGGTCTCAAGACGATCACGAAGGTATTTACCTTCGGTGTCGCACTCAAACACTCTCAACTTTTTACAAAACCAGTTATTTCTAGTTTAACACTTCACAATACTTTAAAATAAAAAGATGAATTGACAACGCAGGTACGCCAAAAGGATGATCCATTTCATAAAGAGTTGATTACAAGACTCGGCAAATAAGAAAACAGGAAACACATCAAAAAATGATCCGAAATTATATAATCAACGAGGATCAACTTCTATGACTAATAAAAGAAATCTACTTGGACGACAAGCTCCATCAACGGGGTTGTCTCTGCGAGATGAGGTACGCTACCACCTGAAGAGGCCCAGAAGAACCAGGCAAAGGCGCGGGAAGGGGACGACGCGGATAGTTCTTGACAAGACCATGTTCGACTTTAAGGCCAAGTTCAATCTTATCCAGGACTTTGTTGTCTCTTCAGCCAACTGACATCGAGCCTTATAAGTGATAACAGCGGTCCGCTGTGGCTTGACACAGCAATACAGATAGGCGTTCCGCCTCTTTGGAGGCAATCTCCGCTGCTTCCTCACGAGACGCGGCCAACCCTTTGAAATATTGGTTGTCCTTCCTGCTGCACTAAGGCAGATTGAGTCTTTTTAAGCTCTCATTTGCTGCGTGAAGCTGTCCCTCGAGTGCTGAAAAAAAAATACCAAGGGGTTAAAACGAAGAAATAACAGAATCACACTCGATAAAACGAGGTTATACCTTCGACATTAGCCGAAGCCTCCTCATACTCATTGACAACTGCGTCCCGAGCCTCATCAAAAAGTCATATTCGGTGGATAGTTTCTATAATCCGTTTGAAGGTTCGTAAGAGCAAATTGACTGGCGTCTAAATCACCTGCTTCATGAATCCAAGTGACGAAGATGGTTGACTTCATCATTCACCTCCCCCATCCTTTTATGAAGTCGATACACATCTCAAGATCTCTTTCAGACTCCACTTGGCGAGCAACATCCGCTCGAGACGCTGCTAGGGCTTTACTAAGTGCACCAACCTCGGCCCTAGCATTATCTCTTTCCTCGGAAAGACGCACATACTATCCCTAACCCCAGGGCCTAAGAAAGAACGATCATGTTGTAACTCTCCTTCTAAAAAGCGCACTCTAGCCTCTAAGTCTGAAGCATGTTCTCGAGCATCACGCAGGTTGTCACGCGTCCATAGCAGCGTACCATTAAACAAACAACGGTCATGATTGTACTTATTTTGCATATCAACCATCATGTTCTTTTCACGCCACTCAGCTGTTAAGGCGTTGTGCTCATCAGCACGAGCATTCCACTTTGCGGCTTCACTCTTCACCCACCAACTCTGCAATACGGGATTTTGTCGTTCCCTTTCTTTCCGAAGCCATATCAACTCGGGGACTCCACCCACTGAAGATAGGGTGGGGAGACTCAGACAGAACACCAAAATACAGATAGGGAATCACAAGGAGTGAAAAATCCGTAAAATACAAACCTGTGAAGGACGAGACACTTCTACGAGTCTGCTCCAATCATGCGGACTATAGCAAGCTCTGAACGAAGACTCTCCTCAGCATTGCCCAACTGTTCTTTTTCTTTCAGACGGCCCCTCAGGTTATTTATTTCCGCTTCAGCTGCAGACAACTCCTCTTCCCTATGACGAAGCTTGGCCTCCAACTTTAGAGACTTTGCTTTAAAGAACTGGTATATAACATGGTTACAATGTTCGCTCCTCATCATCTACGTCACAATCAACAAACATTATTATACCAAAGGAATCAGATATCACGAAGAACACAATACACGGATATCATAAAAAGAGTACAAGGATTTACCTCTAAAACACGCTGCTGGGAACCGTACTGGTACCCATCAGCTATGGCCATCATATCAGCAACAGATGAGGGAGGATCAACCACTAAATTATCTTCCGAAGCTCTAAGATCTTTCTCCCACATCTCAGCAACGCGGGCTTCAGAAGACAGTTGCATCATTCGACGAGTATAAGCGTCGGAATTCTTCTCACCAGTGACCACGTGGGCAGGGTTGGGGACGAACATCAGGTTTTTATTCCTTAACCAAGCCAAAATGGAATCTTCACCTTCAGGCATTAGCGAGAAAGGAAAATCCTCGGAAAGAGACTCAACCGCAGACTTCCCCTTGGTGGTTATCTCCTCACCCGCGCAAGCCTCGACATTACCAACCTCAGCACAACCACCTGCGTTCTCAGCCTGCTGATCAGTGGTACATTCTTTTCCAAGGTCCCAAAGCACATCCCAATCATCATGTGGGGAAAGCAATGAGAAGTCCTCGGAAAGACCCATGGCAGCAGTCACATCGAAGGATTCCCCCGCGGAATATATCCTACCGAAAGAGAATTCTGGGGAAATCACGGGCAAAGTAACCACACCAACAATGTCATCACCAGCAGGGGCAGATCTACTCCCACCAGTACCACATACGATAACATTACCCTCAGCCTCACCTTCACCACCCGCGACAACTTCTTCTTCAAGATCACCACCCGCGGCAACTTCAGCCTCACCATCACCCGCGACAACCTCTTCTTTATTACCGCATTCTTCATCAGGGTAAGAAGTGTCGGTACGCTCTTCTCCGTTGGACATTTCTTCATCCTCACCATACCCTTGGTTTACGGGACTCGTAACCTCCTCATTACCCTCAACCTCACTGATAACCGCAGTAGAAGATTGCTTGGGTCCAAGTTTCTTCTTCTTCGACACCTACAAACCAGTACACATCCCACAAAGACTCATTTTTTCCCTCACTTCAAAAATGAAAATTATTTCAAGCAAGGAAAAAGGGGCAAAAAGATGGAGAATACAAGAAGAAACTATACCTTGGCAGTAGCAGCAGCACTCTTTGATGAATGGATAGCACCAGAACCCTCCTCCTCATCTCCATCAACGACATCCAGAGCATAAGGAAAGTTCATGCCCGCGAAATTAGGACGCCAAGGACAGAAATCTCCATAACGAGCAGGAGGAGTTTCACGAGGCTTGCTATTGTCAGAAGGACGCCAATCACGTGGACCCGGAATCCACCCGTAATCCCAAGGACCAACTACCTCAATAACAGTAGCATGCCATTCATAATCATGGTCACGGTTAATCCTTTCACGAGCAGGAAAGAGCTTCCGTTTAGCATATCCCTCAGTACCAGGAACATACTTCAGCTTGGCGTCACTCACCTCACTCAAGAGACGAATTTCACCACGGGGAGCAGCAATGTTACGAAGACTAACACTCCACGGCTTACGGTTTCTGCTGTTTACATAATCCCCAAAAGAACTGTTAAAGTTCTGAGGAGTGTACCACTCCCTCTCAGCGGGATTTGGAACATAGCAGGTCATCATAGTCTCTCCCTTGCTCCGCAGATAACATTCTTTCAGTGAACGAAGATAATTCCCAGATAGTTGTGATACAAAACGATTATGAGTGTTCGTAGAAGAGCCTTCGCGATTATCCAACACGTCATAATAAAAGGAGACACCCGACTTATATGAAGTCTCCAACCTAGTCAACAGATGAAACTCGTCAAACTGATAATTAGCAAGGAGCTCGTAGGTGATATCATCGTCAGGAGCATAGAAGCGAACCTCAAAAGCTTGGAGTTCATGTTTTTCCTTAAACATCTCAAGATCAATATGCTTGAAAGTGACCTTCTTCTTACCCACTGAAATGCTGCGGATCACGGGGACAGTTTCTTCCTCGTCTGCGGAATCAGAAGTAGAACCCAATTCCGAAGCTTTCCTTTTAGAAGGAAGATTTGTAGACGGATAAACTCTCGATATGGTACCCTTGGAGTACTTCCCTTTGGAAGAAACCGCGGGAGGAGGCGGCAGAGATTTATGCGGAGGCGCTGAAGGAGGAGCCATTGAACGAAGGGGCGGAGCATCCACCACTTCATTACGAGGAGGAGGAGCCCGCGTACTTCTAGAGTCATCACGAGGAGGATCCTGCGTACTCCTAGAATCTTCACGAGGACGAGAAGAGGCACGGTTATCAGCATACCTAGACCCAGAGGGACCCTTCGGCATATCCCCTTTTTTAGAAGGCATAATCTTCACACCGGAGAAAGACGAAACCCTGTGACCCCGAGGATCAGACTGCGAAGACTTGTGAAGACCTTCCCCAAGTGGAGATCTATTAGGATATCTACGCAGAGGGGATCTTGGCGGACTAGACGGCGGAGTTTGGTAAGGAGCCCGCGGACGATCAAACATATCTACAAGGAAACATAAAAACAGTTTAGAGAATAATACGAGGAGATCACTAAAGATCAAAAAACCCATAATTGATGGTTCATTCGGATAAACATGAGAAACCCTAAGAAACTAAAAAATACTTCATCCAGGGATAATACTCATACACAAACTCACAGACGCTGTAGACAAAGAACGGGGCAAGCATATATGCTTCGACATATATGATCTTCATCACAAAACAAAGAACACAGCAGCAGGGGACAAACGAATAAAAATACATATAAAACAATGGTGAACAACCGATAAGAAAATCCCATACCTGTATAAAAGAGGACGACAAGCACTAACTGTAGTAGAAGAAAGGAGGATCGGAGGTATCGACAGATACAGGGGCAGCAACAATCAAGAACAAAAGAAGCATAAGAAAGAAACAGAAAATTGAATGCTATATTCCTCACAAGGACGGTGATATTAAATGACTAAAGAACAAGAACAAGAAAACAAGAAGAGAATGAACACTGACAAGAAGAGGATAAAAGTTTTTTTCACATTCTCTTTCCTATTTATGAAGCTAGAGAAGACAATAACTGCTCCTCGTACCAAGGAGCAGTTACGGGAGAAGTTAATGCAAAGTGGGAAACGTGTAGGACTACCATTCTTCTTCAAAATTGCGAAATACTCCCAAGTTAGAAGAAGCGGGGCAAATTGTATGTACACTTCTCATCATCCTCCACGTGTATAGAAAGAGACACGTGGAAGGCATGTGAAGCGAGACATCGAAACATGATAGCAGGCATTTCATCAGAAGATGCCATCGGTCAGCAGATCTGACGGTCAGGGACAGAGGACCACAGAGGTATGATGGCACAAAGGAGAACCAGATAATACCCCTTGGGTATTAACGCACCCAATCCCGAGGAATATCCCAGATCAACATCCGAAAGGAATTTTGGCTGACACAGATGTGACCAGACAAAGAGACACTTGTCTGACACGAGCAGACATCCATCTGCCCGCATTAAATACCAAAGAGATATACACGTGTCGATCAGCTCGTGGAAGAAGCGAGGATAACCCTTCGTGTTCAAGCTCAGGCCGCGGCATATACCGAAGACCTCTGCGTAATAGGCACAAAGCACAAGAAGATAAGATTACAACGGCACTTCAGAGATGGGACCCACGTTATCTCCCTATAAATACCCCTCTCCAATAAGAGAGAAGGGGCAGACCATTTTGGAGGGAAATTAGAGGAGAATATAGGAGAGAGAAATAGGAAGAGTAAGTAATCCATTTACTTCCGCAGACCCATGTATATTCTAAAGTCATTCGACTATCTTTGTAACCATTCAGTACATAGTGAAACACCAAACCCCGTGGACGTAGGCCTTGGTGACGAACCACGTAAATCTGTCTCATTTACATTTCTGCATCTTACGTTCTGCATTAAACTTCATATGCTTTATATTTATACTTATTTCATGATTTATTTCCTTAGACGAGCATTATTTATGATAATATTCGACTAGACAATGACAAGCTCGAAGGCTTTGAGTCGATGAATCGATATAATCATCCCATTACGTATACGATGTACGATTCTAGAATTAGGACGTATGTGAATATTGTTTGTGAACACTTGTTTGTGAACACTTGGATGGCCTCGTGATTTATGTGTTCACAATAGCAATTCCTGAAGTTGAAAAAATGTTGCACTTACCATCTCGTTATTTCTCGTCATTGTAAGAGTAAACTTCTGATCGAAATTGTAATCTCTAGTGAAAAGATCTGCATTAGAGCAATACGAGTTCTCAATAACAAATAATTCATAAATTTACTAATTCTGGAAACACCTATGAGATAAACTCATTCTTATTTTGCATAATTTCTTCTGATTTTTTTTGTCTCAGAACAAAGATTAATAGAGACGATCACAAATACATGCTGTAATTGTAAACTGAATCAAAAAATTGATCAAAAATTAGATTTTATAACCGTAAATCTGATATTCCAGAACAAAATTATCACTTAAATCAAAAGGGAAAAACAAAGGTTAGGAGAAAAACTTATTTAGTTTCTTAGATTTGACGATGAAATTGTAGTAGTTCAATAGTAATCTTCTGATTCTCCTCTTCGATTGAGATTTCCTCTTCCAGAATCAAGATCAGAGGTATTCGAACTAAGTTTAGGTTTCGCTGGAATCTTACGATCTTCAACTAAGATTGATTTTTACGAAATCTCCATTGAATCAAATCGATTCAAAAGGTGAAAAATGAATCTAAGAAAATCCTAGATTTTTTTTCTCAGCAGCCGAGAGAGATAGAAGAGAGAGAAAGAACATGAAGAAATGAAAATAATCTTTTGATTTTCTTCTTGTATATATTGAAAAGGGTAAAACTGACATTACGAAAATGGTACTTTATTATCAAGCCCTAAAAATGAAAGTTTTGAGCCTAGTAGTATCAAAATCTGAAAGTATGGAGCTGAGAGAGAAGGATCCATTTTTTGGAGCTTGTATATGTTAAACCCATATAACAAGGGGGTTATAGTATTTTTCACTTGCTGCTAATAGCACCGGTCGAGCAAGTTTGGTATACCATCTAAAAAAAATAAAATCTACCATTCTGTTTTACAATCACAGTCCAGAAAAGAAACCCATAAGAATTTACCAATTAATGGATTTACGCTCTATAAAGACAAACCAAGAGAACAACAAATGGTAAGATAAAGGATCATGACTCCAATAATTCCGACCAAACTTGTTTTCTTCGATTTCTTTATTTCTTTACTAGGTATTACTGGGGGCCTTACGACCCCGGCTCAACCTCCCGTGATAGCCTTCAGTTTACATGCATTAAAACAGACTTTATTCTAATCCAAAGAGATAATAAAAAAACTTGGTGATCTTGTTATAATTTGGTGTCAAGTGTAATACATTAAAACATATTACATCTTAGTTTATGTATCCAAATACTTTAAAAGATAAGTATAGTGTAAAAGATATAAAAATAGAGAGAAGGAGAATTCTTATTAATGTGTGTAACGATAAAGGAGAATACAACCTCTATTTATATAGGCTAGACACAAGGGCATCCCGGTAATAAACGGGATTTATCTTAGATATTATTAACATAAATAAACGTTTATAACACTCCCCCTGATGATCACTGTGTCTAAGTCATAAAAATATATCAGGAAAATCAAGTGAGAAAAAAACCTGAAACGTGTGAGACTCAGAACAGCGTTGGACATGCATATGCTGCCTCATTATAACCCTGACAAGTAAACCCAGTGGGACAAACCTTGACGAAGGAAATAGTACAGCGCGTTTAAGTCCTAATGATGCTCCCCCTGATGGATACTTCAGCGAAATCTTGGCCTACAAATCTTTAAGTCGACGCATTCCAATCTTGTGAACTAATTTCTTGAATGTAGAAGTTGGTAATGCCTTAGTGAAGAGGTCTGCTAGATTGTGGCTTGAACTTACTTGTTGGATATCAATCACACCATCATTCTGTAGATCATGTGAGAAAAAGAACTTTGGACTGATGTGCTTTATTCGATCACCTTTGATAAATCCTTCCTTTAGTTGTGCAATGCAAGCAGTATTGTCTTCATATAATATTGTTGGTGAATCTTTAGTTGAAGGAAATCCACATGATTCTTGAATATGGTGTATTACTGACCTTAACCAAACGCTCTCACGGCTTGCTTTATGATTGCTAGTAGTTCATAATGATTTGTAGATGTAGCTGAAATTGTTTGCTTCGCTGACCGCCAAGATATAGATGTATCTCCATAAGTAAACAAATACCCAGTTTGTGATCGTCCTTTGTGTGGATCTGAAAGATAACCTGCATTTGTGTACCCAATTAGTTTTGACTTAGATTCATAAGGGTAAAATAAACCTAAATCAACAGTGCCACTAAGATAACGTAATAAGTGCTTGATTCCATTCCAGTGTCTTCGAGTTGGAGCAGAGTTGTATCTAGCTAACTTTTTTTTTTTCTAGGTCAAAATGGTTTATTAAAGCAAAAATGGGAGGTTCTAGACCTCCCCACCCCCATAAACCAAAGGGGAGAAAAAAAACTCTAAAAACTCATAAAATAAGCTCCTAAACATTAAAAATTAACATAAAGAAGAGAACTAGGAAATTAAAAACGTTTTCGTCGTCCAACTCTAAAATTCTTCTTCTTGGGAATGAGATCATCAATTATTTGAGTTAAATCATAGGGCTCCTTGTATTCATATTCATAATCATCATAGCCATAATCCTCTTCATTTTCTTCTAAAGCATAATTACCACCTGGAACAAGCTTAATAGGAGATTGAGCTTTCTTCTTAGTTGACATTCTATCCATTTGCTCCTTTTTTTCCTTGAAATAATCTTGTCTAAAGGCTGGATCTCTAATGAATTTAGCACGCACTTCATCAATCTGAATAGTACTTGCTTCCTCTAATTCCTCCCTAGACAAAATATTACCCATATCAAAAACATTTTCCTCCAACCCTGCTTGAATATCCTTGTTATGCTCACGGCTTGGACTGTCCTCATTATGCTTTGAATTCATAGCCATGATCTTGGCAGCTTGCTTGGCCACTTTTCTAGCTTGCTTCCTGGCTAGAATATCTGCATCAACTTCACCCCAATCTTTCGAACCCATACTATTGGCCGAGTCACTAGAATCATCTTGTTCCTCCTCCATCAAAACCTCACTAGAAACGTTAGCAAGGCCTAACTCAAATTCTAGGGCACCATACTTGTTATTTACCACTAATTCTGTTTGAAAAATCTCATCCACATAAGTAGTTTCAAAAGATTTAAATTTAAAAGGAGTACCTTTGTTTGGAGAGCTCTTACTCTTTACTGTTTTCCAATCCTCTTTAGATGATCCTTGT
The DNA here is from genome assembly GCF_003573695.1 of Papaver somniferum. NCBI lineage: Eukaryota > Viridiplantae > Streptophyta > Magnoliopsida > Ranunculales > Papaveraceae > Papaver > Papaver somniferum. The sequence goes on along the minus strand of NC_039364.1, from coordinate 179,915,737 downwards.
TTAGAAATAGAAGCAGTCACGACCTGAAGATCAGTTTGCTTGGACTTACTCTTGGTTATAGATTCAGGCTTTGAAGAAGTATCCAAATCAGCCACGGCCTGAATATGAGTTGCTGTTGTTTGCTTGGATACGGGCAAATCTGTACGATCAGCAAACTCCAAATCCTTGTTGTACATGGACTGTCTATCCACTTGAGTTTGCTTAGACACAGACATATTTTCAGACTTGTTCACTGACACGGAATTTCCAGATTTAGAACTAAACACGTTTCCTGCCATATTAGGATTTACGGATATTCCTTCCAAATCCACAACTGACGTGCCTTCCAAATTTTGCTTAGACACGGAATTGTGTTCAGAGTTTTGGTTTGGCACTGGAGCTGTATCATTCTTAGTCCCAGACAATGAATCCAAACTCCCAGAACTTGCAACTTTACGTATAACAACGTCTGCTTTTGATGCAATAACATTCTTACACCTGATCAAATTGAGTTGTGCCTCACGATAAACAATAAATTCTTTATCTAGTTGCTCCTCCAACTTCTTAGCTTCAGCATTCTCATGAACTAGATCAATGATCTCCTTCCCAGCCTGATCAATCACCTCATTATCATTACCATTACTCACCATATTTCTTTGAACTTCTTTACTGACGTTATCTGTATGGTTTGCATGGGAAATAATATCGTCAGTTTGAGGTTTTTTAACTTGCCACCTTTTTTTGTTTTTTGGATTTCTATCTGCTGTATCATTCAAAACATGTTTCCCATCCATAACTGAATTCCCTAATATCTTACGAGCTGCCTGACAGTTCTCAAATTTATGACCCATAAATTTGCAATGAGAACAAAACTTAACATTCTCCATATCTTGAACTTCCACATATTGCCAGAACTCCTTACCATTGGCTGTAAGATATATTCTTTTAGGAATCTCTTTTGCAAAATCAATGTCAATAAGAACAGCAGCATAATTACCAACATCATGATCCAACGTTTTCTGGTCTATAGCAATTGGTTTACCAAGAATTTTTGCAATAGATAGAAGAATTGTTTTTGTCCATAATTCAATGTATAAGCCAGGGAAACTCACCCAAACTGTAGCATGAGACGTGGTTTGCTTTTCAGGATCAAAATTAGGGTAAAAATTCATAACCCTAAGGGTTTGGTTCTGAACATTCCATGAATCACCATGCCATACACGCTCTTTATCTTCCGCAGAAATCAACTTGATGATGAAAAACCCCTTAGTCATAGGAACAAGCTTGCATCTACCATCACCAAAACCCCATTGTTCTTCCAAGTTTTTTTTGGACCTCATTAAGTTTCAAACCTTTAAAGTTCAGTCTTCCAATGAGACTAAACTGGAAAATATCCCTCCCTTCTTTTGTTAGTTCTAAAGGTAAAACTAACGCTGGTTCTTCAAGGTATGAAGACGCCTCTGGAAGGGATAACAAATCAGAATATGTTAACATATAGGGTTTTTTCCCCTTGACTAAATCAGCAAACGTAGCCTTATGAACCCCTTTAGATTGCGTGGAAGAAACATGGTTTTCCCCCATCCTAAATCACCAAAAGATGATCAAGGATGAAGGAAAAACGAGAAAAAGTTTCAAACCCTAGAAAAATCGCCTTTGGAGAGAAAAAATCGCATGAGAGAGAACTCTTGAACTCTTATCTCTCTTTTTTGTTAGAATTTGGATTCAATCTAGCTAACAGATTAATTGAAAAAGCAATATCTGGCCTTGTGCAATTTGCAAGATACATAAGAGCACCAATTGCACTTAGATATGGCACTTCCGGACCAAGAAGTTCTTCACCATCTTCTTTAGGTCGAAATGGGTCTTTATTCACGTCCTCACAACTATAGGGGAACTCAGTGGATGTGCTTTGTCCATATAAAATCGTTTTAAGACTTTTTCTGTATAAGTAGATTGATGGACAAATATCCCATTTTAGACATGCTCAATTTGTAAACCAAGACAATACTTAGTTTTACCAAGATCTTTCATCTCAAATTCCTTCTGCAAGTAAGCAGCGGTTTCAGTGAGTTCTTTGAAAGTTCCAACAAGATTTAGATCATCAACGTATATTGCAATAATAGCAAACCCAAAATTGGATTTCTTAATGAAAACACATGGACAAATAACATTATTGGTTTATCCCTCTTTCAATAAATATTCACTGAGGCGATTATACCACATTCTTCCAGATTTCTTTAGTCCATATAGAGATCTTTGAAGTTTTATTGAGTATATACTACGATTTTTGGACTTGTCTGCTTCAGGCATACAAAATCCCTTGGGAAGTTTCGTATAAATAACACTATCAAGTGACCTATAAAGATAAGCTGTAACTACATCCATAAGACGCATTTCAAGCTTTTCTGAAGCTGTCAAGCTAATAAGAAGCCTGAATGTGATGGCATCCATCACTGGAGAATAAGTTTCTTGATAATCAATACCTGGTCTTTGTGAAAAAACTTGTGCAACGAGTCGATATTTATATCTCACAATTTCATTTTTCCTCGTTACGTTTTCGTACGAATACCCATTTGTATCCGACAACTTTTACATTTTCAGGAGTTACAACAACAGGACCAAGGACTCCACGTTTTACTAATAAGTTGTACTCTGCTTGGATTGCAACCTCCCACTTAGGCCAATCTTTTCTACGTCGACATTCTTCGATAAATTGTGGTTCAGGATCATCAATATTTTCAATGACATCCAAAGCAACTGTAAAAGCAAATTTACTGTCAGGAATAATTGTATCCTATCCCAGTTTTGTCTTCTACCAACATAGTTTATAGAGATCTCATTTTTTTGAGGTACATGTGCCTCTTCAGGTGCAACTTGTGTATCAGTATTTGATTGATCAATCAATGTTTCAGAGAGAATGGCTTTTTCCGGAATGCCAACTAATGATCTCTTTTTCCGCGGAACTAAATCCTTTGCACCAAGAGGTCTTCCGCGCTTTAAGCGTATCGTGGACTGATTATCATGATGTTCTTCTGGGATACTTACTCTCGCAGGAGTATTTGCAGCAGGTTTATGTGATTTTGTTACCTTACCTGTATCAGTAAATGCATTAGGCATTTGGTTTGCAATATTTTGCAAATGTATGATTCTTTGAACCTCAAGTTCACATTGTTTTGTACGAGGATCAAAGTGGGCAATGATGGTGTATTCCATGAAATTTCACGGCGTTCCTCAAGTTTTGGCTTATCTCCCCCTAACGACGGGAAATTTGATTCATTAAATTGGCAATCAGCAAATCTTTCTTTAAAAACATCTCCTGTTTGGGGTTCTAAATACCAAATGATAGATGGAGAGCCATAGCCAACATATATGCCGAGTCTACGTTGAGGACCCATTTTCGCTCTCTATGGTGGAGCAATGGGAACATACACATCACAACCAAAAGTTCGAAGATGAGTATATTTGGTTGATGCCCATATACGAGTTGTACATGTGAGTATTTTTGATAGCTGGTTGGTCTTATACGGACCAATGCTGCAGCATGTAATATTGCATGACCCCATGCTGAAAATGGCAAGTTAGACCTTAAGATTAATGGTCGGGCAATCAATTGCAAGCCATTTTGAGTGTGCACATGAGCGATGGAGTGTTCAACATAAATTCCAATTAACATGCAATCATTAAATGTTTTAGAGGTAAATTCACCAGCATTATCAAGACGAATAGTTTTAATAAGAAAATCTGGAAACTGAGCTCGTAACTTAATAATTTGTGCAAGAAGTCTTGCAAATGCAACAGTACGAGTCGAAAGTAAGCAAACATGTGATCATCGTGTTGAAGCATCAATAAGAACCATAAAATAACGAAATGGTCCACACGAAGGGTGAATTGGTCCACATATATCACCTTGAATTCGTTGCAGAAAATTAGGTGATTCGATGCCAACTTTCATCAATGATGGCCTAATAATCAATTTTCCTTGATAACAAGCGATGCATGGACAATCATTAAATGATAAGACTTTTAGTCTATTTAGAGGATGTCCATATGAGTTTTCAACAACTCTACGCATCATAGTTGATCCCGGATGACCCAAACGGTCATGCCAAAGTTTAAAAACACCGGGATCAGAAATCTTAGGATGACTCACAACATGTGATTCTATTAGGATAGTGTGATATAATCCAGAAGATAGAGATGGAAGCTTTTCTAGGACTTGTTTCTTACCTGAGACAATGGCAGTAATGCGTAGATACTCTTTGTTAGCTTCGTTTGTTGTCTCAATATGATACCCATTAAGACGAATGTCTTTAAAACTCAACAAGTTGCGTTTATATCTTGTTGAAAATAAGGCATCTTGGACATGGATTTTTGTACCATTAGGGAGCATTATCGATGCTTTTCCATGTCCCTCAACAAGAATAGAAGTCCCTGAAATTGTAGTAACATTGGTCGTAGCCAACATTAAATGGGAGAAAAACCTTTTGTTACGGAAAATTGTGTGCGTTGTCGCACTGTCAACAAGAGATATATCTTCGTCACTTCTTTTCGGCTTTCCATTAGCAATATCCATATCCCTTTAAAAAAATAAAGACAATAATATAAGTCATGGAGAATTAATACTAAGAAAATAATTTCATTACTAAAGAGAATTTCAATAACTAATACATTAAAATTAACTGCCCAAAAGAAAAACAATCTCTAAAAAAAAAATATGACAAAAGTATTGTCACTTATTCAAACCAAACTACTATTCAATCTACTAAAAAGAATTGATCATAAAACAGGTAAATAAACTCAGATATCCTTGAGGAAGGAATCCATGTCTTCAATCTCATTTCCATCATTCTTGAAGTCATAAATATCAAGATGGGACATATCCATGGGTATGTCATATTGGGCAAAATTGGTTTCAGCCTTCTTTTCCTTTCCTTTAATAGACACCTGATAAAGATCAACAAGGTGCCTTGTAGTACGACAAACATTTTCCCTGGTGAACCACAACAGTGACAAACAGATTCATGATGCTTTGAATGGTTTTGCGAGCTTTTACCTTTGTGTTTTTGGAACACGTTCTTCTTCCCCTTCTGATAATGGGAATTATTACCAGCCTTCATCTTGTTGTTGGGCTTTTTAGGACCTAACCAACGTCCGTGTCCTTTCTCGCGGCTTTCAGTAGTATTGCCACGACTTTCTGTAGCGTTCATCTCTGGAGCAACTATTGAACCTGCTGGATGACTTTGATGGTTCTTGAGTAATAACTCATTGTTCTGCTCAGCTACTAGAAGGCAAGAGATAATCTCGGAATATTTCTTAAACTGCCTTTCACGATATTGTTGTTGAAGCATGAAAGGTGGAGTAAGTCTTATCCAAAAGATCAACATCAGTAACTGTTTCACCGCATAGTTTTAAACGAGAGACAATTTGAAAAAGTGTTGAATTGTATGCACTTACACTCTTGAAGTCTTGGAGGCGCAGATGCATCCACTCATACCTTGCACGAGGTAAAATCACTGTCTTCTGATGATCAAAACGATATTTCAGCTCTGTCCACAGAGTGTACGGGTCTTTCACCGTAAGATATTGGGACTTCAAAGCCTCGTCAAGGTGATGACGGAGAAAAATTAAGGCTTTGCTGTGATCCTCAGGGGATTCTTTGTTGTTCTGAACAATAGTGTTTCCCAAAGTCTTGGCACTAAGGTGCACTTCTGCATCCAAAATCCATGACAAATAGTTCTTTCCAGTAATGTCAAGGATCATGAAGTCCAGGTTAGAGAGTTTGGACATTGTCTGAGTATAAAAATAAAAAAAAATATTAAACGTGGTATAATAAATAATAAAGTTAAATTCAATTGTGAAGCACGTAATAAGAGAAAAATAATAAAAAAATTATTGGTTAGACGACATAGCCAGACATGACCAATAAATTTATGAAGCACGTATATAAGAGAAAAATAATAATAAAAAAAATTATTGGTTAGACGGTATAGCCAGACATGACCAATAAATTTATTGAAGTGCGGTAAGAGAAGATACATAACTTATAGAGAAAACCCGGAAAGGGAAAAAATTATGATAACATAAAAACATTAGTTGTAGTATATTATCATGGATACCAAAGTCCCATTTATAAAAAAAGAAATATATATTTTTGGAAGTTTAACTCGTGAGTTTTGGCTTGAATAGATGTGCAACATAATTACACGACTTGTAAAGTACTTTCACGGAACCAAGAACTTGTCTTACTAAAGGAGACAGAAAACAGTTAAGAAAATATGTCATGTAACAGGACAAATATAGCATGAGAATACATAGGGTTGTAGTTCTGCTATAGATTTAAAATAAAAATAATCTAATGATTTAATTATCCAAGGAGAAGCTGTATAGCCATCACGACTTTCAAAGAAAAATAAATATAAAATAATGTCTACAGCTTCTATGGAACAGACAAACCAATAATAGTACAGAGGACAAATAAAGTAAACTGCTCAAAAATCAAACGAAAATAAAAATAAAAATAATAATTAGGTTTAGGTTTAGGAAAAACATGTACCGCTTAGTTGATGGAGCTTCCTAGCTGATGACGTAGTGTAAAAGATAGAAAAATAAAGAGAGAAGGAGAATTCTTATTAATGTGTGTAACAATAAAGGAGAATACAACCTCTATATAGGCTAGGCACAAGGGCATCCCGTTATAAACGGGAATTACCCTAGATATTATTAATATAAATAAACGTTTATAACAAAGTAAGCAATTTAGTTACTCAGTCACCTTTTGGTGCTTTTATTCCCAGATTTCATTCTTTTCCTAGTGAAATACCTTATTTTATTTTCTTAATATAGGGGTTTTTCCATTTTCTTAAACGATGTACATGTTTTTAATGCATGAGTGATTGTCCAGAGGAATGTATACATTTTAGGTTATTAATAGACAACTCAATTCTTTTGTCATAGGGTGTTCCTGCAAAAATTGTAAAATAAACTGATGATGCTGAAATGAAAGGACTAAATAAATAGAGACAACACATAAATGTTATTACTATCTTACTCTGATTTAACATAAGTACTCAATTGTAATTCAACATGAAAAAAAGACATTATAGTAACCTACAGTTGACATTGGTTTCCTTCCAACTCTTCCTACTTGTGGTAACTTATCGTGCACAATTGCCTTCTATCTCTGCTTGCATTCAAGTTCAATACAAATTTGAACCCGAGAATCACCTTTTCTTTGGCGTTGTTTTGCATCCATATGTAATTCAAACTTCAAATATGCATGAGGCAGTGCATACAATATCTAGCTATAATCCAGTATATACATGTTGCGGAATCCAAATAAAAAAGACTATAGAGATATGATAAGAGATATAGTTACATACTTTGGTTTTAGAAAATCGAATAAAGACACCTTTGCTGAGAAGTCATGTTGGTACCACCATTGAGGATCTATCAAAAGTATCCATTACAGAAGAAACACCGGAAAGTGTTGAAAATTATTTTTGGTAAGTTTCATACTTAATTACATTAGTAGGTAAGGCTATTTGGTGAGGTAGGAGGATTACATCATAATAAGTCAAACAAATCCTTGATTAGAGTAGATCAATCTAAAACCGTCTTATTCATATATCCATGATGACTATCATAACACATGGTAGATACAACCTATTAATATAAAGAAAGTGTCACGACTGACTAATCCATGATGACATAAACCAAAGTTAAGAAATGGTGGATGTGTATATAGAAACATCAGCAGAGTATAGATACCTCAAGCTCTGTTCCAAACAAAGAGCTTAACATTATGTAGTTATGAAATGAACTAATCATATCATGTGACACAGCTCACAACGTAATTATGATACAAAAAAATATCAAGTGTTGATTTGTTCTTGTAAATGATAAAAGAGGGATGTAGAGAAAAGGAAGATAGTAAGAAAATGTGCACCCGATTTTCAAGCTGTCGGTGATCTCACAGAGGATTTGTGTTATATACAAAGTAAGATGGAGGTTTTCAGATCTCTTGTACTCCATCCAAGACATTTTCAATCAAATATAATAGAAAGAAAAATAACATTGCATGAGTATCATAATACGAATTATATGCATACATTGTTCTATAAAGTGGTTTTCATAAAATTGTACCTTGACGCTATTTAGTGTTCCAGCTACCAGTTACAAAACTAAAGGGTAGAAGCTTCTTTCTTTGGAAAGAAATCTAGTTTCTTTCATGGCTTTTGAATGCTACACTTGATGATTGAATCTCTGAATAGCTAAAATAAAAGAACACCATTAGGCTCATCTACCAAAGATAAGCCCATCAACATCAGCAAGATTGTTAGGAGTAATAATAAGCACGTCAGTCCTTGGCGACCACCCATCTTTCCAAGAGAACCTCTTTTGGTACCTGTTTCGTAGATGAAAATTATTGAACAACACTATCCATGATGAACTGCATTCCACTACGAATTGACATTTGATCCATTAGGGAATGTTAAGTACAACAAAAGTAATGTGGCATCTATTCATTTAGTCTAGATTATAGAACGAAAAGTACCTCATAAAACAAAACTCTTAAAGATGAATGTTGGTTAAACAATAGCATAGGAGAAAATGCACATCCCAGTAATTTAGATGCATGTAGAAGGAAAACGAAAGATCGTAGAGGAAGGAATTTTACCTGTAATAGTCCTTGCACTGAAAAGAATTCCTTCCAATTCTAAATTATTCACCCAGCTAAGTTCTCTATCATTCATGATTGCATCCAAAAGAATAAATGCTTCCATGATTCCCATTGTTCAATCAGAACCGATCATCCAACTCTCTACAGACTCTCTGTTCCATATCTGTGAAGATTGAAAAAGATCCCATATTCCTGCAAACACAAAATTTTAAATTTGATTCAACTAACTTGTCCTAAAATCCCAAATATAAAACACTAAATCAAAAATTCAGAAGAAAGATAAAAAATAAAACATAGATAGTAAAGAAGGGTTGTACGCCTGTACCTAGCGTTGTCTTTTTAGGTTTTTGTTGGGAAACATATGGAAATCGCCTTCTGCTTGATTTTTGTCGACGAGAAACAGCAAAACAGAACCCCAATCAGTAACGTATTGTCTGTCAATCAATAAACGACAATTAGGAATTTTACCAACCCTAAAACTAAATCGAATGTAAACATACAAAAACAAAGAACCTAACCTTCAAATCAACCTATTGCATCTACATTAAGAAAAAGAAAAAAAGTAAATCAACAACAAAGTAACATCTGGGAACCATTCACCAATTAAATGTCCCAATCAAAAGAAGACTTCATCAAGCATAATTAAAATCATCAAAATAAAAACAAGAGATAAATTAAAAATCAAAAGAACAAACCCTAGAATTTTTCCTTACTAACCAAGTAATCTATCTTCTCATATCGATTCTTAGAGAGAAGAACATACACTTGTGTTTCTTTCTTTCGGCAAGAATTGTTGTTGTTGTGATTCAGCGAAGGAGATGAAGGATTTTTTCGAAATTAAAACACAGAGTTGAGCAAACGAAGAGTTATGTTTTCTTTTTATCTCTGCTCGAAAGAGAAAAAAGAATTGAATGTGCAGCGATAGATCTCGAAGAATTACTCAAGTTTCGTATCTGGACGTTCGAGATTACGTTCGCCCACTTCGACCAACTTAACATCACCAGGCTCAACCTCCCATGTTAGCGTCAGTGTACATAATTTATTTCTTTCTCATTTCAGGGTACTTATAATTTTGTAACATTAGTAAACACCTAATAATATTGTAGTAATCGTATCAGTCTGCAATTAGGCACTCATTTCCAGCGAAAAAAACAATTATTTGATTTAATTTCATCAATATTCCAATAATTGTTATCATTACTGGAACGTTTGTAAGCGAGTTTCGAGGTTAGTGGTCCGTTTCTAATTAACCAAGACACGTGCCAACAATTATATTTTTTTGTTACCTAACAAACCATTATACCTTGCAACAGGTGCACTTGCATTGGCAACTACCAATGCCTCTAGAGTATTGATCAGTCTGAAGGTATGAGTCAATGAATTTAAGAAGAAGCAAGTGCCCAGAACAAAAAGTAGTACCATATCTTTTTTTGACTGCTAAAACCACGACATAAATTCACATGGACTGAGATCCGGGGACAACAGAGTCACAATGACCAGCACGCCACAACCGGATAATCCTAGTGAAAATCGAAAGACTATTCAAGAAGCAACTTAGTTTACTTTAGAATGTAATAATGATAACGATGAGAGAACAAAAAATAAGATGTCTTTTTTTCTCTACCAAACATATTTCTAAATATAATAATACATAACAGAAGTGTTCAAATTGGGTCAACTCCATGAAAGATTAAATTGGTAGTAATTTACTTTAAAAGTACAGTATGTTAGTCTTTTACTTAACAAAAGACATGTACAACAACGTGATACTAAAGCATCAATTCGAAGGTTGGACTCATATGGCCCGTGTTGTACGTCTATTATCACCTAGTTCTATTCTATACGGGACGTCTCACTCTTGTCTATGTTTAAATAATATCTTACATTTTTAATTCGAACCTCGTACATACCGTATCACTAAAGACTATCTTTTCTTCTTTCTTTGTTTTTCTCTCTTTATTGGGAGGAGTAATTCATTAATGTATCAATCTTACGTCCAAGATTTCTGGGTATGACCATTACATAAGCATCAATTACATCCTTTCATTTATAAATAAAGAACACATTACCTAATCTAAAACCCCTTAATTTCTAATGAGTTTTAGGGTTAAAATTTTGTAGCTGTAAGTGAAGAAACCTATTTTGCGAAATCCGCAAAGAAACCTGAAAGAGAATTGCTAATAATTATTCCTTTGCTTTTTAGGATCTGGAATTGAGGTGATTATCTCATCAAATTGCTGTAATTACCATGCTCGGGACATAGACTTCAACCATTAGGAACAATCCAGTATTTAGTTAGTGGTGTTATAGTAGCGTGTTTAGTTAGCTAAGTCATGATAATGTCTTTAGTTTGTCAGATTTTAATAACTTGTTTAATTAGTCGGGTCATAGCAGTAAAGGCTACGATCCCAACCATTAGAAAGGGCCGCAATATTTGGTTCGTCGGGTTATCGCAACATATATTAGTTACTGTGGAAATAATATCAGGTTATACGGACGCTGCCGTTAGGAATGATCTCAATATATAGTTAGCCAGTTTAATAGCATGTTTAATTAGTCATGTCAGAATAGTGGAAGCCTGCGACCTTGGCTATTACGAAGGGCTGAATGTTTAGTTCGTCAAAGTCATAATAGGGTGTTTATTTAATTTTTCGAGTCCCGGCCATTAGAAATGATCCCGAAATTTCGTTAATCGTGTCGTGTCATATTAGTATGTTTAGTCAACGTGTAAGTTAGCCTGGACCTGTGATCCAGCCATTAAAAACGGCCGTAATAGCACATTTAGTTAACCGGGTCACGGTAAGCGGATCCCAGAGCCTTAGCCATTAGAAATATTAGGAACTATCCCAATATTTTTTTTTCTTTTTGAAACCAAACTAATTTTATTCCGAAGTTCCCAATATTTACTTGATCTGTCTATAGACCATGTCCGCATTAATAAAGGTCATTGTTGCTGGCATCCAACTATACGCTACTGACCAACCCAAGCTACTCTTTACATCCGCATGCACAACCGCAAAAGAGCGGGATTTTGAAGCCTGGATTTGACGTGGCAGAAACCCACTTCCTGTAGGTATTGATGTGAATCTTCATTAAAATAAGGTTACTTTCGTCATTCGGACTAATATTATCATCAATCCAGATCTCAATTTTTTTTACGACATCAACTTTCCGAATTCCTCGAAATGAATTTCATTCTATTTACACAGTGATGAAGATCCCATGTTACAAATGAATCGTTCAATCATTCAAATGAATCGTTCAATCTCTTTTCTTACATCATGTTTCGCGTCTCACTATCATGTTTCACGTCTCACTATCATGTTTCACGTCTCACTCATTCTCTTGTAAAAATTTGTCTAAATCTGAAATCTGACAAATTCAGAATCATTTTCATCTATCTCGTTGCATTATCTTAGAATTAAGTTTTACCCTATTTAACCTCGCGTTTTTAGGGGCCACCCGAAAGAATTTAGGGGCCATCAATTTATACCCAGCCAAAGACTCTAGTTAAGGGGTACCCTATATTGTATTGAAGTTACATAAATGCCCTTCTGGTAAAACTGTATAAAAACCAAATCAAAAAAAATTCTACTCATTTCAACTCTTCTTCTTCCAGTTTCATATTATCTTCCGATTGTGGAAGAAAAAAAAAATTTCCCTCGTTCTTGTGTTCAACCGAAACATCGCCGCGAATAGTAAAATCAAAACATCGTCGATTCGTTTATAAAACAATAGATAAGGGAAATGAAACCCACAGACCTAGAACCAAAAACGTTGCTCGGGGTATTGATCCAAAGATTGGGATTTTAGCAAGAAATAAAGAAATTGTTGCTGCAAATGAAGAAGAACGCGAAGAAGAAGTACCCGTCGATGTAGTCGGTGGTTGCGATTCCGATAGTCAAACACTTCGTCAACTTCAAATGGCCCCAATTAGGTAAGAATCTATCATTTTTGGGGTTTATTTCGCTTTAATTCGACGAATCGAGAAAAAAAAAATCTAGGGTTTTCGGTCATTTATCTAGATTCGGGCAATATTCATGCTTATTTACTTCTGAATGTAGTCGTGTTCTTCATTTATCAAGAACATCGACAGTATTCGGGAGAAATATTTGATGGTTATCGGCCGAATATTGTTGGCCATATCTTCCTGGATACAAACTGGTAATAATCGGTAGTTTAATGAATTTTTTGGCTCCCGAATATATTTAAGTAGACACACAGTATTCGGAAGTACACTCACTACCGAATATATATATATATATATATATATATATATATATTGAAAAAATCTCAAAATTTCTGATATAGGAAAAATCCCATTTTGGGGCCAGTATTTATTCGGAAGACAATATAATGTTTTATACCTCCGATTGTGTAGGATAAAATTTTAGAGTTTCTGAACTCCAGTTGATGAATATTCGGTTGTAAACATGTTTAGTTATATTCCGATTGTTTTTCATTCGGGAAAAATATGTGTCTTCTTATTTCCGAATTTGTTTATTCGGGTTATAGTTTTGTACTTTTTCTTCCGATTGTGTAGGATGAAAAATTTAGAGCTTGTGAACTCCAATTGATGCATATTCGGTTGTAAATATGTTTAGTTAGCTTTCGATTTTTTTGTATTCGGGAACAGTATGTGTCTTTTTACGTCCGAATGTGTACATTCGGGTTATATTTCCATACTTTGTCTTCCGATTGTATAGTTTGTAAATAATGTTCCTTTCTTTGTTGTTTACACAAAGTCGAGAAAGGAGGAAGAAAGTGACAGCTAATGCTAGGAGGGAAAGGAGTGCCAAAGATAATTCAAGTGCTCAACAAAGCTTACAAGAACAAAACAGTCAACAAGGAGTGCAACCAAGTGCTGAACAAAGTGTAGAACAACAAGGCAGTGAACAAGGGGTGCAACCAAGTGTTGAACAAGCCGCTCAACAAAGTGCAGAACCAACTGCTCCACAAGTTACACCCCACCATGAAATTGAACCAGTTGATCCAGTGCCAAGATTAGAAGAAGAAGAACAACACAAGTGGTACCCAAAAAGCCAAAAAAGGAAAAGATGGTGTAAAGAAGGATATTGCTAAGAAAGCATCACATCTTGTCCCTCAGCACTTGAAGAAGAAGGGTATTCCAGCAGGCACAATCCTTGGGCTACCAGCGGATGGAGGAAAATTGCTATTTGGATACAAAGACTCATGGGCCAGAGAAATATACGAAACCGAGGTAATAAAATTACTATTTTTTATTAATGTATTGTCTATGTGTTATATCGTAATATTTGTATTAAGGATTTTTTTTATGTACTTTAATAGGATCATCAAGATGCGGTCCGTCTACTCAAACCTATCGCCGCACCAACAAAAATGCTTGCGTGGCCTTTATCCGGTGAATGTGAAAGGTTCAAGTCAATTGTTGCCAACTCGAGGTTAGCTAATGCCGCCGAGAATTCATTGTTGGAACATGATCGTGTGGCCATATCGGCGTTCGTGGAGAGAATGTATCCTGGGACCGATACTTTCCATATGCCGTTTGGGGAGATGACGATTACTCCGGATGATGTTGTGCAGATTCTTAACCTTCCCGACCAAGGCACAGCTGTGAAGTTTAACTACACAAAGCAGTTAAGTTGGGCACAACTTTATGCTCTAACTAAAAAGTGCTTAGGTTGGGATGAAGAGACAACAACAGCAGAGTTTAGGAGGCATGCAAGTTACAGAACAAGATAGATCAACATTACAGCTTTGATGAATATGTTCCGAGGCACCTTGGAGAAGGAAAATAATGGAACGTTAACTGATGAGCAAGTGAACCACGCTGCCACCGCATATCTCCTTTGTGTAATGGGATGTGTCATATTCCCCAATACTTCTGGCAACCGGATCGACGCAAACCTTATACGACTTTTGGATCCTCTCCATGAAGTCGATGACTATTCTTTTGATATTACAACCGAATATACAGGCCAGAAAAACTATAGGTTACTAAACTCCAAATGACGCATATTCGGTAGGAAATGATCCATCTCTTTTTCCGAATGTTGGTTATTCGGTGGCTAGGTACTTAGTTTTATTTCCGATTATATATAATCGGAAATATTCTTTTGATATTACTACCGAATATACATGCCAGAAAAACTATAGGTTACTGAACTCCAAATGACGCATATTCGTTAGGAAATGATCCATATCTGTTTCCGAATGTTGGGTATTCGGTGGATAGGTACTCAGTTTTATTTCCGATTATATATAATCGGAAATAATGTTTGGAAATTACTACCGAATATACACAATCTATTTACTAAAACTTGGTTTCTTATGTATATAGGCATGGATCTATGACCACTTCCCTATCCTGAAGTTGGCCGGAGAGAAACCGGGATGGTGCAAAGGTACTCCTAGAGGAACAAAGTATATATTTGAAGACAACCGTTCTAGGACAAAAGAGCAGCAGTTGATTCGCATGAGGGAGATTTTGGACCAATTGAAGGCCTCAGACGTATGCTTTGATCCATACAAGGAAGATCGAGCCAGTGGGCATATAAATGTTCGATCGGATTTGTCCCTTTATTTTGGACCATTGTGGCACCCCACAGGATATGTGATGTATAACCCCTCTAGGGTGATGCGACAACACGGGTATATACAACATCAACCTGTGGAGAAAATGGGGGATTACTACAAATTGGAGTTGGAGTTGTGCTCTTCTAGTGGTGATAATCTCACGATTGTTCACACAGGCCCACCTACTGCTCTTGATAACTGGGATAAGAGGAATGACTTCATTATCGACACTGGTAGACGAACCACCCGAGGTGATGAAAATTCTCCAGACTATATGAGTTGGTATAACAACGTATCACATCCTTTGGTTATACGTGAAATCAAATCCAACACTACTGCGGCGAGTTCAAGTTATAATTGTATCATCAAAGACAAACCAGCTGGTTATGATAGACTGGTGCGTGTTCTTATATTTTTGTTCATTTTATATTATTACTATAAATCTTAGGTAATTACCGTTTGATGTTATGTCATTACGTATAAAAAACAGGTGAATAGGTTCAAGCGTGTTTCCAAAATGTTAACTGCATGCCTGAAGAGCGGAGATCCCATGCCAGCTGAGAAGATCAAAGAGGCTAGAGACCTAGTTGATAATATGGATAACGAAGATTATGCTGCCCAGTTTGGGGAGAAAGTCACGAAGAGGCATCCACCCAAGGTGGCAGTATCAAAGACGGGTAAAGGAACTCGAGCTTCATCGAGCGCTGAAGGTGCTCCAACTGAAGGTGCTCAAACCCATGGTCGTGCAGGACTGGGAGGTAGTCACGGTCGTAAAGTAAAGAAGAGCAGATAAATGACAATGATTTGTGTTGTAAATTCGGAAGTTTGGGTAACTAAGTTTACTTCCGATTAGTGCAAGTTCAAAATTTGAAAAGTATCAGTTTTTCCCAAATTCTGATTTTTGGGCCATCGTACATTCGGGACTTTACAAAAAAAATTTATCCTCCGAATATTACAAGTTCAAAACAAACCATGCAGGTTATACAACCCATATTCGGAAGTTTGGGTAACTAAGTTTACTTCCGATTATTGCAAGTTCAAAATTTGAAAAGTATCAGTTTTTCCCAAATTTTGATTTTTGGGCCATCGTACATTCGGGACTTTACAAAAAAAAATTATCCTCCGAATATTACAAGTTCAAAACAAACCATGCCATGGCTCTAGGTGGTTCCAAGGGCCAATATAGAAGGTTAGACAACCCATATTCGGAAGTTTGGGTAACTAAGTTTACTTCCGATTATTGCAAGTTCAAAATTTGAAAAGTATCAGTTTTTCCCAAATTCTGATTTTTGGGCCATCGTACATTCGGGACTTTACAAAAAAAAATTATCCTCCGAATATTACAAGTTCAAAACAAACCATGCCATGGCTCTAGGTGGTTCCAAGGGCCAATATAGAAGGTTAGACAACCCATATTCGGAAGTTTGGGTAACTAAGTTTACTTCCGATTATTGCAAGTTCAAAATTTGAAAAGTATCAGTTTTTCCCAAATTTGATTTTTGGGCCATCGTACATTCACTTTACAAAAAAAAATTATCCTCCGAATATTACAAGTTCAAAACAAACCATGCCATGGCTCTAGGTGGTTCCAAGGGCCAATATAGAAGGTTAGACAACCCATATTCGAAGTTTGGGTAACTAAGTTTACTTCCGATTATTGCAAGTTCAAAATTTGAAAAGTATCAGTTTTTCCCAAATTCTGATTTTTGGGCCATCGTACATTCGAGACTTTACAAAAAAAATTATCCTGATATTACAAGTTCAAAACAAACCATGCCATGGCTCTAGGTGGTTCCAAGGGCCAATATAGAAGGTTAGACAACCCATATTCGGAAGTTTGGGTAACTAAGTTTACTTCCGATTATTGCAAGTTCAAAATTTGAAAAGTATCAGTTTTTCCCAAATTCTGATTTTTGGGCCATCGTACATTCGGGACTTTACAAAAACAAATTATCCTCCGAATATTACAAGTTCAAAACAAACCATGCCATGGATCTAGGTGGTTCCAAGGGCCAATATAGAAGGTTAAACAACCCATATTCTGAAGTTTGGGGAACTAAGTTTACTTCCGATTATTGCAAGTTCAAAATTTGAAAAGTATCAGTTTTTCCCAGATTTTTGGGCCATCGTACATTCGGGACTTTACAAAAAAAAAAAAATCCTTCGAATATTACAAGTTTAAAACAAACCATGCCATGGATCTAGGGGGTTCCAAGGGACAATATAGAAGGTTAGACAACCCGTATTCGGAAGTTTGGGTAACTAAGTTTACTTCCGATTATTGCAAGTTCAAAATTTGAAAAGTATCAGTTTTTCCAAATTCTGATTTTTGGGCCATCGTACATTCGGGACTTTACAAAAACAAATTATTCTCCGAATATTACAAGTTCAAAACAAACCATGTCATGGCTCTAGGTGGTTCCAAGGGCCAATATAGAAGGTTAAACAACCCATATTCTGAAGTTTGGGGAACTAAGTTTACTTCCGATTATTGCAAGTTCAAAATTTGAAAAGTATCAGTTTTTCCCAGATTTTTGGGCCATCGTACATTCGGGACTTTACAAAAAAAAATTATCCTTCGAATATTACAAGTTCAAAACAAACCATGTCATGGCTCTAGGGGGTTCCAAGGGACAATATAGAAGGTTAGACAACCCATATTCGGAAGTTCGGGTAACTAAGTTTACTTCCGATTATTGCAAGTTCAAAATTTGAAAAGTATCAGTTTTTCCAAATTCTGATTTTTGGGCCATCGTACATTCGGGACTTTACAAAAAAAAATTATCCTCCGAATATTACAAGTTCAAAACAAACCATGCCATGGCTCTAGGTGGTTCCAAGGGCCAATATAGAAGGTTAGACAACCCATATTCGGAAGTTTGGGTAACTAAGTTTACTTCCGATTATTGCAAGTTCAAAATTTGGAAAGTATCAGTTTTTCCCAAATTCTGATTTTGGGCCATCGTAGCATCTATCAACAAAATTTGATGAAAGCATTGAGCCAATTGGATCATTTCGGGATGTGCCAAGAAAATACGAACCACTATACCATCCTTTTCTTCCCTTCTCAAGGTGTAGCCGTGTAACTCCGCTAACCACTCTGATTGTTGCATGATCGTTCTACCATCCCATTCAGTCCTTTTGATCGTAGCTAGGGCCGAATTAATTGTAGACAAAGAAGACAAGTTGTCGGGGTCGTCCGCCTTTATTTTACTTAAGATCGCACTCGCTTTTTGGATCCACATAGACCTCACCGTCTGCATTTGATGTGGTTTTAACTTGGCAACCATTACGTGTCCAATTAAATCCAACAGATCATCATGGTTGTGACAACCGTTATCAACTTTATACATTTTATACTCTTTACCTTTAATACCATCGGGCTTATAGAAGACAATCTTAAATGGGCATCCTATCTTCTTGGTATTGCTTCGGTATTTCCTATTCGTCTTCCCTACGTACTTACTATTCTTTCCCTCGTGACTCTTTCGCGTCCCACCTCGCTCACAAATCATTTCAAATCGAGTGTCACTAACATGATTATTTTGAACTACCACGCACATGTTATCTTTTGCCTTGTTCATAAGCCATTCCTTTGCCTCCTTCTTACTTCCAAATGTCTAAACGTGCATAAAACAAAACAAATCTAATAAGCATAACCATTTAACATATAAATTTTGAAAAAAAAAGAAAAGTAATAATGAGTATACCAAATCGTTTGCATAGTATAGGGAAGTGTCGGGCCTCAAATAGAAATCATCAACAAACTCTTCAACGGCCTGCATATGAAAGCAACAAATTATTATACAATAATCGGAGGTTATTAAATAAGTCAAACTGCCGAACATACTATATTCGGAATCCTATCGGTTACCCAAAACACCCGATTTATGCAAATGAATGTACACAGTTTACTGAGTGCAAAAACTGATATAATCGAAATCTAAAATATATAGTCAAACAACCGAATATAAATAACCGGGAGATAGCTTTAATCGATAAACATCCGATTTTCAAGTTTTCGGAAATTTTATTTTGAGGCCACTGTTATATTCGGCAGTCAAATAATGTTAAACTATTACCGGTTGTAAAGGATAAGAATACTGAGTTTTGAAATTTTTTGAAGAATTCGTTTTTGGGGCCATTCGGAGGTAAATAACTCTACATAACTACCGAATGTATATTTTTTTGGAAAACCAGTTTGGGGTTTTTTTCTCATATTCGGCAGTAAACTACTATCTTGGAACTACCGAATATACATATTTGGTACTCAGTGTGTTATATTCGTAAGTTTATTCGAGAAATTATCTACCGAATGTGGGTAGTTCATGGCATTCAATGCATGCAATAATCGGTTTTTCTTGTTTACAAAAGCACACAAACGCATGCAAATCGAGTATTTGTGTTTCTTAACACAATACCTGTGTTTTACATGCATCGTTAGCTTCAATATCAGGCGATTCTCCATTTTCTTCCATGAAAGGGTCGTCTAGGTTTTCCTCTCCACAAAAGTTTGGATCATTCAACATATACCCCAAATTGTCTTCCCCATGATTCTCACCTTCTTCTTCATATCCATCCATTTTTGTAGTGATAAAATGGGTTTTCCATTTTTTCCTTCACCTTCTTCTCTATAACTCTAACAACTCAAAAATGAAAAAGAAATGGAAAAAATGAAACAGAAATCATTCTAATACTGCACCGACTACAATCGAAAGTCTGGGTAAATTTTTGTCTTCCGATTGAAATCGGAGGATAAAAATGTTATCATATTCTCCGAATATATAAGGGTAATTTTTCCATTACGAATTACCCGAGATAAGGACTGGCTACATTTTCCCTTTGGGTGACCTTTTTTGTTTTATTGTTGGCCCCTAAATCCTTTTGAGTGACCCCTAAAAACGCGAGGCTATTTAATAAAGGAAATCTATAAACTACTTGTCTTTCATGTATGTTCATTTTTGTTGTTGATCAATTGTTTTTTTAGGTTAATTTATTTTATACGAATTAAAATGAATTCGACCTAAAAAATGTCACTTTCAAAAAAAAGAAAAGAAAAAAAAAACTAAAAAATGTCAGTTAGGTGATTCATTATAGCTCATTTTAGTATTGATTATAATAACTCGTTTTAGTATTGACTGCCCCGAGAATACGAAAGTTATCAATCACATTCGTTTCAAAGTCTGTACAGAAAAAAAAAAAAAAAAACTTTGATACAGTTACATTATACACAAATGGTAGAAATGGAGATGAACAAAAATTATTAATTATTAACAGACCTTATCGTCTAGTTGTTCCATCAAGAGTATTGCAAGCCACTCAAATTCACATCTGAGTCAAACCTTCCCAAAACTTGCCATCCACCAAAAGAAACATGCTAAAATCGTATAGAGCATTTATCATGTTTAGAGTTTTATTAGTATAATTTAAGAATATTATACTTTACTCGTGTAGATAGTAATGTGGAAAATTCATCTGTAGCCACTTTTACCAAATCCGAGAACCTCCGTTCTTGTTGACATTGCGCTTTTCGTTCTCTTGCAATTCTAGCGACAACCATGACAGGTTTTCCTTATCAGACTTTTTGTTCCTTGTTCATTATCCACTTAGCTTGTTTATTTTCAGTTGCATCTTGTTTATCCACCCAAAGCCTAGTACCCCAATAAAAAATATTGCACTTCTGTCACTATTAGCTCTCATTTGCATTAGCGTATTTTCTAACATCCTTATGTGTTCACCTCATTATTCTTTTAGAGAGACAATCAACACAGAATAAAATCGCCAGTAGTAGTTAAGATGACCGCCTGTTCATTGTATTATTTTCGCCGAATATTGACTAGTCGCATCATCTCAGGAGTCCTTCA
Organism: Papaver somniferum; assembly: GCF_003573695.1. Lineage (NCBI taxonomy): Eukaryota > Viridiplantae > Streptophyta > Magnoliopsida > Ranunculales > Papaveraceae > Papaver > Papaver somniferum. Next base: position 179,894,656 of record NC_039364.1, on the reverse strand, counting down.
TGTCGGAAATGGAGTACATGGGCTTGGCATCACAGACTCCGGAGATGAGAAATTTGAGGAAGGAAAGGTGTAATTGTTACACATTGTAAATACTCCTTCATCCGACCTTCTTTAAATATTTATCTTTGCAGACAAAATTATCAGTATGTTTCTCGCTGACGCTCACATAAAGAAACTAATTTATTAGGTAACAAAACTTATGAAGAAGAAAGGAACATCCATGGTTTTGGTTGATGGTGCAGGGGCTGGTGATATAGTATCTATCACTGGGTTGGCAACTCCATCAATTGCCCCCACAGTGGCAAGTGTGGAGGTTTGTTTTAAGCATGACCTAGAGCAATTACTACAGCTGTGTCCCTACTGTCTGCAACAGTCTGCAACAATCAGTTCTATTTTGTACATTGATACAACTTCTCTTACCCTTGCTCTGCAAGGTATGTACCATGGGATTTCTTTACGCCAGACATGCTTCTTCTTGCATTTTGGACATGCCATGTAATACCATTTTGAACCCTTTACAATATCAACAACAATTGCTTTGAATGTGAACGTTACTACCTGTTCCATTTTTTTCCCAGTGTTTTATTAATTTGTATATCCTGTAAATATGTATGCTTGAATATCTCGACTGTGAAGGAATGTGTGTGCTTCTGCCAAGGATACTCTATTGCTGAAGAGCAATTTTTTCATGTTTTCTTGCGCTTTTGGCTCTTCTGCTACTGTATCGGACTCTTCTCGGCATGGTAATCTGTTTTTTTTTTTTTGCAACATTATTTGATTGGAAAAATGTTACTATGAAATTATAATTAATAATATATTTGTGTTTACCTTGCTTTTATATCTGGCTCCCTTTGATGAGCTAAGTTCGTATTCCCCTATTTTTTAGAATCCAGTATTAGAATGGAAGTTGCATATGCCCATTCTATAATAAAATTCAATAATTTAAAAATCTTACCATGGAAGTTGCATATGCCCATTCTATAATAAAATTCAATAACCATTGAATTTTTTCACCTGCAGGCCAACTATTATCAGTATAATTTGATCTTGTTTAGATATGTCATCCTTGTTGTTGATTTCGGTAGCTTGGTTTTCCGATAGTGTAACTTTTACACGCCTGCCTCTCTCATTTTCCACAGTGATGTCAATCTTCATGAATCTCCTGCGCACTATGTTGATGAAACACCCAATAATGTCTACATAACCATGGTGTTATAATGCTAGTTCAAAAGTGGTTGTTAAATTGTTGAATGATTTTGAGGTGCGTAACAGTTATAAATACCTGTGCAGTGTGTTTTATCCCCGCATCTCTCATGTAGTTCTTCAAACTCCGTTAGGTTGAAGTTCTACTTTGGGATAATTGTAGGACCTTCGACTTCTTTTTCCACTTGTACTTGTGTGAATGCATTGAAAGAAAGCTTTCGCTCCTTAGCTAAGGGTCTCTACCGGAGATTTTATTTTACGATCTGGAAGTGTTTTAATGACACTATATTCTGTTCTTTGAGCTTATCCATATGCATTCTATAGTGATTCGGTGTGATCACATAGTGGATTTGGTCGCCCTGTTATTATTCATGTACTTATTATTATGCATATTTTGTTTCAAGGCAGGTTATCATAATATTAAATGCGGTGTTAATGTTACTGTTTAGTCGATGAGGATCATGTGATAGCGTGTAGAGGCTCCCGTCCATGGATCCTTGATTTCCCAGGTACGTAGTAGTCGTAGCTTGATTCTTTGATCTATGAATTCCTCTTCAAAGCTTGTTGTTTTGTGTTATATGTTTTTCCTAGACATCAGAAGATGGCAGTAATTAATTAGTTTGCGATCCCAAAAAAGAAAAAAAAAAAAAACCTTGTTTGAACTGATTGTTTTTGTTACCTCTTTTGCTTGAACTGAGTTTCACCATATCTTGTGCTTTTTTTTTTAGACTCAACGTTTTTGCTAGTTTTATCATCATCTCCATCGCCTGAAAAAACATGTTTGCTAGAGTGTAAAATTCGTTATTTTGTGTTTACGATCAACGATTTTACATTGAATTATTAATACTAACAATAAGATAACCAACAGTAAGATAATTTGAACATGGAAATCTACCAAATTGTCTACTTAGTTTCAGTTCTTGTTTCCTGATTTTCTGATTCCTTGGTTGTCTTTTTTCCAGAAGCTGTTGCATACAAATAGAATAGAGATTCCTGAGATGTATCCCTGTGAATAAGATTTTCTAAAGGTGTATCACATCCATCTCCATTGTATCCTTATTCAAATATGTTGAACAATAATTATTATTTATTTATTTATTCCCCCTCATGTAAACATTATTTTTTTGAATGTTAACAACTTACTTTCGGTAGAATTCGTCTCATTTGATGCAATGGCATGACTGATTCCTTGTTCTTGCTCATCGTAACTTGCATGAATGATTCTGTGATTGGTAGTGTATTTTTTTTTTACTTGTTTCCATAGTATATTGTTTGGCTTTGTCGGGCCTAAGAATTGTATTTTCTTTTGCACCATAACAGGGTTTATATAGTTGTAGATGGTGGATTTTCGACGAAGGGTAAAATTGTAAAAGTATACTCCGGATCCGGCAATCGGATGAGTATTGAGACCTACGTCTCTCATTAAAGCGTGAAAGCTCATAAAATCTCAGACTGAGAAGGCTGTCTCTCAGAGTACGTGTGGATGTGTAGTCTCTCAGCTGAGACCACGGCACATCTCATGAATACTGAGCAATTTCAGTAATTACTCCGCATCCGGCAATCAGATGAGTAATGAGGCTCATGTCTCTCAATAAAGCATGAAAGCTCATGCCATAAAACCTCTGATCGAGAAAGTCTCTCAAGAAAGGTGTAGATGTGTAGTCTCCCGGCTGAGGCCACGGCACATCTCATGAATACTGAGCAATTTCAGTAATTACTCCGGATTCGGCAACCGGATGAGTATTGAGGCTCATGTCTCTCATTAAAGCATGAAAGCTCATGCCATAAATCTCTGACTGAGAAAGCTGTCTCTCAGAGTACGTGTAGATGTGTAGTCTCTCAGCTGAGACCACGACATATCTCACGAAAACTGAGCAATTTCAGTTAATACTCCAGATCCGGCAATCGGATGAGTATCGAGACTCATGTCTCTATGCATGAAAGCTCATGCCACCTCTGATGGAGAAAGTCTCTCAGAGAAGATGTAGATGTATAGTCTCTCTGCTGAGGCCATGACACATCTCATACTGTATAGAATCGAACGATTGGGCGGCTCCTAGACAGCATGCCTGCTAGTATAGAGCGACAACGTCTTCGGGATGTAACCAGGTTTTCCCCGACTATGCAAGATGAATATGACACTCCAGCAAGTTCATATTGCTCAACCCTCAGATAATTAATGCTCCTAGACAGGAAGCCCTTCTAGTATAGAGCCAATAATTAATTATCTTAAATCGTCTGAATATCCAGCAATATCCTACGAGCCATCGCCTGAATATCCAGCAATATTCTACGAGTCGTCAATCAATCACCTGAATATCCAGCAATATTCTACGATTCCTCGTTATATTTCGTTACCTCAATCTGTGGTTCTTCCCAGCAGAATTCCACAGGTTAGTAATAAATATTCAATGAAACAGGCATCTGAGCATTGAATAAGCCCTGACAAAAATGATGCAAGTGTAATTAGTGGATAATTCACAGACCAGCATTTTGAATGCACGATCGAGCATTTTAAAAATACGAACGAGGAACCTATGCAAAATAGGAAGGGAAAATAATAATAATAATATATTAAACAAAAGCGCCAGGGGACTAGGCTCACCAGCCGGCCAGTCATGCCGTGACTAGTCCCGCGCCCAATTTTATATTTTACCATATTTTTACTATTTTCACGATCTCATGAAAATCCTCTCGTTCGAGAAAATTTCCTTTATTTTAAAGAAATTATCTAAATCACATGATTTTATCAAAAAATAATAAAATTAGGGAAAGGTGTCGCGGGACCGAGCACCAGCCGCCCATGTCTTGGTCGCGGCCGGTCCCACACCTCATGTCTCTATTATTTTATTATTTCTCTCAAATTATGAAAATTCCTTGATTTTATGAATTTTCCCTAAAATCATGAAAATTACCTAATTTCATGTATTTTTATCTAAATCACATGATTTTATCAAAAAATAATAAAATTAGGGAAAGGTGTCGCGGGACCGCCGGCCGGCCGGTCATGCCTTGGCCGTGGCCGGTCCCACACCTCACGTCCCATTATTTTATTATTCCTTCTCAAATTATGAAAATTCCTTAATTTTATGAATTTTCCCTAAAATTACCTAATTTCATGTATTTTCTCTAAAATCATGAAAAATATTAAAAAATTAGGAAAACTTGTGGGACCGGGCTCTAGCCGGCCGTCCATGCCCTAGCCGGTCCCACACGCTCGTTATTTTATTATTATTTGGTGTTTGGTTTCCTGATTTCATGAAAACTCCCTGATTTCAACAAAATATCTTGGTTTTCAACAAATCCCTTTGATTTTATGAAAAATTATCTAAAATCATCAAAATTACATAAAATTGGGAAGAGTGCCTTGGGGCCCGCGCCCACTGGCCGGCCGGCCATTCCACGGCCATTGGCGCTCCCACACTCCCATTCCCTATTTTATATTTTAATTTATGTCTCTCATCTCATGGAAGTTCCCTAATTTCGCCAAACTCTTCAGTTTCATGGAATTTCCCTTAAATCAGAGAAAAATACATAAAATCACATAAAACTGGGAAAAGCATGTGGGACGGCGTGTCAGCCGGCCGGCCATGCCCTAGCCGTGGCCGGTCCCACACCTTGTGATTCCTTGTTTATTTATTATTTTCATCATCTCATGTATTTTTGCCGGTTTCAGCAAAACCATGGATTTTGCATATTTTCTCCAAATGTTGCTCAAACGTGCATCAGAAAATATCAAAATTCTCAGGACTGAAGCACGAACACTATGGTGACACGGGCGCATCCCCTTGACCGACCAAGGGTGACCCTGAGGCTTGCAAACAGCTGGTTTTCCTTATAAATTGAAAAGGTTGAAGGAGGCAATCAAATTGTGGAATCAAACGGTCTTTGGGAATGTTAATGCTAGGCTGAAACAAGCTCAACTTAAGTTTGAAGTGGCTTGTAGGAATTCTGATGAGGATCCTTTTAATACTTCTAAGTTGAATATTATGAAGGATTCTCTGGTGGCGGTTCAAGATGTTCGTATGCAACATCTTACTATGTTGAAACAAAAGGCTCGTAATAGGTGGATTTTGGAGGGTTCTAGTAACACTTCTTTTTTTCACAGCAATATAAACATTCGAAGGAGCACAAATACAATCTCGGAGCTGGTTACTGAAGATGGTGTGACTATCTCGGAGCCTATCCAGCTTCGTGACCATGTGGTTTCATATTATGAGTCGAAGTTCAATGGAGTGGAGCTTCCTATTGAGGATAATCTCTTTGACTATGAGCATGAGTATATTTCTTTGATTGAAAGGAAGATGTTGGATGCCATTCCTTCTTTGGATGAAATTAAATCAGCAGTGTTTGATTTAGGAGCGGATAGTGCTCCGGGACCAGATGGTTTCTCAGGGTGTTTTTATAGACATTGTTGGGATATAATTCAGCAGGATCTTCATTCGGCTATTGTTCATGCTTGGACTTCTAAGTCCATTCCGAAGGGTTCGAATTCTAGCCTAATTATTTTGATTGCTAAGGTTATAGGTGCGGATATCTTGAGGAAATATAAACCTATTGGTCTAAGCAATTTCTTCTTCAAGATTTTCACTAAAATTCTGGCTACTAGACTTGGTAGGGTGTTGGATAAGTTAGTGTCATAGGAGCAGGTGGCTTTTATGAAAGGTAGGAATATTCATGAGAATATTAGTTTGGCTTCTGAGATGGTGAATGAGCTGCACATCAAAAGGAAGGATGGTAATTTGGGCCTGAAGCTAGATATTTCTCAAGCTTTTGATACTGTTAATTGGTCTTTCATTATGGAGGTGTTTAAAAGATATGGTTTTTCTGAGGATTGGTGTTTGTGGATTCATAGAATTCTGGAGTCAGCGCGCATATCTATTCTTCTTAATGGTAGCCCGGAAGGTTTTTTCAAAATTAATAGAGGGTTGGTCAGGGGGATCCTCTTTCGCCTCTTATTTTTGTTTTGATTGAGGATGTTCTTAGTAGAAACATCACAAAACTATTTCAAAACAAGGATATGTCTCAGCTGGTTAGGCGTAATGGTATTGCTCCAACTCATTTATTCTTTATTGATGATATTATGATTTTTTGCAAGGGAAATATGAAGATCTTGAGAAGTTTGGTGAAGTTGCTAGATTCTTATCAGCAAGCTTCAGGTCAGCGTGTTTGTAGAGAGAAGAGCAAAATTTACTTTGGTGGTGGCTCTTTGAGTAGACGTCATACCATTGCTGCTTTTCTATGGATGGAAGTTACGCATTTTCCTGATCGTTATTTGGGGGTGAAAATTATGCCTGGTGCGGTGAGATATCATCATATTAGCAATGTGGTGGATAAGCTTAAAGAGCAACTTTCGGTTCTGAAAGGTAAGATGCTTTCTTTTCAAGACAGATTTGTTCTAGTTAAAAATGTTCTTTCGAGTTTTTCCATTCATAATATGTCTGTGTATAAGTGGCCGGTGAAATTCATTCAGCAAAGTGAGCGTGTGATCCGTAATTTCCTTTGGTCGGGTGATTCAAATCTTTCAAGAGCTTTTGTGGTTGGTTTTGATAAAGTGTGCAGTCCTGTGGGTGTTGGCTTTGTCTTTCTATTCGATTCAGGATAGATGAAATTCGTTAGGATTTGGATTAGTTCTGCTTGGTCTTTCGTCCTTCTTCTATTGTGAAATTTGACTTCCTTCATATGTTCTTGAATCAAATCCTAGGGTTTAGGATTTTTTCACGTAGGTTTCATTCACTTTGGATTCAATATGGTAGAGGATAATCATAGTTCATCACGGATTCAGCAACACCAATCCTTTGTGGACAAGGTAAAAGCAAAACAAACCCTAAAGCCAACAGGAGTTGATATTACTAGTTTACCTAATCCTACTCTGATTGATGGAGAGCCGTCCCTTGTTATACCTGCGGACTTCTATGAAGAGGGTTGTAAACCCTTTCAACACAGCTTCATTGCAAGATTAAACTTCACGGGACTGAAGTTCTTTGAGGTAAAAACAGTTTTAATCTCTCAATGGCAGATTAATCCTAATTCTGTTAGGTTTATGACTATGGGAAAAGGTTTCGTTGTTATTATGCTACAAGATGAGGAAACTAAGGAGAGAATCAGACGTACAAAGTGGTTTGTTCAACAGCATGAACTCAAGTTGATGGATTGGTACCCAGGTTTTGATCCTGATCGTCAAAAAACTTCCCATGCAAACGTATGGGTTCACTTTCCTGGTTTACATGCAGAACTATGGACTGAGAAGAACTTGTTATCAATGGGAAAAGTTTTAGGGACTCCAATTGTGGTTGATCAAAGAACCCTAAATCTGGAGTATGGAAACTTTGCCTCAGTTTTGGTAGATGTGGATTTTGCAAAACATATTCCAAGTAGAATTAAGATAACAGGGGGGAGGACGTTTTGGCAATACTTGGATATCCCAAAATCACCTAAATTCTGTATGAAGTGCTGCATAATTGGTCATAATAATGATGAATGTAGAAGCAACCAAAGAATGATGAGAAATCGTCTAAGGCTGATGCGAAAGGGGAGTGGCAGAATGTGCGTAATAGGAGAAACCGTAAGGTAGGTTGGAGAGGATGCAACCACGGCTGTGGGGTACAAACGCTGTTGCTGTAGGTGTTGGCGCTGCTGTAGGTGGTGTGAACGTTGGTGCTGTTGTGGTTAATGAGGTTGTTAACGGTGCTGGTGGTATAATGTGGATGATCTCTTGCTGTAGGGCATGGTGGAGCTGTGGTGAATGGGGTGGTTGAAGCTGGTAGTGGAGAGTGTTGTTGGTTTGGAGCAAACTGTTCAGCTAGAGAATGAGAATGAATTAGCGTCTTGAAGCCAATCTTCATGCGACTGAAGCTTTTGAGAAGGCTAAGAAGGCGTTGTTGAAAAAGGGTTTGGCTAGGGTTGTCAATGGTTGAAATTGAAACCTCATCTAAGTCAACTAAGAGTGGTGAAAGAACTAATCACTCTAGTGATAGGAATGAGGCTAGTTCTTCTTTTACGCCGGTTGAGGCTGGTAATAAGTCTTTGCAAGACATGGTGGTTGATAATATTGAGGATATCTCAAGCTACAGAGCTGTTGCTGAACTTCTATTGTGGTTTCTCCTAATAAGTTCAATGTCTTGAATGATGAGTTGGGTGTTGATAATGATGATGTTGAACACTCTGGAGGGGGTTCGGGATGCTGCTGAAAACTCTTCTGGAGGTAGTTCGGATGAAGAGTTGACGCCTGAGAAAGCTTCATCAGGTGTTAAGGGTGTTAAGTGGCGGAAATACCAGTGGATATGCCAAAGAAAAGTAGGAAACCAAGCGGGTTTTGATTACAAGTTCTAGTTCTTCTCAGCAACGTTTTAATGATTCCAAATCAGATTCGGATTCTGAAGTGAATGCTTTGGGAAACCGAGTTAGAAGGGTGTCTCACCTGTTTTACAAAGTAGGATTCCTAGCAAGATTCCACAAGCTATTCATAAATATAAGAAGAGTGTTTCCTGATGAGAGTTCTCATTGGAATATTAATGGGGTGGCGAAGGTGGAAGCGGGTAGTAAGTTACGTAAGTTGGTGCATGAGTTCAAGCCGGTGTACTTTGTATTGCTGAGCCTAAGATTCGTTGCACTGACAATGTTATGATAAGGTTAAATTTGGCTGGTTATAATAAAAAGGTAATTCATAATTCTACTTCTAGTTCTTTGGGTAATTTGTGGATTCTTTGGGATGATTGTATTGAGGAGCCGGTGGTGATTAATATGTCTAGGCAGGCCATTACGGTTAAAACTGAGGGGGTTTTATCTCTTTTGTTCATGCTAGTTATATTCAAGTTTTTCGAAGGAGGCTTTGGAGTCAACTTGCTGTGTTGACGTAACTACTCCTTGGTTGGTTATGGGTGATTTCAATTGTGTTCTTCGTCAAGATGAAAAGAAAGGGGGTAGGTAACTCGTATCTCTTGTATTAATGAGTTTTCTGATTGGATGGAGGATAATAACTTGTTTGAAGCTGATTCGTTGGGGTCTAAGTTTACTTGGACCAATGGTCAGCGTGGTGTTGGTAGAATTATTAGTAAGTTGGATCGTGCTATTATTAATGAACCTTGGTTGTCTAAGTTTTCGAATTGGCGGTGTAAAGCTCTTCCTAGGGAAGTTTCTGACCATTCGACTCTTATTGGTTTTCCTTTTTGTGATCCTCGGCCTAGACGTGCTCCTTTTCGTATTCAGAAGATGTGGTTTTCTCATCCGGATTTTTTGAAGATGGTGGAGTTATCTTGGATGGCGCCGGTGTATGGTAATCATGGTTTTATCTTTCCTTTCAAATTGAAGCGGTTGAAGGAGGCTATCAAGTTATGGAATCAATCTGTTTTTGGCAATGTCAATGCTAGATTAAAGCAAGCAACTCGTAAGTTTGAGGTAGCTAGTAGAAATTCAGATGAGATCCTTTTGATGTTTCTAAACTTAATAATATGAAGGATGCTCTTGTTGAGGTTCAAGATATTCAAAGGCAGCAATATAATGTTAAAGCAAAAATCTAGAAATAAGTGGTTGTTGGAGGGTTCTAGTAACACTTCTTTCTTTCACAACTCTATTAAAATTCGTAGAAGTGCTAATACAATCTCGGAGCTTGTTGCTGAAGATGGGAGTACTATTACGATCCGGTTCATCTTAGTGCTCATGTGGTTTCTTATTATCAGGCTAAATTCAATGGTGAGGATAGTCAGGTAAGTGAAACTCTTTTTGATTATGATCATGATTCTATTACTGTGGAAGAGTCGCATATGTTGGATGCTATTCCTACTTGTGATGAGATTAAACAGGCGGTTTTTGATTTGGGAGCTGATAGTGCGCCTGGTCCGGATGGTTTCTCGGGGTGTTTTTATAGACATTGTTGGGAGATTATTCATAGGGATCTGATTTTAGCGGTTACTTATTGCTGGTCTTCTAAAACCATTCCTAATGGGGTTAATTCTAGTCTTATTCTTTTGCTTGCAAAGGTTAGGGGAGCTGCTAGTTTGAAGAACTTTAGGCCGATTGGTTTAAGTAATTTCTTCTTTTAAGATTTTTACTAAAATCTTGGCTACGAGGCTTGGTAGTGTGTTGGGTAAGTTGGTGTCTGAAGAGCAAGTGGCTTTCATGAAGGGAAGGAATATCCATGAGAATATTAGTTTAGCTTCTGAGATGGTGAATGAATTGCACATCAAAAGGAAGGACGGTAATTTGGGTTTGAAGCTTGATATCTCTCAGGCTTTTGATACGGTGAGCTGGTCTTTTGTTCTTGAAGTTTTTAGAAGGTATGGTTTTTCTGAAGATTGGTGCTCTTGGATTTGGAAAATTCTGGATTCGGCGCGTATTTCTATTCTTCTTAATGGTAGTCCGGAGGGTTACTTCAAGATTAATAGGGGTTTACGGCAGGGGGATCCTCTTTCTCCTCTTATTTTTGTTTTGATTGAGGATGTGCTTAGCCGCAACATCACTAAACTCTTTCAGATAAGGATATGTCTTATATGGTAAAGCGTAAGGGTATTGCTCCAACTCATTTATTTTTTGCTGATGATATTATGATTTTTTGCAAGGGAAATATGAAGAGTGTGTTTGGTGAAACTTTTGGAGAATTACCAGCAAGCTCAGGTCAGAGGGTTTGTAGGGAGAAGAGCAAGATTTACTTTGGTGGTGGGACTTTGAGTAGGCGCCAGACCATTGCAACTTTCTTGGGTATGGCAATTTCTAACTTTCCTGATAGGTATTTGGGAGTTAATGTGATGTCGGGAGTGGTAAAGTATAGTCACATCAGCAACGTTGTTGATAAGTTGAGGGATCAACTTTCGGTTCTGAAAGGTAAGATGTTATCTTTTCAAGATAAAGTTGTGCTTGTTAAGAATGTTCTTTCGAGCTATTCCATTCATAACATGGCTGTGTACAAATGGCCGGTAAAATTCACTCTTCAATGTGAGCGTGTGATTCGTAATTTTCTGTGGTCGGGTGATTCTAATCTTTCTAGAGCTTTTGTAGTAGGTTTTGATAAGATTTGTAGTCCTTTAAAGGAAGGTGGTCTTGGGATCACTAGCCTAAGGACTATGAATAAAGATTTGCTTATGAAATTGTGGTGGTCTATAAAGTCTTCTCGTAAGAGGTGGGCTCGGTTTTTGGAAGCCAAGTTCACTTGTAGGGATGGTCGTATTAAGATGGCGGGGGTAAAATCTTCTATTCTTCCTGGTCTTCGTTGGGTTCATAAGGAGATGGTGAATAAAACGAAGTGTTTTATTGGTGATGGTAGGGATACTTCTTTATTCTTTGATATTTGGTATGGAGATACAACCTTAGCTAGTGTTTTAAATCGCACGGATTTAGACAGATCAGCTCGTGTTTGTGATATTATTGTGCAAGGAGATTGGCAGATTCAAGGAGTTCATTTGCAGCTCCTTTTAAGTGCTGGTGTGGTGCAACAAGATTTACCAAAAATTCATATGGGAGTGGATAGGCGTATTTGGATGCCTGATTTACAAGGTAAATTTTCTGTCAAGGCAGCTAGAGAGTTGATTAGGAAGAAACATCCTATTTTGAGGGAGGCGTGGTTGTTATGGAAGAGGGTGGTGCATCCTTCATTGGCGGCTCAGAACTGGAAGTTTATTCATGGTGCGTGTGCAACTCTTGATAAGATACGCAGCAGATTTAAAATTCAACTTGCATCTAAATGTAGTGTGTGCCAGATTGAGGAGGAGTCTCTCCAACATATTCTTTGGAGCTGTAATTTTGCGCGACAAGCTTGGGAGTGGATTGAAGGTATTTTCAAAATTAAACCTCATTATGATATTATTTCTTCTTACCAAGAGGCAAAAAATCATAGTGGTATTGTTAAGGATCTGTGGTTGGTAGTAAATTTGGTTGTGCGTTCAGAATTATGGTTCACTAGAAACAAAAAAGTGTATGAAAAGAAGAACCCTTGTTGGTCTTTATTTCAAAAACGTGTTTTTAGTTTGATGCAAGAATATTCAGTTCGTATGAAGAGTTATATGCATAATTCTTTGGAAGACTTGAGAATTCTGGAGTTTTTTCGAGTTCGGCATAGAAAGGTGAAGTTTACCGATCCTAAGGAGTGTTTTTGGTTTCCTCCTAATACTAATGAATTGCTTTTGTGCACGGATGGTGCCTCAAGAGGTAATCCAGGGGTGGCGGTGGTGGACCCGGAGAAGTATATAAAATTAAGCGTAATAAAAACGGGGGCCTACAGTAATACCGCAAGTGCACGGTTGTCAGTTGTAGCTCGTGCAAGTACGGGTCGATCCACAGAGATCGGGTGTGTTTTGGAGTTTTCTAGCTATTTGGGTTCCTAAATTGTTGTTGGGCTTTGAAGCCTTTTGGCTTAATTTGGGCTTTGAGTGCTAATGGGTTTGTTCACAATAAAAGGAACTTGGGCTCAGTTGGTCTTTGAAATGTAAATGGGCTTTTGTTTTAAACTTAGGCTTTGATTAAGCCTGAATTGGATTGGGCCTTAATGAATTTGGGCTTTGGTTTTAAACAACTGGGCTTTGGTTAAGCCCACAGTTGACTGAATTGGGCTTGGCTAAACTTGCTTTGGAAGGCAGCAGCAGCAAACAGCTTGGCAGAGACAACACAGCAGCAGGCACCAGCAGCAGCAGCTTGGCAGCAGCAACAGCAGCAGCAGCAGCTTGGCAGCAGCATCAGCATCAGAAAACAGCAATAGCAATGCAGCAGCGGAGCAGAGAAAGGCAGCAATGCAGCAGAATGTACAAGCAATAAAAGGCAGCAGGAATAACAAGGCAGATGCAATGGGTAACTAAACAGCAACAAAAGGGAAGATACAACAGGGCAACAGCAAAAGCAAAGAACAAAACAAGATGAACCAAGGCCTAAGGCCAAGGGCAGGGTTGTGGTGAAGCTGAAATGAAGCAAGGCTAGGCTAAGGCATTCAGGAGGTATACTAAAAGAATGGGAAGAGAACTAGCTTGCTATAAGCACTAGTTTCTCCCAATGCACAATCAACACTGCAACCTAAGCATACAACAAGAATGGCAAGAAAATCAGCTTGCTATGAGCACTGATTTCTTCCATTGAACAATCACATCAATGCTTCACAGATATCTAGCCTAGCATTCCCTCAAACTAACAGCAAGTTTAGACATAACAGGAACATTTAACTGACAGTGAACATTTAACAGTGAAAAGAATTAACAATGAACATCAAGCATTAACAGGATATGAAACCAAGCATCAACAGGAACATCAACAAACATCAACAGGAAACAAACAGGATATGAAAAGTAAAACAACTGAAATTGGAATGGCAAGTGGAACATGAACATCAAACAAGCAGCAAATTGAACAAAAAAAACAACATGAACAGAACATGGAAATTGAACTGTGAACTGAACATTTTAACATTTAACAGAACTTGAGAGTTCTGGATGTTGGCTACTCCAAACATCGTTATTACAACACACACATAAGGCTATTTATAGTCACAGACCCAAATTTCTCAAAATTATAAAATTAGGGTTTATAGAAAAATCCCCAAATTCCAACAGTGAAATTAGCTCACCTAATCGTCAAATTGACGTCGACCCATCCTTTCTCTGACTCTCCTGTATCACTCCATGCCTTCAATTTCACTCTAGCTCGACCTAATTTACCAATTTTGCACGCCTAGGGTTTCTGAAAGAGAACGTGCAAAAATTGAGAAATTAGATGGACTAGGGAGATGGGAGTAGATGGTATTGGTTGTTGGGTGATGGGGTGATGATGGTGGAGGAGTGGTGGTGGCAGTGGAGTTGGTGGTGATGATGGTGGTGCGGCAGTTGCAGGGTGATGGCTCTGCAGAGGGGGTTGGTGGAGAAGAAAGGGTTCGATGGTTTGGGAGAGAAGGGTGTTTGGTTAGGTGGATGGGTTCGGTCGCTAGGGTGTTAGGCAGGTTCATCGAGTTCGATGTTTCGTGAGATGGGACGCGAGATGCGAAGCTGGTAGGTGAATCAGACGGTGATGCGGAGTGAAGCTTGTAGCGACCGTCAGATTATATGATACAACAAAATCAACGATGCCAGATGGAGTTAGGTGTTGTAGTGTTAGGCGGAGATATCAAACTTTGATGCACAGCAAGGGAGCGACCGTTGGATTCAACTACCGTCTAATCTGAAGGCTTGGAATTTCAGCGCTGTGGTGCTCGGCAGAGACTTCAGATTTTGATGCTCTATGAAGGAGCGACCGTCGGATGCTTCTGAGAAATGATCTGATGGCTGAGAACGGAGGCGCTTTTGTGTGTAGAAAATGAGGTTGTGCGCACCATTCTTCGCGGCTTCCTTGCGTAATTTCTCCCGGCTTTTCACTACTTTTCTGCTCTTTTCGCTCCGCGACTCATCCGAACTTTATTTACTACCTAAAAATGCAAAATTAATTAATAAAAATATTTATTCTTGAAAACAATGAAAATACAGAATATGGGATAAAATGTAGAATTAATGCATAAAAGATGAGTTAAAATGCCAACAAAAAGGGATAAATATATACAATATTTGGCACTCATCAGGCGGGAGCTGGTGTTGTTGCAAGGAATGCAAATTGTGAAGTGGTTGGTGCAATGTGTATTGGCTTGGGAGTTACTTCTAATTATTTGGCTGAATTGTATGGTATTATTGTGGGTATGGAGTGGGCAGTTTAGTGGGGATATGCTTGCATTGTTATTAGATCATATTCTACAAGTGTGTTGAAGGCTTTGGAAGAAGATAACGTTCCTTGGTTTGCTAGGCAAAGATGGATGGAGGTTAAAGGTTTATATGGTTCAATTCGTTTTGAACATTCCTTTAGAGAGGCAAACTTTGCAGCTGATGCAATGGAAAAACGTGGTTGCTTATTAGAGGATGGGGTTGGTTTTCACTTTGAAGGTCGCCCAGTTTTCTTAAGTTCAATTGAATCTCCAAATGTAATTTACTATCGTTTTAAATAGGTTTTAGGAGTTTTTGGGGTCACTCTGATCTCTTTTCTTCTATTTCTATCTTGTAAATATCTTTTTTATCAGTATAATTTCTTGACTTAGAAAAAAAAAAAGTGCAGTCCTGTGGAGGAGGGTGGTCTTGGAATCACTAGTTTAAAAACTATGAACAAGGCTTTGCTTATGAAGCTTTGGTGGTCTATTAAATCTTCTTCTAAGAAGTGGGCTCGTTTTTTGGAGTCTAAATTCACTTGCAGGGATGGGCGTCTCAAGATGGCTGGTGTAAAATCTTCTATTCTTCCTGGAATTCGTTGGGTTCATAAGGAAGTTGTGAATAATACAAAATGCATCATTGGAGATGGTAGGAATACGTCTCTTTTCTATGATGTGTGGTATGGAAGTGAGACTTTGGCAAGTGTTCTTAATCGTTCAGACTTGGACAGATCAGGTCGGGTTTGTGATATTATTTCACATGGTAATTGGTTGTTGCAAGGAATTCACTTGCAAGATCTTGTAAGTGCTGGTGTGGTTATGGAGAATTTGCCAACGATTTGTAGTGGGAGGAATAAAAGGATTTGGATGCCTGATATGAAGGGTGTGTTTTCAGTCAAGTCAGCTAGAGAATTGATTAGAAAGAAGTTCCCTACTATGAAAGAAGCTTCGTTGTTGTGGAGGAAAGTAGTGCATCCTTCTTTGGCGGCTCAGAATTGGAAGTTTGTTCGGGGAGCGTGTGTAACTCTTGATAAAGTTCGCAGCAGGTTTAAGATTCAATTGGCTTCTAGGTGCAGCGTTTGTCAAATTGAAGAGGAGACACTTCAGCACGTCCTCTGGAGCTGTAGTTTTGCGCAAAAAGCTTGGAATTGGATAGCAGGTATTTTCAATATAACACCTTATTATGATTTGATCACGTCTTACAATGTAGCTAGGCTTCAAAGTGGCATTGTTAGGGATATGTGGCTGGTAGCAAATTTGGTTGTGCGATCTGAAATTTGGTTCACTAGGAATAAGAAGGTATATGAGAAGAAAGTTTATTGCTGGTCTTTTTTCCAAAAGCGAGTGTTCAATTTGATACATGAATACTCAGTTAGAATTAAGAGTTTTATGTTCAATACGGTTGAAGATTTGAGGATATTGGATTTCTTTCGTGTTTAGCATAGGAAAGTGAAGATTTCAGATCCAAAGGAGTGTTATTGGACGCCTCCTAATAATAATGAAATGCTGTTGTGTACTGATGGTGCCTAAAGAGGAAACCCGGGAGTGGCAGGGGCTGGTGTTGTGGCTAGAAATGCGAGTTCGGAAGTGGTAGGGGCTATGTGTATTGGCTTAGGAATTGCGTCTAACTATATGGCCGAGTTATATGGTATTATTGTTGGTCTTGAATGAGAAATTCAATGGGGTTATGATCGTTTGTTGATCAGATCAGACTCTTCTTCGGTGCTAACGGCTTTGGAAGAGGATAATGTTCCATGGTTTGCTACTCAAAGATGGCCGAATGCTAAGGGTTTATATGGTGCTATTCGGTTTGAACATACTTTTCGTGAAGCAAATTTTGCTGCAGATGGAATGGATAAGCGTGGTTGTTTGTTAGAAGAAGGAGTAGGTATTCACTTTGAAGGAAGACCAGATTTCTTAAGTTCAATTGAGTTTCCAAATGTAATTTACTATCGTTTTAAATAGTTTGTGTGAGTTTTTTGGGGTTTCTCTGACCTCTTTTCTCCTAAACTATCTTGTAAATATCGTTTCTTGCAATATAATTTTTTGACTTATCAAAATAAAAATAAAAATGCAAACAGCTGGTCCCGCATGTTTTAATGATTTTAACCTAATTTGCTCAGTTGCTCATATTAGGTTCGAACTCTTTCCAAACAATTGGAAGTTCGCTCAAACGACCATCTACTGGTCCCACGACCATCAAGATCCGGTCTCATGACCTCTTGGTCGGACCCTCATATTTTCTACATCAGGTTTTATGATTTGTTGCTCACACGAGCATTATTTCAGTAAATGATTAAACCAGCATTTAATCATTCTTTCGCCAACTGGTCCTCAAGAGACTTTGGTATTTTTTGCTCATTCAAGCATCTGGGCGTTATATGGTGAACCCGTCATCCCATGTAGCCGGTCCCGTGTTGATTTGCAATAAATCATCATTTCGGTAAAATTAGGATTTTGAATCCAGAGCTCTGCAGAAACGTGATTCTGTGCAGATTCGAACACTCTGATAATTTATGTTGATTCCATGATTGATATTCATATTTATTTTGCTCGACCCAGCAGTAAGTAACTTAAATTAATATTTTATTTGGTCCAGCTACCAACAATTCATCAAAAGAACAATATCTGCTTGAATTAGCAATATTCGCCCAGACTAGCAATATTTGCTCAAATCAAAGAATATTGGTTCAACTACCAATATTCAACAATTTAGCAACACAGTTTTGCTTGTCTTAGGTTATAATGATACCTCGTCTCAGCAGACACATTAAATTCATGAGTTTCGAAACATTTGCTAATCATGTTCAACTCAGCCTACATGGACTCACCGTCCCATAAAGTCAACAACTGACTCCACAATCACGAGATTTCAATCGCGTCACATGGGGGGATATTAACTAGGATTTTGGTCTGGCGGTCTACGACACATGTGTTCACCCACGACGTGAATGTGAGCAAGTCATGCAATCAGTTGGAAGAGTCAGCAAAGTAGTGGGTGGAAAGTTAACCAAGTCTCTGCACGATGAGTAACTGGTTTTAACACGATTTCCACATTTCCCACTCTCTGATTCCAACAACTATCACACTTCATGGGATCATGGTGTTTTCAACTCCGGCATTATAAAATGTCTCTGAATTCTGATTGAAAAAAGGAGGTTTTTTGAACAATCGAACAACATTCGCCAAAACGAGCAATTTCTCATCAAAGTTCATACATACAATCTTTCGTCTACACGAACTCACAGAAATTACTCTCAATTGAGAAAAATTCAATCATTCAGAGTATTTTCACGCTGAATCCACAACACACCTACAATCTCAGATCACCATTGATCTCACGCATTTCTCAGCTTCCCTCCTACAGATCAACCCATCCTCTCTTGTGACTGAACTGACTCTGGAACGACCATTGTTCTTGGTTTAGGCCGGGGTCTTACAAATTGATATCTCGAACTTAAAGCACTCCCTTCTTGCAGTGCATCTGTGTGAGGTTCAACATTTCGCTCGGTTCAAGAAGTCTCCACACGGTCGACTCTTCAATTCCGTAAAAACCAGCAAATCGTTTTTCCCCATCCACAATAGTTATTTGTTTTCAATCTGTGTGAGGTTCAACATTTTTCTCGGTTCAAGGAGTCTCCACACGGTCGACTCTTCAATTTCGTAAAAACCAGCAAATCGTTTTTCCCCATCCACAATAGTTATTTGTTTTCAACCTGTTAATAAAGTTGTTATTGCTTTTATTTTCTTGCCAGGCAAATTACCCAACCATTAAGCGTACTATTACCCCTCTAATTGCTCTCACCACATATGAACACTTGGCTTATGAATGTGGGAAGCATGTTTTGGTTACCCTAATGGATATGAGTTCTTCTGCAGATGCTCTTTGTAAGGTAATGAGATGCTATGTTATATGATGTTGGTGAATCTAATGCGCCTAATTGCTTCAACTCAGAAACTATTAAGCAGTTGAGGGAAGGTATAGAGTAAATTTGCTATGGTTTTTAAACTAAATTGTAGATAGTGATTTGTGAATTGACGCAGACTGGAGATAATAATGAGATGACTATGTAATCACCTTTCATCTGTTGCCCCTGTCACTTTCAATTGAGACTGCATCTGACTGTTTCCCTTGATTTCCGTCTCTTCCAATTAGCTGTTGCTTCCTTCTTTTTTCCCAGCGTTTTCGCTGGGCTATGAACCTTTTATTGCAAAGGTTAAGATCACCATGCTCCTACCACACGCGAGATAAACTATGGTTAGTACATAACTGGGTATCCAAATACTTTAAAACTACGCAGATGATAACACTTGTAGATGGTGGATTTTCGACAAGGGCTAAAATCGTAAAACCATGATTATAATGCTCCTGATCCAGCAATCAGATGAGTATTGAGACTCGTGTCTCTCATCGAAGCGTGAAAGCTCATGCCACAAGAATCTCTGACTGAGAATACTGTCTCTCACAGTGTATATGTAGATGTGTAGTCTCTCAGCTGAGGCAACGGCATATCTCACGAATACTGAGCAATTTCAGTAATTACTTCTATATAGAATCGAAAGATTGGACGACTCCTAGACAGCTTGCCTGCTAGTATAGAGCAATAACGTCTTCAGGATGTAACAATATTTTCCCTGACTATATAAAAGAAATATGACGCTTCAACAAGATCATATCACTCAATTCCTGAATAATTAATGCTCCTATACGATCGTACTAGTGTAGAGCCCTCAATTAATTATTCCTAAATCATTATATTCATTAACTGAATCCATGGAATTTTTTTTAGGTTTTTCATAATATTTCATTACTTCAATTCATGGTTCTTCCCAGCAGAATTTCATGGGTTAGTAATAAATATTCAACACACGGGCATCTGAGCCACTATCGAGTAAGCCCCGACCAAAATGGTGCAAGTGTACTCAGCAATAATGCACTAACGAGCACCTGAATGCACGAACGAGCATTCCAAAACATGAAGGAGCGATGAACCTATGCAAAAATAGGAAAAAATAATAAATAATAAAACATTAATCAAGGCGCAGGGGGGACTGGGCCCACTGGACGGCCGGTCGTGCCATGGCCAGTCCCACGCCCAATTTTATATTTTATCATATTTTTATTATTTTCCTTGATCTCATGAAAATTCCCTCATTTGAACAAAATTCCTCCGTTTCAAGGAAACTCCTCAGTTTTATGGTGTTTCCTTCGCATCAAGGAAATAATTAGGAAAGGTGTGCGGGACCAAGCCTACTAGCCGTCCGGTCATGCCCTAGTTGTGGCCGGTCCCACACCTTGCATTCCTTATCATTTTATTATTATTTATTTCCTTGATCCCATGAAATTCCTTGATTTCATGATATTTCCTTCAAATTATGAAAATTCCTTCAAATCAAGAAAATAATACATAAAATTAGGGAAAGCTCACGGGACCGGGCCCTATCCGGCCGACCATGCCCAAGACGGTCCCACACGCCCTTATTTTGTTATTATTAATATTATTTGTTTCCTCATCTCATGGAAACTCCTTCACTTCAAGGAAACTCCTTGATTTCAACAAAACTCCTTGGTTTCAACAAACTCCTTGATTTCATGATATTTCCCTAAAATCATGAAAATAATATAAAATTAGGAAAAGTGCCATGGGACCGGGCTCTTTGGCCGGCCGACCATGCCTTGGTCATAGCCGGTCCCACACTTCATGATTCCTTCAGTTTATTATTATTATTTCCTTTATCTCATGAAGTTTCCTCAGTTTCAGCAAAATCCTTGATTTCTTCATATTTTCTCAAAATGTTGCTCAAACGCACATCAGAAAATATCAAAATTCTCAGGACTGAGATGCGGAAACTCTGGCGACATGATCATGTTACCTTGACCGACCAAGGTTGGTTCTTTGGCTTGCAAGAGTCCGGTCCCACATACTTTCATCATTTGACCTAATTTGTCCACATTAGGTTCAAATGCTTCCAAACAATTTTGGAATTTCATAAAACGATCGTCAGTCGATCCCGTAATCAACCAGGGCCGGTTTTCATGACCCCTTGGTCGGTCCTTCATCTCTTCATAATATATTAGGTTTTGTCACCTAAGATTCAGACGAACATTGTTTGAATAAATGATTAAACCAGCATTTAATCATCCTTCCACCAACTGGTCTTAAAGAGACTTTGGTATTTTGTTCACTCGAGCATCTGGGTGCTACATGGTCGATCCATCATCCCATGTAGCCGGTCCCTCCTTCATTCTGTGGTTAATTTTTAATAAATCATCAATTGATCAAATTAGGGTTTCGAGTCCAAGGTTCATAATTACAAATTCAAACGCTAATAATTTTACGTTGATCCCATGATCAACATTTTATTAATTATACTCGGTTCAGTTGCCAGTATTTTAATTTAATATTTTGTTTGGTCCTGCTACTAATAATTCATCAAACGAGCAACATTTGCTCAAATGAGCAATATTTGCTCAGACTAAGGAATATTGGTTCAACTATCAATATTCAACAATCCATCGAATGAGCAATATTTGCTCACCTTAACTATCAACATTTACTTGAGAATCATACATATGTCTCAACATACACGTTCTATTCATGAGTCCTAAAACATTTGCAAATCATGTTTGACTCAGCAATACAAGGACTCATCGTCCCATGAAGTCAGCAGCTGACTAACTAAATACACGTCTGCCTTGCAGACTCCACAATCACGAGACATCAACCGTGTTACATGGGGGATATTAACTAGGGTTTTTCTATGGAGGTCTACGGCATGTGTGTTCATACACACGATGAGAATTTGAGCAAGTCGTGCAATCAGTTGAAGGAGTTAGCAAAGTAGTGGGTAGAAAATCAACCAAGTCTCTGCACGATGAGCAACTGGTTTTAACACGATTTCCACTTCCCCACTCTTTGACTCCAGCAACTGTCACACTTCATGAGATCAAGGTGTTTACAATTCTAGTAATATAAATAAGTCTCTGAATCATGATTGAAAACAAGAAAAATCTTTCGTCAAACAGACAACACGAGATTAACATCTCAACATCTGAGCAATTACTCTCAACAGAGCAAATTCAATCAATCAGAGCTTATCTTATTCCTTTACGCAGAATACACAACACACCTACAATCTTCGATCACCATTGATCTCACACATTTCTCAGCTTCCCTCCTACAGATCGACCCATCCTCTCTTGTGACTGAATTGACTCTGGAACGTCCATTGTCTTGGTTTAGGACCGAGTCCTACAGATTGATCTCTCTAACTTAGAGCACTCCCTTTTTGCAGTGCATCTGTGTGAGGTTAAGCATTTCGCTCGGTTCAAGGAGCCTCTTCCGTACATTCGTCTCCTCAATTCCGTAAAAACCAGCAAATCGTTTTCCCTATCTACAACACTGTATCTAAAGAGATTCAATAACCTCCTTTTTGCTTCAATTTAATCAGAAAAACTCCAGGATGAAAGTAGCTTCAATGCAAAGTTTTAAGGTTCTCCATATCTATTAATTTAAGCTAGCTTGATATTATGTTTTTTGGATAATGATTTTCTTTATTTTTTGCAGAAGAAATATTATAGGGTTCAATAAATCAAATAATAATGCATCTAAACAATAAATAATCCTCAATACTACGTTAACTTTGAGGAGATGATATTTCGTCAACTTGAGGAGAAGAAACATGTAAATTTGGCTTGTTTTGTTCCACGCTCATGCATTTTTCTCTTTCTTTTTCCAAAAGCTTCCGCTGTCCAATCGACCTTTTACTGCTAAGGTTGAGATAAGCATCTTTTGGCGGCATATTTACTGCATGATCTGTGTGAAATCTTGGATCGATGGTGAAGTGATAGAACAAAATGTGGAATCGGGAGTTGTGGGAGATGCAAGATCTGTGTGAAATCTGGGATGGATGGTGAACGGAATACGTGGAATCTGGAGCTGTGGGAAAAACAAAAGTATCTTCAATGAATTAATACATGTAGACTGGGTTCCATAAAAGGCATTCATTGTAACTTTCATAGTAATTCTGGAATTTGTCCAAAGATAAAATTCCTTTAACAGAGTTTTTCATGGTAATTCTTGAATTTGTCCAAAGGTAAAATTCCTTTAACAGAGTTTTTCATAGCACCTTTTTTTACAACGAATGCCTTATATGGTAAATATCGTTTTATTTGCTTTTTTTTTCTCCCATCGTTTTAAATAAGTGTGACCCCTATCATTCCCAGCCGTCCAAGTCAAACGAAATCCAGACGCTAAGGACCGCGAGATGATCCTCTCAGGTGAATCTTGTCCACTGATTGACTCTTTGATCAAGGAGTCAATTACCACATCTTTTTGTAACAATGATTTTTGTATATATGGATACATTTGAGAGTGCTAAGGATTCGTTAACTGCCGACCTTCAGTAAGCATTCCAGAAGTGTTAAAGATAGTTCACAACTGTTACTAAGATTGTTATTCAAGAATCAAATATTTTAAATATTGTAAATAATCAAGTTTCTCAAAATAATCACTAAGAATCAAATAAGAAAGCATTTTACTGAAACCAACTAAGAAAAAATCATTAAGAATCAAACTACCCAAATAACAAAGAAAGGATAACGAAAAATGAAACTAATAATAAAGCAATCTTACCCAAATCACTAAGAGAGAATCATAGGCACTCTACTCAAACATTTTGATCATATCCATTATCATCATGTTCTTCTTCATCTATATCATTTGCCATTTCATTATCTTCTTGAGTATCCTCATCATCTTCCAAAAGCATACGCTTTAGCCTCTTTTTTTTTTTGCTCACTGGCGGTATTCCTTTTTTTGACCTTGGTGTTTCCATCATTTTTTCATTATTTTAATATTTATCTTCTTCTTTTCACCTATATCATCTTCCATTTCACCATCTTTTTGAGCACCCACATCATCTTCTTTTTCATCTGAATTTAGCATACGCCTTAGCTGCTTTCTTTTATTGCCGCTTTTCAGCTTGGTGTATTTCATCCTGCAAAAACATGATCTTCAGTTGCTTCTCTTTTTGTGGTGTTTTCGGACCTAACTGCTCACTGGCGGTTTTGTTTTTTTCACCACGGTATGCACATTCAAGACTGTGTAATTGTATGTCTTTTGTTGGATGTTCTCTTCAGTTATCTTTATCTTAAATCCAAACTTTTCTCCGATTTGTTGGAAAACTAAATGTATTAATCTTAAGAGTAAATTAGTCTCTTACCTTCTCGCAACGATCGGTGTAGGCAACATGTTCAGCCGCAGTATATTTCAACATCTTTTCGACATTAAATTCAAAAATTGTTAAATCCGCATACTCAGTGTTGTCCTTGATACTTACAGTGATCCGATACCTGTTCCAATGAATAACAGTAATCAGGTTAGGTTTCATTCTTTATCATATAATTGATATTTCTTAAATTATTCCCTTACCATAGTAGTACTTCTCCATCAAAGCTGTTTTTGCATCCGGGGCAAGAAGGTTTTCCATTATTGTCTTTGACTTGTTTTTTGCATTTTTTGCAAGCATTGTGATACCAACCCTTTCCCTCGTTCAATCGAAATGGATGCTTCATAGAAAAACTCCTTGTCCTATGCCAAATAGGAATCACATAAATTTGTATTTATGTATATTCTTGAATGTTTGAATTAATATAGGTCAATGTATAACTGCAACATAAATTTGCATTTACCTTATTCTCATAGTCTATCAGTATCTGACTGGCTTCATACAGGGAAATTTTGTCTTCAAAAGGATCTTTCTCCTGTTCAATGTGTATATCTTCTATTTATCTGGTTTGTTCTCCAAGCCTATGCAAACAGTAGCACGGTTTAATTTAATTTTTTTTATCTATACAGTAGCCTTTTTAATTTTATTATGTTTATCTATAAACTGCATTTATATTGTATGTTTTGCTTACCTCATTTTAAATTGTTGTACTTATTCAGAATCAAAATATACAGATATTCTTGATGCTTGTGTAGTGGAAAGACTGATTAAACCTGTAATAATAACAAATAAATTAGGTCAGTGGTTTTAAGTTTTAGTTTATGTATACATTAAACGCATTTTTTACCCATGCGCTTTTTGACAAATGTTCCAGTGACTACGATGATCACTGCGGCATTTTCTTTACTATCTAGTATTACATCATCTATCTATCTTAGTCGCTAATTCATCCCACAGAGTTATCTTCATCGTCTCTCCCCTAATACAGGTAATAGTATGTGTTAGTTCTTTTATGTTATAATCCGTATTAAATTAGTTTGAAATGAAAATAGTAGTACCCATCATCGTTTGCGATGCAAATCTCATGTTGACATCTTTCGTTCCCCCATGTTCCTCAACTTGCTTGACAACGATGTTAGATATGGAGTGCAATCTTCCAATTACATCTGTAAGAGAAGCCAACGTTATGTTATTATCAAGAATAAATTTTTAGATTGGTAAAACTTGGTTTATGCTTTTACTTGTATAGAAGTGGTTGTCGTTTTTCCTTCCAGGTACCACCTCCATAGGCAAGAAAGTGAATATTTCTATTGGAGAAGTGGATACATCCACTTCTAACTGTTGCATTTTGGCGTATTTATTCAGCCACATAAATTAGTTGAAAGATACAATTTTGTATCCTCCAGTCGGGGCATGTAAAACGATGAATGGAGTATACACATCCATCCAAAATTTTACCTCGGTATAAATCAATGTTATCTTTGTTCACCTTAAGTTGTATCTGCGTACCCTGTAATTTCAAGTAAAAAAATAAAATGTATTTGTTTTATTGTTTCAAAATTATTTTCTTAAAAGTATGAGTTGTCTAATACTTACTTCCTCATCTATTATGTGCGTTGATATCTAGACTTTCAGTACTTTCACCTTTATTGTCCTGTTTTCCAATCATTAGAGTTTGTCTGCGAAGCCTCCTGTTCTCCCTGACACGATTTTTTTTATAATTGAATATCCTACATAGTACAGGTTGTTTGATTTGCTTGTCCATACCTATTATGTAAGAATGCATAATATCGAATCATAGTTATAAACCATGTAGATAACCTTTATGTTAATGACACCATTTAATATGACAAATTAAATCATATGAGAGAACTCAAAGTTAATCTATGATCACATAATATGACAAATCAAATCATATGAGAGAATTTAAAGTTAATATATGATTCCATTAAGTTATCATAGACCCAACTGTAAATTGCTGGTAGACCTAAATTATGAAGCCACCTAAAAAGATGATACATAAGTAGATTGATCACGAAAATATAAGATCAGTGAGCACTCTAATTACCCTAATTACACAGGAATTATGGACTACCGTGGCTGGCTTGTTTCTATTTTCCATCATGTAGAGATGACTCGCATCAACAAACCAACAATCCAATTAAAAGGAAGACGTTGACAAACAATATTAACTTCTAGTGTAACATGCGTTTGTGCCCCTTTTCTGCATAAAATAGACTTACACAACATCTAACTTGTCTACCACATAATAGATTCATGCTTCTAGGAAGCCAGTGGTTCTTCTTAATCATTGTTTTCACGTTACAAACCATATCTTGTCCCCTTTTGTCATATTAACATGACTTGTGCTTTATTTATAGACTTTCGGGTTTGAAAATACCTACATAATATAAGATCAAGTTAATATCTGATCAAAAAAAATAATCAAATACCTAACATACGATCAAGTACCGGGAACATCAAAAAACAAAAATACAACCGTGTAATATAAGATCAAGTTATGTGATAAAAAGAATAAAAATAAAAATAAATCAAATACCTAACATACGATCAATAGATGAGCCAGGAGCTGGTGTTTACTTCTGATTCTGTTTACTAGCGAATAGCGATTATGATAGGCTTCATGTGGTGTTAACGATGGTGTTAGAGCAGGTTGCATACCGCGGCGCTTTTTGACCATTTTTCTTTAGTTTTTTTTAGTAGCGTTTCTCAGAGTTTCATTATCAGGAGGGTCGTCCCTAACTTTTTTTTTTTTTTTTGAAGCATGAGATTGTATTATGATTAATAAAAGGAAATTACACGAGGGTACGTTCTACCCAAGGAGTCATCCATTACAACTTGGTTAATGCAAGATGGGACTATGTGATCCCACACCAAGGTTGAAAGGTTTCCTAGGTGGCTATGGTCCGCAACAAGGTTCGCCAGCCCGTCTGCAACTTGATTACCTTCCCTGTAGATGTGTGTAATGATGCATTGTGGGAGTTGATTCATGATTAGCTTGGTTTCCGAGATCATACCCGAAATGTACCAAGGTAGCTCGGCATCTGAAGATAGGAATCGAAGCAGATTTTCCGAATCGGTATCAAAATGAACTTGTGCCCAACTTCGTTCTTTTGCTTCTCTAGACGCTATGAGCATGGCCCAAGATTCAGCGGTCAACGCAGTGGTGATTCCGAACGGTTGTGCTACTGCTATCATGGTGTTGGCAGATGAATCTCTGCATATGAATCCTGCTCCAGCTAATCCGGGATGTCCTCTCGCTGTGCCATCTGTGTTGATCTTAATCCAACCCAAATTAGGCTTTGTCCATCCTACCATGATTGTTGTGGAGGCCCATGTTACATTTCCAGGGTCGATAGAAGCTGGCATTCCAGGTAGCACGGGAGGGAGGTTCGTTTGTGCCCAAGAAAATTCTTATTGAAGACTGAGAGCCATAAGTGCTATGTTTCCCGGGATTGGTTGCTTTTGACGATAAATGTAGTCATTCCTAGCTATCCATAAGGACCAGAAAAGGAAACAAATTGCAGTATTGATAGAACCGTGTACCATTAACTGTAGGATTTGTGAGATTGTCGTTTGAGGATTTGGAAGGTTTAAAAGATTTTAGACGACACTTGAATGATTAGGAAGTCCCATGATAAGAGTGCTCCATGCGGATGTAGATACTTGACAATGAAGGAGAATGTTATCAGCAGTTTCTGGATGAGAATTGCATAGTGGGCACGTGTCGGTGATGTGGATATGGTGTAAAATGGAGAGGGTTGGGAGGCCCTCATTGATTGATTTCCACAAGAAAAGATGTATTTTTGGAGGAAATGGAAGTGTCCAGAGGAACTTTGATGTTGGTATTGGGTGGGCGTGATCTGATGTGCTTACTAAGCAATTGTATCCAGATGATGTAGTGTACTTTCCAGATTTGGTGAAAGGCCATATGACTATCAGAGGGGTGGTTTTGAGGGAGGTGGATGTTCACGATTCTTTGGGTTATACAGGGTGGAAGAAGGTTTAGTTTATCGTGGTTCCAGGTGTGACTAAGAGGATCAATGAGGTCAGCGACCATCTGCATGGAGTAACAGTTCTCCGGATCCAAGGTACTAGTGAATTGGGGGATCCAATTAGCCTGGATGGGGGTTGTTAATCCATTTCCGATTGTGTGGAAAAGGTGTTGTTTCATTGTAGGAATGAGAAATGCTAATTGCCTCCATTGAGGGCTGGTTGAAGAAGGGAGTTTAGTTGGAGTTTCTGCAAGCATAGGTTGTTGTTTCAGATATTTTTCGTTGTAGAGGGAATCCAAGACCGAATCCGGTTTCTCATAGATGTTCCAAACCCGCTTCATAAGTAGCGCCTTGTTATGATCGCTGCTTCTACGTGTGCCTAGCGCTCCTTGTGACTTGGTTCTATTCAGCTTATCAAATCCCAAGGGGTGAAGCTTCTTAACAGACGAATCATGCCCCCAGAAAAAATTCCTGGTAATTTGATCAATTTTTTTGTAAACATGTGTAGGGAGATATTGTGCTTGCATTATGTGGTTTGAGGTAGGGATTAGGTAGGATTTTATTAGAGCAACTATTCCTGCAGGTGTTAGACATTTCGTCATCCATCCCCTTGCCTTACACGCCAGCCGGTTTAGCAGAGGTTCAAACAAATGGCGAGAAACTCTTCCTTGTTTGAATTGGACTCCTAGATAAATAGGGGGTGTTGAGGTTGTGGGCATATCAAAAGCTTGTTGAAGGGTACTTACCTGAGACGGGTCAACCTTTGGGTGCTGAATAATAATGGATTTGGATGTATTAATTTGTTGTCCTGCTGAGGTATTGTACCGTTGGAGAAGGCGTTGGAGATGATTCGTACCCTCTGTTGAAGCCTTTTATGTTATGAGAAGATCGTCTGCTTACATAAGATGGAGGATTGGTGGAGCTTTTTGTGAAATTCGAAGTCCTTCCACCGCTTTTCGTGTCTCAATATTCCCTAGGTTTGTTGAAAGTATTTCCGCACAAATGATAAACACATATGAGGAGAGTGGGTCCCCTTGTCTTATTCCTCTGGTTGGAGTGAGTATATTCATGTGGTGTGCCATTGATGTTGATAGAATATGTGACTGTTGATGTATAAAAATTGTTGGCAAAACTAATTTGGTAAAGGATTTTCTAACGAAACCCCAGTCCAGGATATCATAGGCTTTTTGAATATCCAGTTTAAGAGCTATTTTGGGGTCTTTGGTGTTGGTTGATGTTCTGATGTGGTGAAACAACTCGCCGGAGATTGCTATGTTATCCTGGATAGATCTTTGGTACAAAGGCGCTTTAGTAAGGACTTATTAGGAATGGAAGTAAGGGGCGTATGCGGTTGACTAGAATTTTTGAGATGATTTTATATGTGACATTACAAAGTCCTATAGGCCTAAATTGAGATGGTTTGGATGGATGATCTACTTTTACGATTAGAGTTAGGTTTATGTGGTTCATGAGCGGATGGATATTTAGGGAGTTGAAGAAGCTACGTACCATTTCTATCAACTGCAAATGGGTTGTTTCCCATAAAACTTTGAAAAACTTACTGGTATAACCATCTGGACCTGGAGCACGTTCAGAACCAATAGAGAATAAGGATTTTTTAATCTCCTCGGGAGTTACTTCTTCCGTCAGTGAGGTGCATTGGCGAGGTGTTAACCTTGGGGTTATTTCATTAAACAGACTTTCATCAATCACTGTACTTGGTGCCGTATATTGATTGGTAAAATGATCAATCATTAGTCTGACAATGGAATTCTTGTCTGTAATCTTGTTGATCTTGAAGTTGTTGAATGTTGTTGCGGTTTCGATGGATTGTTGCTTTAGTATGGAAGAAAGTGGTGTTACGGTCGCTGATGCAGTTTCACAAGTGGTAAGAAAGGCGGATTCGATTCTTGGATTATTTTCTTAAGGGTTCGGTTTTAAGACTAATTAAGAAAAGATTACTAGACAAAAATTGCTATAGAAGATTCTTGTATTCAATTAAATGAGTCTAGGATGTCAAGATTCCACCAATGCATATTAAAATATTCAACATTTTTCTATAAATTCTCCCCAAGATCTCAAGACGATTTAGGACACAAGTACGTCTCGGAAGATAAATCTTTTAAATCAATACAAAAAATTCTCAAATGATTAATAATTTTCTTTAGTTAAGTGTTGGTCTCTAAAATAAACATATAAATCAAGAATGAAGCACGAGAACATATAAAGATTAATTATTATCGTTTTTATGCAAGAATATAAAGGGCATAAGGGCATGGAGAATTGTTAGAATAGAAAATAATTCAAAATATTATAGCATACATATCACGGCTTCCTCCGTAATATCCTAGAGAAGGGACTTAGCTACTCATGGCAAAATCAGAGAGTGAAAGAAAATAAACCGCTGTATTAATTAATTAAGCTCACTTACAAAATATATAGAACACGAATGGTTGCTTCACATCTATCTCTAGCCATCGCCTCGATTTTACACCAAAGAATTTGACAAAAATGTGAAGCAGTTGGTCGTTTATAGCCTTCCTCCCTAAACTCGCAATAGTTTCTCTGGACCCCAAAAACCAAGAACAAAGATGACCCTCAAAAATATCTAGTGCCCCTTTTATATACTACGACTCCACCTCTTAATAATCTTCTCTCCAAAATTTCTTCTTTATTTTCATTTAATAAAATATGCATGGGGTCATAATATATGGCAGGTACTCCCACCGTCACCAGCTAATAGCCTCCACTAACTTCCCATATAGAGAATACAGTATTGCATGCAAATCACGTCCCTTATATGCGAATCATGCCTACAAGGTAAGTATTTCATTTGTAGACATTCTGTTGCTTTCCTTTTCTTTCCCATTAATTGTTCTGATCCCCACATCTCCACTCTAACAATGTTCACGTGGAAACAAATGTTTTGACTTTCCATAATTTACAATAGAAGCTTCCAAGCGAGACCTCCAATCCCCACCAGTAACCTTCTAGTTCTATCGCATATACTGCTGTCATTAAAGTCCGAATACTTGGTAATTATATATGTCGACATCCCACATTTTTTCCATTTCATGAACCGATTGTAAGTCCAAATCCATTTCTTTCACATCCGAGCTGGCCCAGTAAACACGAGAACCACTGTTTTGTCCATTTCGCGGTCAAGACACATCATTTTAGTCTGATAGAACTTTATTAAGTAAATTCTGCAAAACTAAGATGTAAATTCCGCATAAATTCTGCAAAACTCAACAAACGATCAAAAAATATGCAAAATAGACTATTTAAGTGTAAATTAAGATGTAAAAATGACGTGTTCACACACTCATCAAATACCCACAAATCTACATTTTGCTAGTTCCGAGCAAAAAAAAACCGAACTCACTGTCACAGGCATCGCGATTAGGTTTAGGGTATGCAATAAGCCTTTAAACCCCTAGGTGGCCCTGGTGGCCCTAGTGACCGAGTTATAGTCTCGGGAAGGTTTATCAGAGGTGTACCCGCAAAACCTTTACTCCAACTCGGATTAGTCACAAGTATCCAAAGAGCTATGAGGACATAAATATTCTCAACCTATCGCCAAGTAACTAGAATGCCAAAGAACTTAAAGTTATCTGCTCAAAAGCTGAATAAAGAAAAGGGGAGACACATCCGCTATACTGTTAGATAAAGAGATATCCGCTACACAGCTAGATAAACATTATGAGATGCATCCGCTTTGCAACTGGATAAAATTAGGAGAGAGATAAAGATGAGAAGGACATCTGCTACACAACTGGACAAATTACGTGTGATGAGTTGAACCAGTGTTAGAAAGATCTTGTGCCAGATGGAAAGCGGACTAACAAAGCAACCAATATGCATCTCTCTTTGACTGTCTCATAGTTCTCAGTAGAAACAACGTCTTCTTCGGCTTCAACTGTTGATGATAAACTCTTGAACTTCGTAGAACCTTGACAATTGACTCTTCTCTTCGATTTCTTGCTTGAAACTTCCTTATAGATTTCTAGTTCCCTATGGCCTTATTGAACAAAACTAGCAACAAAATTTAAATGTACATATATATATATATATATATTGAAAGAAAATACAGTAATACGGCCATGAGACAAGGACTTTAACACTTGGATCTTCGCAACTTGTAATATCTTGGTGTCTTGAACTTCAACAACTTACATCGTTTGATTTTCTTTGCTCTAAGTCTTCAACTTTGATTTTGAATTTTGCTTTTCTTTCTATTGTTGCTTATAAACCTTAAACGTCTTCAACTTTCTCCATAGATTTTGATGTCGCTCCGCTTGTTGATGATGATAAGTTTTTACTGAGAGAGAGTCGTAATCCAGTAATTAAAACTACATTGTGAGGTTGCTTTGTCTTTCTGGCATTTACTTTTGACCGAATTGTATTTCCATCATGGATGGTTAGGTCCATCACGATTACCCTCTAAAAGGTACATGTTCTCTCCTGATTGTCAATGATCTCAATGTCTTTTTATCTAATGTCTCACTAGAATGTTATCCCTAGAAATTCTAACTTCCATCTTTTCGGTGACAAACAGTATGTAAACTTAGCTAACCGAATACTATGTGACTCTAAATGTTGGAGATTCTTGGTAAAACTAAAACTTTTCTCCCTTACCCCCAAACCTAAATTGAACATAGTCCTCGATGTTCTAGATATAAATATATGAATGCATGAACAAAGAGAAATGTTGATCAAATGAAAAGAGATAAGGAAAGATGTTACCAGGACCATGCACCACAAAGATGGTTTGCCTCCCATAAAGCGCTAAGTTTAATGTCTTCAGCCAGACATGACTGTACCTGCAGAAAATTAGTCGTGATAAACGGGATCCTATAAATTTGTATTTTCCACTTCAGGGTTGGTCAATTCGATAAATGGTTTCAACCGCTGATCGTTGACTTTAAAAGTATCTCCAGTATCATGGTTCCTAAACTCAATAGCACCGTGCGGATATTCGGGTAGGGTTTACGGTCTTTTCTAAAATCTGTTTAATCTTCCTATTAGACACTTCTACTTGGCCACAAGTTTGTGGGTGGTAAGGTGTAGAAACCTTATGGGTAATGGAGTATTTATTCATGAGCGTCTCAAAAGACTTGTTACAAAAATGGGAACCTCCATCACTAATTATTGTTCTAGGCATACCAAATCGAGAGAAAATATTGTCTCTAACAAACTTGATCACGACGTCGCGATCATTTATCTTGGTAGGTATTGCTTCAACCCACTTAGGCACATAGTCAACGACTAATAAGATGTAAAAGTTACCATAGGAATTGACAAAAGGACCCATAAAATCTATACCCCACACATCAAATATTTCTATTATTAGTATAGGACTAAGTGGCATCATATTTCGTCGGGTCAACTTCCCTAACTTCTGACATCTCTCACAACTTTGACAAAATAGGTAGGAGTCCTTAAACAAAGTTGGCCAATAAAGACCAGATTGCAAAACCTTTGCAGCAGTTTTTTTAGAACTAAAGTGACCCCCACAAGCTCCAGAGTGACAAAAGGTCAAAACACTGGATATTTCGTTGTCAGGAATACAACAACGGGTGATCTGATTAGGGAAGTACTTTAATAAGTATGGATCATCCCAGAAAAAGTATTTAACCTCAGACAAGAATTTAACTCTATCCTGTTTAGACCAATAGTCAGGCATTTGACCAGTTACCAAATAATTAACAATGTCAGTAAACCAGGATAACTCAGAGATGGAAAATAATTGTTCTTCAGGGAACGTGTCAAGGATCGGTCTCTCATCATCTCTAATCTCATCAAGGATACGGGATAAATGGTCAGCTACTACATTTTCAGACCCTTTCTTATCAAGAATATCTAGAGTAAATTCTTGAAAAAGCAATACCCATCTAATCAGCCGAGGTTTTGAGTCTTTCTTTGAAAGGAGATATTTGAGTGCGGCATGATCAGAATAGACTATGACCTTAGACCCTAGGATATATGATCTGAATTTCTCCAAAGTAAAAACGATGGCTAACATTTCTTTCTCAGTGGTTGTGTAGTTCAACTGGGCATCGTTTAGGGTCCCACTCGCATAATAAATTACACTAGGTACTTTATCACGTCGTTGGCCAAGGACAGCACCAACCGCATAATCAGACACATCACACATGACTTCAAATGGGAGGTTCCAACCGGGTGGTTGGATGATAGGGGAAGAAGTCAATAATAATTTAATCTTCTCAAAAGCTTGAACACAGGCTTCATCAAATACAAAGGCAGTATCTTTAGAAAGTAGGTTCGACAGAGGTAAGGAAATCTTGCTAAAGTCTTTGATGAAACGACGATAAAATCCAGCATGGCCAAGGAAAGATCTAACATATGTAACATTCTTAGGTGGTATTAATTTTGAAATTAGGTCAACCTTGGCTTTATCAACTTTTATTCCCTTAGAAGACACCACATGTACTAACACTATTCCAGATTTAACCATAAAATGACACTTTTCCCAATTAAGGATTAAGTTCTTTTCTTTACAACGTTCTAGAACTAGTGTAAAGTGGTGCAAACATTCATCGAAAGAGGATCCAAAAACCGAAAAATCGTCCATAAAGACCTCGAGAAATCGCTCGACCATGTCCGAAAAGATACTTAGCATGCAACGTTGGAATGTTGCGGGTGCATTGCACAACCCAAAAGGCATACGCCTGTAAGCAAAAGTACCAAATGGACATGTGAAGGTTGTCTTCTCTTGGTATTCCGGGGCTATATGGATTTGGTTATAACCGGAATAACCATCTAGGAAGCAATAATGGTTGTGCCTAGCTAATCTTTCTAACATTTGGTCGATGAATGGTAAAGGAAAGTGGTCTTTCCTAGAGGCTGAGTTCAGCTTACCGTAGTCTATACATACTCTCAACTCGGTGGTAACACGGGTAGGTATCAATTCATTGTTCTCATTCGCAACTACCGTAATCCCAGATCTTTGGGATAACCTGGACAGGGCTGACCCATTTACTATCACAGATGGGATATATGATACCTGCATCTAACAACTTGAGAACCTCAGTGCGAACAACTTCCTTCATATTAGAATTCAAACGTCTCTGCATTTCTCTTGAGGTTTTGGCACCTTCTTCTAGGTAGATGTGGTGCATACAATCAACGGGACTAATTCCTTTCAAATCTACTATAGTCCACCCTATTGCAGTCTTGTGCTCACGGAGAATACTAACTAGTATACTTTCCTGATCGGGCTCTAAGTCAGAGGAAATTATGGCAGGAAGAGTATTTTCACTACCAAGAAATACATATTTCAGTGTATCTGGTAGCGATTTTAATTCAAGGGTGGGAGCCTTAACTGATGATGGGAGGGGTTTATCTATGGTCGGCGGAAGAGGTTCTGGTTTACGCTGCCATTACCATAATTCGTTACTGGCGCAGAATCTAACAACGCATTAACTTCTTCAAAATGACCATCCTCATCATAGTAGGCTCCAAAGTGGGTCAAGCACGCCTCTAAAGGATCACTAACACTATTGGTGGTAAAGGTATTCTCAACTAGAGAATCAATCATGCATATAGACTCATAGTGTTCGGGGTCCGGTAGGGCTTGTAACGCCTTAAAAACGTTCACCGAGATTTTGTGATTCCCAAAGGAAAATTCTATTAGGCCAGTTTGACAATGTATGACTGCATTTGTAGCGGCTAGAAATGGACGACCTAGGATGATTGGGATATTGATATCTTGATTAGAGACAGGTTGAGTGTCTAAAATCACAAAGTCAACTGGATAGATAAAGTTTTCTACCTGAACCAAAACGTCTTCAATAATTCCACGTGGGATTTTGACTGACCTATCGGCAAACCGTAGTGTTATCCTAGTTGGTTTCATTTCACCTAGTCCAAGTTGTTCATATACCGAGAACGATAAAAGATTCACACTATCCCCAAGATCTAATAGAGCATTGTCTATCATTTGTTTACGTATGACACATGTGACAGTAGGACAACCAGGATCTTTAAATTTGACTGGGTACTTTTGTGAGATTATGGAACTAACTTGTTGGGTCAAAATGCCTTTTTATGGACACTCGAGTCTCTCTTGATAGTGCACATCTCTTTGATTATTTTTTTTTTGCTCAACAAAGAATTAAATTGATTTCAAAAGAAGTTTACAAAAGTTATTTTACAAAAAGGAACTGAAATAGGAAATACTAAAATTAAATAAAAGAAACTATATTTCTGCTCTCCTAACAATATAATATGGTTTGTTTGGCATCTCAAGTGTATATAGGAAATCAAGTCTTGTCTCAAATACTCTTCTTTCCCCTCTTGCAAGGTTAGCTCCTTTTTTTGCAAGACCATCTGCAGAAAAATTAACCTCCATGTAACTGTGAATGAAACACCAGCTTGTGAGACTAGCACATATCTTCTCCCATATTTTAATAGCAAACCAAGGAATCTTATTACTCTGAAAACCTGAGATTACTGCTGCTGAATCTGTTTTGAACAAAACTTCTTTATGCTCTTCACTAATGGCCCATTCTAGTGCATTTAGGATTGCAAGTACTTCTGCATAGTAATTTATTGACATACCTAGTCCACCTGAAACAACAACTAAAAATTCTCCAGAGCTTTCTCTGCCAATAAAGCCATAGCCTGAGGTCCCAGGATTACCTTTTGAAGCACCATCACAACACAATACATTCTTATTAGGTGGAGGAAGTTGAAAGTAAACTTCTTTGACTTGAATCCCCTTCATCTTTTGCATTTCAGTCCCAAAGATTTTAGTACTCTCAAGTCATAAGCACTGTTCCACATTAGAGCTTTCATCCTCACTTCACATTCCATAGTAAGTTTCAGAATTTTTTCTTTTATAAGGTTCAGGGAGAAACCCGCTTCTTCATATATGCATTTGTTTCTAGCAAACCACAATTCTCTCATTGTAATGAAAGAACTTACTCTCCAAATTTCTTTGATGGCAGGGCTTTTATCCTTTGCCAATTTCAGAATTTCTTCAAATGATCTGGGGTTGATGAAGTTAAACAAGTTTCCCAACCATTTCCACACTAGCTCGCTGAAGTTACAGTACCATAGTATATGGTCTTTATTTTCTTCTTCCTTTCTATAGAAGCGGCATCTTGAAGCCAATTGTACTTTTCTTTTTTTAAGATTTTCATCTGTGGCACAAATATTCCTTGATAACTTCCATACATTGCTTGAAATATTGGGATGAACTTAAGGGTGCCATACCTGAGATGTCCAGTGCAACTTTGGATATTTATCTCTTATTTCCTCTACAACAGATGCCACAGTAAAACTACCAGATATAGAACATGACCAAATTCTTCTATCTTCACCTCCACTTATGACATGAAGTTCATTTCTTTCAATCATTTCCATTATCTCACTTGGAATTACCCACTCTCCCTCTAAAATAAGATCTGCAACCTTCATGTTTGGAAATTGGTGGATATAACCATTGCTAAGGAAACTTTTTTCTAATGTTTTCTCTTGTATCCATCTATCTTTCCACACAGAAATAATTTCTCCATTTCCCACAAGACATCTTGCACCTTCTTGCACATCTGTTATTACCCATTTCACACCTTGCCATACAGATGATTTCTTGTAGTAAGTAATCCATTCTCCCCTTTTATTCTGGAATTTAGCTTGAAAAAATTTAGCCATTTCCCCTATACCTTGTTGTATCTTCCAAAATAGCTTCTTTAAAAGAGCTTTATTGACCAATTCCAACCTTCTTATTCCAAGTCCTACTTCACTTAAAGGTGAACAAACACTATCCCATTTCAATGTAACTTGTTTTCTTTAAAAGGGATCACCAGTCCATAAGAAATTCCTAATGATCCTCTCACATTATTTTATTACTCTTTTTGGCCATCTATACAACGACATGTTGTAGATTGGTAGGCTATTCAATACAAACTTCACAAGTATGAGTCTTTCCTGAAAAGATAGTAATTTCCCCTTCCATCCTGCTAGCCTTTCCTGCATCATTTCTACACCATTCCACACATGATATGACTTAACTCCTCCTGAGAATAACTGCACTCCCAAATACTTATCTGGAAATTGAGCCAAAGGTATTCCACACTCCTCTGAAATTTGGTTTCTTCTTATATCACTTGTACCTCCAATAAAGCACTTACTTTTTTCCATGCTTATCATTTGACCTGAAGCACATTGGTATAGTTTAAGGATTTCCATAAGATTTTTTTGACATTCCTCTTATCACCATTACAAAATAAGAATACATCATCTGCAAACAGTATATGAGATGGTTTAATGCCATTTCTATTTACCATTTATTTTAAAGCCCCTTCATGTATTTTCTTTGTAATATTCCTGCTAAGAGCATCCTCTGCCAAAACAAAAAGAAGAGGTAACAATGGATCACCTTGTCTTAAGCCTCTTCCTACTTTAAAATAGCCTTCTGGACCACCATTAACCAGTACTGAGATTCTTGCAGATTTCAGAAGTATTTGAAGCCAATGAATTGTTGAGTCAGATAAACCAAACTTGCTCATAAACCACCATTAGTCAGATAAACCACCATTAGTCAGATAAACCAAACTTGCTCATAACTTGGAAAAGAAAGTCCCAGCTAAGTGAATCATAAGCTTGTGTAATATCTATTTTAATCCAAAGTTGCCTCCTCATCTTTTAGTATTCATCTCATTAACCATTTCAGAAGATAGAGCAATTTTTTCTTGGATTGTTCTCCCTTTTATAAAAGCTCCTTTTTGAGGTGACACCATCTTATGAATTATACTTCTCAACCTTGTAGCCCAGATTTTAGTAAAAATTTTGAAGCTAAAGTTCATTAACCCAATAGGTCTATATTGTTTTGCTTTCTTAGCATTGCTAACTTTTGGTATTAGCTTGATGAAGTTAACATTGAGACCATCTGGAATGAAACCTCTTCTCCAACAATATTGTATTTTATTTATGAGACCAGCACCAATAATTTCCCAAGCAATTCTATATATCCACCCTGCAAAACCATCTGGTCCTGGTGCACTTTCTGGATTGAGTTCAAAAACAACTTTTTTAATTTCTTCATCTGAGGGAATGGCTTCAAGAAATTTATTATCTTCTACTACTTTTGGAATGGCCTCCAAGAATTGTTGATTTATGTCCACCTCTTGAAATTTAAATTTATCTTCAAAAAAAGTCACAAGGTTTGCAGCTATATTGCTTTGAGAAGTAATAATATTTCCATCATCATCCTCTAGCTCCACAATCATATTTTGAGCTTGTCTTACTTTCATATTCACATGGAAGAATTTAGAATTTGAAGCTCCATCCTTAAGCCACATTACTCTGGATTTTTGTTGGATAATCTCCTTTTGTTGTTGAGTTAAAATTTCTGATTTACCTCTTGCGATCACAAGCTTATTTAGAAGAATATTATTATCTGGTTCTTGATCAGAAGCAATAGAAGTATTAAGCACCTCCATCTATGCTAATTAATACTACAAGGGCAGGTTTAATTACATCTCTCTGAAGAACTTGGCCATAGCCGGTACATGTTTAATAGCATCTAACAAGGGCAGGTTGATCTTAACTTGCTTAAAAATGTCTAGGATTTCAGCATATGTACTAGGTTTTTCTTAGCGAGTCTCTGGGAAATGATGCAGGTGGTATGTACACTCTCTCAGGGGTAGCTTCCTCACTTGGAATATTAGTATTCTCAGGCCCATTAGGGTCTTTAGACGAAGTTTGGTCAACCTTAGTCTCTTTTTCAGCTAGACTACTATCCTTAGGTGGTTCTACCGAGTTCTCTAGAGTTTAACCACTCCTAAGGGTGATAACTACTTTGATATGTTCATTGTGGTTTGAACTACATGTTCTATTAACCTGGTTAAATCCTTTCGGATTTGGAGTCGTTTGACTAGGAAATGTCCCGTTCTCCCTATCATTTAACTGGTTCGAAAGTTTACTTATTTGAGTCTCTAAGTTGGCAATATCCCGGTCACTGTTTTGTTGGTTACGCTGACTCGTCAGGACAAATTCATCGAGCTTCTGACTTATATGGTTGATGTTTCGGGTAGTCTGGGAATTGTTTAGGGCATTACCCTCAATTAAGAGTCTTATACTTTCCTCTAGAGATGACACCTTTTTATCAACTTGGCTCGGCTCATGGACTTGAGCTTGGTTCCTAGAAAAACCTGGTGGTGGGTTGCTAGATGGGCCACCTTGATGGTTACCTTTAGACCACGAGAAATTCGGGTTATGTTTCCAACCAGGGTTATAGGTATTAGAATATGGTCAAACTTGGGTCGACCCTCATATTTAGAGTTCATACCACCATGTAGGAAACTAACCTGGTCACGGGTAGTTTCATTGGGGTAAAACAAAGGACAATGAGGTCCAATATGACTTTGATCTCCAAAAATGGTACATGGATAGGTTCTGGGCTCACTGTTACAGCTCATAGTCTGGTTGGACCCTTGGTTCATCTCTAAGGCCTCTAGACGCCTAAGGATATCAGACCCATTATCAACTCTATTGACCATATGGATATGGTTCCTAGTTATTTTGGGCTCCCTCATTGAAGTCCATTGACGAGTCTTTTCATCTAGCTCGATAAATTCGTCAAAACACACATCTGGGTCTTGATGGGTAAATTCTCCACCACTAATTGTTTCTACCTGCATTCTGGTTTCACTATCTAGGCCCTCATATAAAATTTGGGCCATGTGGCCTTTCTCAAAGCCATGATGTGGGAATTGGTATAACAACTCATTAAACCTTTCTACATAATCGTGTAGGTGTTCACCTAATTTATGCTTAAAGGTTTGGATAGACTACCTAACAGCCGCAGTCTTGTGGTGTGGATAGAACTTCTTGAAAAAAGCTTCTACGAGGCCATCCCAGGTGGTGATTGTTTTAGAGGGAATCAAATGGTACCACTCATTGGCTCTCTCTTCTAGGGAAAAAGAAAACAAACGCAACCTAAGAACATCTATTGTGACGCTTGGATAATTCATTGTGTCACAAATCATCTCGAAGTCTCTTATATGGGTATATGGGTTTTCACTTGCTATCCCTCTAAATTTACGAAGCATGCTAAATGTCCCAGTTTTAATGTCAAATTTGACAGTAGTATATGGTAAAACAACTCCTGGGTCACGTACCACTCTAGATGGGTTCATCCTATCTCTAAGGGTTTTGGTCGGCGGGGCTTCATCATCACTAACCATGTCGACAAAAATAGAATTACCACCTAAATCCGTGTAACGGGTCGGACTCAAACTAGTCTATCTCCTACCCTTCCAACGTCGCATACACAAACAAGAATACTAGTGAAGAAAGAAAATCGTGCACACACCAATTGCATTATTCGTCTGGCACAAAAACTGATGCAATTTTACAAGTGGTAAGAAATGGGGATTCGATTCTCGGACTATTTTCTTAAGGGTTCGGTTTTAAGACTAATTAAGAAAAGATTACTAGACAAAAATTATTATAAAAGATTCTGTATTCAATTAAATGAGTTTAGGATGTCAAGATTCCACCGATTATGCATACTAAAATATTCAACATTTTTCTATAAATTCTCCAGTCTCAAGACGATTTAGGACACAAGTACCTCTCGGAAGATAAATCTTTTAAATCAATAAAAAAAAAATTCTCAAATGATTAATAATTTTCTTTACTTAAGTGCTGGTCTCTAAAATAGACATATAAATCTTTTTTTTTTTAAAGAAAAACAGGAAAGAATTTCATCAAGCACAAAAGCCGACCAAATGCATTACATCACTATTCTTTCACTTTCTAATCTAGACTCGACACACTGAGGGAGCTCAGAACTCTATTTCCTAGTACAATTATTGTTTCTGGCAAACTTAGAAAGTAGATCAGCTACTTGGTTACACTTCCTATTTCTAAAACAAACTTGGACATTCCCTAGACACTTAACTAGATGTTGACAATCTCTGATAATATTGGAATCCTCCCATCTTATAGTAATTTGAGGCCCACTGACACTTTCCATGACTTATTTGTTGTCTCCTTCCACTATGACATGCTGAATCTGCAACTGAACAATCCACTGAAGAGCTTTAAGCACTGCCACTGCTTCAGCTTGGGTGACATCTCTGGATCTTTCTACCAGCGTCCAGGCTTCCACCATCTTCCCTGTAAAATCTCTTATGATTAGAGCAATAACAACAATATTATGATTAGGTAAAATAGAAGCATCAATGTTGATTTTTAATTTTCCTCTAGGAGGGGGACACCATCTATTATAGTCTCTACTAGCTTCATTTCTGCCTATCGTGCTTCTGTCAACTTGGATTGTACTTTCTGACTGATTTATGTGGATTTTATTCTCAGTGCAGTAAGTTAAAATCCTGTGTTTTAGGCTTGAGCTGGGACATCTACTGTTATTAAAAATGAGCTCACATCTGGATTTCCAGATGAACCACATAGTAAAAGTAATTAGATTAACTGTTGTTTTTCTTCTGAAACAAATATTATTGTTCGAGTTGCTCCAGCTTCTTAGCCATTGTTGTATATCATTGATGTTATCAACTTGTTGGACAATCTGAGGATCAACAGATTTCCAAACATCTCTGGCATAATTGCATTTGAGAAGCATGTGGGTGATATTTTCTTCTTCCTCATTACATCTTTGGCAGTTGATTTGCTGATTTTGATTGTATCTTCAAAGTCTTTCATTCACAGGAACTATATCATGAGCCACTTTCCATAAAAAAAAGTTGGCATTTATGTGGAATCTGCAGATGCCATAAACTCAGCCAAAACTTAGCTTCCTCCTCTTTGTTAACCAGACTTTGATTTTGCTGACAGAGAATTGCCTTGTATGTGGAGTTAACTGTAAATTGGCCATTTCTAGTTAGAGACCAAACCATTTCATCTTCTTGATGCATTGAAGGTTTTATGTGACTGATTTTATCTATCTGATCTTGAGTAAAATAATGTTGAAGAAGATTCAAATTCCAGCTCTGAGTATGATTATCAATTAACTCACTGACTTTCATATAGTAAGGATATTCCTCATAGTTAGAGAAATTTTGTTGCACTTGAGCTGCAGTGTATCCTTCAATCCAATTGTCTCTGAAAGCATAAACTATCTTCCCATTCCCAATCTGCCAAATATGAAATTGTTTCACCCATTTGATTCCAGTGCTTATACTTCTCCAGATATCATTCCCTTTACTTGAAACCTCTTCTTGAAGAATATCTTCATTTTTAAAATGTTTTGCTTTAAGAACTTCCACCCATTTCTTGTTCTTTTCTTGTATCATCCTCCAAGCCAGTTTAGTAACCATTGCTTCATTGAAAACTTGCAGATTCTTAAAACCCAGCCCTCCCCATCTTTTAGGTATATTCACACTCTCCCAAGACTTTAAGAATCCTCCGTTTCCTTGTTTTCTATTCCACCAATATCTTCTATGCATTGCTTCAAGATTATTTATATTCTTCTTGGGTAATATGAAGCAGCTCATCTGAAATTGAGCCATAGAGTTTGTAACAGCTT
Organism: Papaver somniferum; assembly: GCF_003573695.1. NCBI lineage: Eukaryota > Viridiplantae > Streptophyta > Magnoliopsida > Ranunculales > Papaveraceae > Papaver > Papaver somniferum. The sequence goes on along the minus strand of NC_039364.1, from coordinate 179,851,053 downwards.
GGATTTGTGTGCTTCTTCCAGCTTGATTTGTGATGCCAGCCTGCCACTGAATCAGTCTTCTCTGCATTTTCTCCTTTATGCTTTTGAAAGAGTTGGATTTCTTTCTTTCTATGAACAAATTTATTCCCAAATATTTTTCTTCCAAGGGTATAACATTCATATTCATAGTATTGTAGATTTGTTGCTTTTTTTCCTCCTCAATCCTTCTATTAAAGTGTATGCTTGATTTAATGAGATTCACCATTTGACCAGAGGCTTTGCAGAACTTGTTGATGATGTCCTTAATATTGTTTATGGAGCTCATTTTGGCAGAGGAGAACAGAATGCAGTCATCTGCAAAGAACAAGTGAGATATTGGAGGACTTCCTTTAGCAGGATATATTGGAATAATGTTTTTGCTATCCACTGAAGCTTGAATCTTAGAGTTGGAAATAAGGGGCGAAAACGATTTTGATTTTATTAGTTTTCTTCTTTATGCTATTTTTTAGTGCTTAAGAGCTAATTTTATGAGTTTTTAGAGTTTTTTTGCCCCTTTGGTTTATGGGGGTGTGGAGGCCTAGCGCCTCCCATTTTGTAATTCTTGTAATTACGTTTTTTTGCTTTAATAAACCATTTTGACCTAGCAAAAAAAACTGAAGCTTGAATCATTCTACTTAGACCTTCCATGCAAGTGATGAAGATATAGGGAGATAGGTTGTCACTCTATCTTAATCCTCTTGTAGGATGAATAGTTTCAATTGGAGAACCATTGAGAAGAATTGATATGCTTGTGGTAAATATGCATTGATTGACCAATTGACACCATTTCTCAGAGAAGCCTAGTTTTCTGAAGATGTTGATGATGAAATTCCACTCCATTCTGTCAAAAGCCTTTGACATATCCAGCTTTATTGCAACAGCTCCATTGCTATTTTTTGTGGTTTTCATGTAATGAACTATTTCATGAGCAATGACAGTGTTGTCAATGATATTTCTTCCAGGGACATATGCTACTTTCCAAGGGGAGATAATTCTGTGTAGCATGGGTTTCAATCTGTCATGATCTTGGATATAATTTTGTAAGATATGTTGCATAGGCTTATTGGCCTGAAGTCAGAAGGGTTTTGAACACAATTATTTTTTGGTATGAGGGTTTGAAAAGTATGATTGAGCTCTTTTAGCAGTTTACCATTCTTGAAGAATTCCTTCACCATTTTTATCACATCTCCTCCCACCACTTCCCAATTTTGCTGGTAAATCAATAATGAAGCACGATGACATATAAAGATTAATTATTATCGTTTTTATGCAAGAATATAAAGGGCATAAGGGCATGGAGAATTGTTAGAATAGAAAATAATTCAAAATATTATAGCATACATAACACGGCTTCCTCCATAATCCTAGAGAAGGGACTTAACTACTCATGGCAAAATTAGAGAATGAAAGAAAATAAATCATTGTATTAATTAAGCTCACTTACAAAATATATAGAACACAAATGGTTGCTTCAAATCTATCTCTAGCCAGCGCCTCGATTTTACACCAAAGAATTTGACAAAAATGTGAAGCAGTTGGTCGTTTATAGCCTTCCTCCCTAAACTCGCAATAGTTTCTCTGGACCCCAAAAACCAAGATCAAAGATGACCCTCAAAAATATCTAGTGCCCCTTTTATATACTACGACTCCACCTCTTAATAGGGAAGAAACATTCACGAAAACATAGCTTTGGCGTCGGAACTGATCAATGAGATTAGTGTGGAAAGGAAGCATGGTAATGTTGGCCTCAAACTGGATATAGCCCAAGCTTTTGACACGGTTAGTTGGGAGTTTGTTGTGGAAGTTTTTCGTCAATATGGTTTTTCTGATGCATGGTGCTCGTGGCTGCTTAATATTCTTAACTCCGCTCGGATTTCTATTATGATTAATGGTAGTCCTGAAGGTTTTTTCAGTATCACTAGAGGGATGCGTCAAGGTGATCCTTTTTCACCTTTGATTTTTGTTCTTATTGAAGATGTCTTGAGCCGCAATCTCTCTAAGTTGTTTGCAGCAAGAAGTATGCACCATATGGTGAGCAAGAAAGGTGTGGGGCCAACTCACTTGCTCTTTGCGGATGATATTCTTATTTTCTGTAAAGGTAATCTTCACAGTTTGCAGCATTTGAAGGAGATGCTTGGTATGTATCAACTTGCATCTGGGAAAAATGTTAGTTATGCCAAAAGAAAATTCTATTATGGTGGAGACAGACATTCTCGTGTTGTTGCTATTGCAAATTTTATGGGCATGGAAAGGGATTTATTCCCAGATAAATATTTGGGAATCCAATTAAAACCTGGTATTGTGCGTCATATTCATGTTCGACAAGCAATGGAGAAGATTATGGATAAGCTGGAAGGTTGGAAGGGTAAGCTTTTGTCCTTTCAGGCTCGGTTAGTGTTGATTAAATCAATGATTTCTAGTTATTTGCTTCATTCCATGGATGTGTATAAATGGCCTTGCACGGCTATCAAGACAGTTGAACGAGTCATTCGAAATTTCTTGTGGTCTGGTGATGCTGAGAAGCGTAAATAATTTACGGTTCTTTATGATGATCTTTGCCGTTCTAGGCGTGAAGGTGGACTTGGTCTTCATAAATTGATTGATGTTAATAGGGCCATGCTTATGAAGTTGTGGGTTTCGATTCGTGACTCGGATAAGACTTGGGAAAGATTCTTGAAGGCAAAGTATTTTCAAGGTTAATGGCAACTTGATTGATTATAAATTGGGTTCTTCGGTTTTTCCAGGAATCAGATTGGTGCATAATTTTGTGCAAAGGCATACACGCTCAATTATAGGTGATGGTGCTAATACTTCCTTATTTTTTGATAATTGGTGTGCTGATTTTTCAATTGCGCAAAGACTTGGCATCACTAAAAAAGGCCCTAATGATTTTAAGGCCAAGGTTAGTGATATTATTGTTGATGGCTTATGGGTTATTCCTCCAAAGACTAAGGAATTGATGATAAGATGCAATATTGATGTTGATAACTTGCCTCTTATTGGTGGTGGAGATGATCAAAATTTGGGACTTGGACAGCAAGGGCGTGTTTTCTGTTAAGTCGGCTAAGGCTGCCATCAGGGGGCCTGCAGAAATTTCGCCAGCTGCAGCTTTATTCTCGAGAAGTATTGTGCATCCTACTTTAAGTGTTCAGTACTGGAAGCTATTTCATAAGCAATATTGTGCTACTGATGATAATATTATGAGGAAGACAGGTAGGGAGATGCCTTCTATGTGTCGCTTGTGCAGGGAGGATTGTGAAGATGTCAGCCATATTACTTGGCATTGCAAAATTGCTAAGAAGATTTGGAATTGGGCAGCTGATATTTTTAATCTTCAACCGAAAGAAGATCTTGTGGCCTCTTACAAGGTTGCAAAAGGTCGGAGTAGGATGATAAAGGATCTATGGTTTGTTGCAAATCTAGCAATAGTTACGGAATTATGGAAGTAGCGCAACAAGGCTTATTATGAGAACATAAGGGTCCGATGGCTTGAACTTAAGGGACGGGTTCATCAGGTAATTCGTGATAACTCAATTAGAATGAAGGGCCACATGTATAATGCCTTAGATGATTTGCGAATTTTGAATTTCTTTCGAGTGAAGCATAGGTCTTGCAAACACTTAGTTCCAATTGAAGCTACTTGGACACCACCTAATCCAGGTGAGCTTATGATATTTTGTGATGGTGCATCACTTGGTAACCCGGGCCAAGCTGGGTCTGGTATTGTCTTTCGTGATTCTAGCTCTGCAGTTTTGGGAGTTTTGTGCGTTGGGCTGGGCTGGCAGACCAACTTCTATGCGGAAGTTTGTGCGGTTATCTACGGTGCAGTTTATGCTAAAAGATGGAATGTCAATAATCTTTGCGTCAGATCGGATTCGATGAGTTGCATTTTTTCTCTTCAAAAAGGAGAGTTGTCGTGGAAGCTAATGCAGAAGTGGGGAATGGCGAAGAGTTTTTACAACAATATTAGTTATGTTCATAGCTACAGAGAGGCAAACTTTTCAGCTGATGAATCGGCCAAACAAGCTTGTTTGTTGGCTGAGGACATTTATGAGTTTTATGAGGGTAGGCCAGGCTTTATTCATTCTGTTGAATGGCCTGGAGAGGTTTACTTTCGTTTTAAATAGGTTCTATTTGCGTGCAGCCTTTTGGCTTAGCGCTAATTTAGCCTATTCCCTGTACAGTTTCGCTTTTTTTATTCTATTTTTGTTGACCGAGTAAAAAAAAAGACTCCACCTCTTAATAATCTTCTCTCCAAAATTTCTTTTTTATTTTCATTTAATAAAATATGCATGGGGTCATAATATATGGCAAGTACTCCCACAGTCACCAGCTAATAGCCTCCACTGCGGCCTAACTATTTTGGTACTGTGCCGGACCAATGTCTTTAGGTCTGGTTTTTCCTCGTGTAAAATAGTTATCACCCAGTGGATCTGTCGTATTTCTGTCGGCTGTCCGTAGTTTTGGCCGCTGTATTCTTACTATTTTGGTGTTTTGTCAGACTATCTCTCGTCTGGTTTCAAGGTTTCTTTCCGATAAAATAGTTGAATCCAGCGGTTATCGTTTCTAATCTTGTCCAGCAATCCCCAAAAATCATCCTTGTTTTGCGTCTATAAGGGCTGCTTTTGCATTGTCTCATGGGATGTTTCCCTTTCGAGACATATTTGGTTCAGTGTTTCTCTCTTCTTACTCAATTTATCGTTGGCTCGGTTCATCTGAAAGTTCAATCTTTCCCGGCAATTCTTTTTTAAAAAACACTTTTTTCTTCTGTAGCCGTTTTTTGATGCAGCTTTTAAACATTACATTTTTAATTAATTAGGTAGCATTTTCCCTTAGTCCCCTTATCTCAACAATGAGTTTGGCTGATTAGTTTCCGTGTGATGTAACCTTTTGATTGGTATTTATGATACTTCTTGACCCCATCAGTTGCTCTCTTCTTGGGAAGGCTTTTTTCCGCTCTCCCTCGCCATCTTTTTAACAGATACTACAAAGATTTAACGGTTTCCTTATTGTGGTTATTGGGTCGGTAAGCTGCTCTTTTAACCTGTTAAATTATTAATATTTGTTCTTTTCTGTTCGCATTTCCCCTTATTTTAGTAATCCCACTTCTGGTTTTTTTTTGCTCTCCCTTCATCTGTAATAGCAGCTCTCTCTTGAATTTTATTTTTAATTGTCTTTAATTCATTTGAGCTTTCAGTACCTCTGTCAAATATATTTCTTTCCTGTCCAATACATACTCCTTTCAACTTCCTAGTAGATTTAGTAGACTTCATCCCCTGTTCTTGTGACATTATGAAAATTCTCTCTTGGAACGTCCAAGGAATTGGACCTCCAATTACTCAGGATCACTTCAACCACCTCAATCAATTTTATAAGCCAGACATAACCTTTCTTGCCGAGACAAAAGTGTCGTTGTCTCGAATGGAACTTTTCCTGAAAAAATCACAATTCGATGATTGGTTTATAGTACCTTCCGTGGGAATTGTAAAAGGGCTGGCAATAGCGTGGCACAACAACATAGAAATGCATCTAATTTCTTCAAACCTAAACGTGTGCCATTTTGAAAAAAAAATTAGAATAACTGAGGTGCTAATCACTTGTGTTTACGGTGCAGTTGAGTCGGAAGCTAAATTTGAACAATGGTCGTATATTTCTAACATTGCTCAACATGTCAACAAACCTTGGTTACTAATAGGCGACTTAAACGTTATTCTAGATCCAGCTGAAAAACAAGGTGGAAATAAAACTACAGTAGAAACTCTTTAAATTAATAGCCCTGGGACCAGAAAAATTTATTAATTTAGTGAGATTATTAATTAAGCGAGTAAAATTTTGGTTTGTGCAAGCCTAATTGGGATCATCAAATTATATTATTTTAAAGAGATAATTAATTTAACGAGTATTAATTTAAAGAGTTTCTACTGTAGTTCAAGTAGCAAATCTTTCATACTTCGGACAATAGATTCTTTGGGGCTTGAAGATGCGGGATACGAAGGAGCGCCATTCACATGGTCGAATAACAGAGAAGGTGATGCCAATATTTGTGAAAGAATCGACAGAGCTTTAACATCCTTCCAATGGACGCAGAATTTTCCAGACACAAAGGTGAGTCATCTGCCTAGAGTTGGTTCTGATCATACACCGCTCCTTTTTGATTCGAATCCAGAAAACAAAAATTACAAAAACCATTTAGATGCATCAGATCTTGGTTGTCTCATCCTACCTTAGCTTCGATAGTTGCCAACTCTTGGAATTTTCACTCCAACACTACACATGACGGAAATATCTATTCGAAGCTTAAAATATTATCTTCGGATTTATCTCAATGGAATTCATAGGTGTTTGGAAACATCCATAAAAATATTAAATCCATGAATAATAGGATTGAAAGCCTACATAGAACTGGAAATTTTGCCAAAAATCTAGATAAAATTAGACAACTCCAAGTGGAATTATGACCAAAACACGGAATACTTCCATGCTATAGCTTCCAATAGGAAAAGAATCAATTCTATAAACTCTCCTAGAGAACCATCAGGTCTTTGGCTTTCAGACAGAGATCAAATTAATACCCTCCTGGTAAACCATTTTACTCAGATAGGCACATTGCAGAACAACTCGGTGGAAGACTTATCAAGTTTTATTGAACCTTGATCTCTGAGGTCGAAAATTCTTCTTTAATTGCTATTCCTTCAAAAGAAGAAATTTGGAATACAATTTTCAAGATGAATCAGTGGGGAGCTCCATGACCAGATGGGTTTCAACCAGGCTTCCTTAAAGCCATCTGGGATATAATGGGCCCGGATATAACCTACACTGTTCAAGAATTTTTCAAAACCGGAATCCTAAACCCATAATTAAATCATTCCTTTATAACCTTTATTCCTAAAATAGCCACCCCACAAACCCAGCAGATTTTAGGCCCATCAGCTTGAGTAACACAATATACAAGATCATACCCAAGATTCTAGCTAACATGCTAAAGCCTATCTTAAACAAGATAATATCCCCTAATCAATCTGCTTTTCTTCCGAGGAGACAAATAAAAGATAACATTATCATTTCCCATGAGCTTATTCACTCTATGAAAAACTCAAAAGCTACAAAGGGAAATTTCGCTTTAAAATTAGACCTGTCAAAAGCCTTTGACAGAGTAGAGTGGAATTTCATCAAATCGGGTCTATCAGCGTTTAGTTTTGGTCTTTCGTGGGTTAACCTCATAATGCAGTGCATTTCAACCACTTCATTTTATATCCTTCTAAATGGCTCTCCGGGTCTGAATTTTTCCACTTCTAGAGGCCTAAGACAGAGTGACCCGCTTTCACCATACCTGTTCTTAATTTGCATGGAGATTCTTTCTAGACTCCTAGGAAAAGCAGTTTCCGAAAAGAAAATCTCGGGACTCAAGATAAATAAAGATGCCTCGAATATTTCACACCTTTTCTTCGCAGATGACTGCTTTTTATTCACAAGAGCTAACCTAGGCGAGCCAAAAAACCTGTTAGATATTCTATCAAGATTTGGTGAGATTACAGGTCAAATGGTAAACCTTCAAAAATCTGGTATCTATTTCAGTCCTAGAATTCACCCGAAACATGGGAAAATCATTGCGAAGATTCTAAAAGTTCCCTTAGTGACAAAAAATGATAGATATCTAGGCACCCCTCTTTTCTTTGATAAAAATAGAAAAGAAATTTTCGAACCTCTGCTACAAAAATACTACGCCACTCTTCAACGTTGGAAATCTAAGTTACTCTCTCAAGCTGGCAGAACAGTTATAATAAAGTCCATCCTTCAAGGCTTTCCAACTTACCAGATGCAAGTGCTCTCTCTTCCTAAAGAAACGCTAGATTAAATAGACAAAATCCAAAGGGACTTTTGGTGGAGTAAAAATAAAAACAAGAGCAGAGGAGGCTATATAAAGGCCTGGATCAGCATATGCAAGCCTAATTCTCAAGGAGGCCTAGGTATCAAGAACCCACACCAATTTAACGTAGCTCTCCTTACTAAACTAGCCATTCGTCTCATTTCAGACCAAGATCAAGTTTGGGCTCAACTTCTCAAAGAAAAATACTTCCCAAACTCTCATCCTATGGAATTTTCTAGGTCTTCTAAATTATCATGGATTTGGACTAGCATAAAAAGGGGGATGAAACTCATTAAAGGTAATTTTGTCTGGCAAGTAAAAAATGGAGCTTCTACAAAAATTTGGGAAGACAAATGGGTGCCTAATACAAATATTATTCAAAAATCCATTAATATTCAAGATCATGTTCCGCAAGGGTAAATGAGTTCATAAATCCTGGAGATACTTGGTATCAAGACAAGCTCAGTACCTACTTTGAACCAGATATAAAAGCTAAGATTCTAACCATTTCTCCGAAAAGACAAGAACAAGACAAAATCAGATGGCAGCATCACCCCTCAGGAATATTCTCGGCAAAAAATGTATATAACTTTATTATAAATAAAAACCAAGGAGACAATAGCCTAAATACCTTTCCATGACAAAAAATATGGAAGATACAAGTAATTCCGAGAATCAAATTATTTGTCTGGAAATTAGCTTAAAAAGCCCTTCCAACTAATTCAAGACTCGGAGCTCATAATACAGACATAAACACAGAGTGCCCAATGTGCGATTTACAGGAGCAAGAATCAGAACAACACTTGTTTCGGTTTTGCCCATTTGAAAGAGCCATCTGGTTTGGTCTTTCTCAAGAAGAAGTGAATACGAGAATTGGTTCGCAATCCATAGTTAATTGGATAAATGAGTGGATCACGGATCAAGAATTCTTACAATGGTCTGATAAAATCGCAACTATATCTTGGTTTATTTGGAAGTACAGATGTTCGGTGGTTTTCAAAAAAATCAACCCAAATCCGAATCACCTCATAGAGCAAGTCAATAAATTCTTGCACCAGAATTTTCAAGGAAAGATCCAAACAAAGAAAGATATATCCCCAAGGAAAAATGGTCTGACTTAAAGTCGGACTGGATAATCTTTATTGATGCGGCTTTTAAAAAAGAAGATTCAACGATGGGATATGCATTTCTACTTTACTCAGTGGACAACGAATCTTTCGTGCATATTGCAGCGGGATCGGAGTGGGCCTCCTCGGATTTTCATGCAGAATCAAAAGCCTTGTTAAAAGCAACCTCATGGTTAAGTGAAAATATATTATCTAGTGTCTCGATAGCAACATACTGCAAAACACTGGCGGAAACGATCAACAAGACTTGTAAAGATTCTCCTTGGAAAGCGGATAATACAATTCAGGATACTATCTCAATACTAGAAAATCTTCCACAGGCGCAGATAAAGTATATAAACAGGAAATATAACCATGCAGCGGATTACATTGCTAAAGAAGCTCGGACAAAGAATCTCAGGCACAGGTCTTCCAATATTCAACAAAGAGTCTTAAAATCTAGTGTTATTTCCAATATTTTTGTCAAAATGAGATTATAAATCTCTTGTACTCTGTTATTTGATTAATACAATTTGTCTTTCCATTAAAAAAAATAGCATCCACTTACTTCCCATATAGAGAAGAGAAATTTTCTATTTAGTCCACTAAATCCGATCCAGGTTATTATGTAGTCCAGCTGCAAAAAAAATAATATCCGAAGGTCCAAAAAACATTTAAAAAGTTAAAAGTACTTGACTTCCCTCACCACTCACGTGTGTACATTTATTCCTCGTTCTTCTTCTTTATTTTTCAGACGAAATGCATCTTCTTCTTCATTGTTTTCATCTACAGACGAGAACTTTTTCCTTCTTCTCAATCAACAACACCAAAAACAAAAATCAACCTAAACCCATGCTTAATCATCACTAAAAATCGATCATTATAGGCAACAAAAACCAAAAATCTCTAATCAATCTTCTTCAGCAAACCCTAACTCCATTTTCAGCAACCCTAACTGTTCCAATAATTTTCAATCTGAGAAAATGGTTACCAAAAGGGAGATTAAACGAACAATTAGAGAAGTAATTGTAGAAGAAACTCCTTCACCAGCAAAAACCAGAAGGAAAAACTGCCGTTAATCAATCAACAACAAAAACCAAGGAAAAACCCGCTGCAAATTTACCAACAACGAGAAGTATGACAACAGCTTCTGAATCTGATATTCCTTCATCAACAAAAATGAATGAAAACGACGGTACTCCTTCACCAGAAGCTAAAGGAAAGAAATCAAATTTAATAATGAAAAAAGGTAAACATCTATTCAAACTTTTAGACTACATACCAATATGTAGTGTTCGTAGATTTGCAAAATGTAGAAATTCTTTTGCATGTGGAAAATCTGTTATGTTTTGTTGTGTTTGATATGATATGTAGTGATACATATTAATATGTAGTGATTTTTTGCATTGGTGTGTTTGTTATCAATATTATGTAGTGAATAACATATCAATATGTAGTGATTTTTTGCATTGATCTGTTTGTTATCAATATGTAGTGATTTATTGAATATGAATATGTAATAATTCCTTAATTATTATGGCAGTAGCATTGTTGTGTTTGTTATGAATATGTAGTGATTTATTGAATATCAATATGTAGTAATTCTTAATAACGAGGGGACGCTGCCCCCTCGACCCCCATAAATGGTGATACTATTCATATCAATATGATATGTAGTGATATTTGCATTCTGTTACTTTGTTATGGGAGTAGCATTGTTGTGTTTGTTATGAATATGTAATGATGCATTGTGTTACTTTGTCAAGTAGCAATATGATTGATATTACATATCAGTGGACAGTATACATATTGTTATGTAGTGTATATTCCTATCTCGATATGTAGGTTATTTGTACGATATGAACCAATACTTATTGACAGGTAATATTATGAAACAGTACATATTGACATGTACTATGTGAAAAACATCTTTTATGCTTGAATAAGAATCAATACAAGACACCTTGTGGAAATCCTAATCTATTGGAGAAAATGTGAGGAGAGGAGAGAGAAAAAATTCTTTTTCTCTGGCGATTTTGAGTTTCTTTTTTCTTTCACGTTTTTTGATTTGTGACTTTCAATTTTGATTCAAGATGACTGAAACTATGATTACCCATCCTACCAGTTCAAATCCAAATCTTGCCAAACCTATTTCTTTTGCTGATACGGTGAAGGGAAGGAAAACCCTAAACCCTACCACCATTGATTTATCAACGTTACCAAACCCTACTCTAAAAGAGGGAGATCCGGCTCTGCAAATACCTACGGATCTTTATCAAGAGGGATGCAAGCGCTTTCAACATAGTCTCATTGCGAGACTTGATTTTACAGGCCTGAAGTTCAATGAGGTTAAACAAACCCTAATGGAGCAATGGAAGTTTTCTTCCATCCACTGCAGTTTTATTCCGATGAGTAAAGGTTTTTTCATTGTTAGGTTAACAAATGAAGCAGACAAGGAGATGATCCGTGGATCAAAATAGATGGTAAATCAACATCAGTTACGGATGATTGACTGGTATCCAGGTTTCAATCCAGAGAAACAGCGAACGTCTCATGCTGCTACATGGGTAAGATTTCCGGGTCTTCACATGGAGCTGTGGACTGAGAGATCTCTGTTGACGATAGGGAAAGCTCTCGGAACACCTATTGTGGTAGATCATCGAACTCTTGATCTTGAGTATGGCCATTTTGCTGCTATGCTTGTCGATATAGATTTCGCCAAACACATTCCAGAACGTATTCATCTTTCAGCTGGAGGGAGGAAGTTCTGGCAGTACATTGATATACAACACTATCCAAAATTTTGTTCCATATGTAACATTATTGGGCATGAGGATGATGAGTGCAAAAGGAAGCTTGCGAAGTCGCATCCTTCCATGGTATCTGAGAAACAGTTGGTTCGTCCAGAGAAACCTGCAAAACAAGTTTGGAAAGAGGTGAAACATAGAAGTTCAGGTAAGCAAAATATTGAATCAAATTATAATGCTGCTGAAACAACTATTGTTGTGCTGAATGATGAGGATAGTGCTGCTTTGAGTACAACCAAACAACTGGAAGATGCCTTAGCAAAGGCTGAAGATGATTTACGCAAGGCATCTGAGGTGAAACATAGAAGTTCAGGTAAGCAAAGTATTGAATCAAATTATAATGCTGCTGAAACAACTATTGTTGTGCTGAATGATGAGGATAGTGCTGCTTTGAAGACAACCAAACAACTGGAAGATTCCTTAGCAAAAGCTGGAGATGATTTACGCAAGGAATCTGAGGATTTGAAAGCTAAGCAGGCTGCATTAGGGTATGTTTCTTCTAAGAAATCTACTAAACTGGCTAAGCAAATAACTTCTGCTAAGCAACCAACTAATTCTGGAGTAGTTTTATCTCCTAACAAATTTAGTGTGCTCGAGAATGAGGAAGGTTTAAATGAGAATGTTGATGATGTTGAAAGTGATTCAAGTTCAGATGAAGTCTATTCAGTTGCACAGGCATCTATTACTGCGCAGCAACAGCATAACAGTAGGGATGCAATACAGGACACTGCAGGTGAAGATCATATTGGAAATATTGGGCTTTTACATAAGCCCAATAACAATCAAAGCACGGACAGTGGTGTTGGGCCTGTGGAAAGTGCTTCTATTCGCTTAACCATGGAGGAGCACGAAGTTTTTTGTTCAATAACAAAATTTGATATTCAACAAAAGTTTTTGAATGATTTATCTTTCCGAAAGGGGTATTTCAAGGAAAGAATGAAGACTCCTAATGCGAAAATAAGAACAAAGAAAGAGGTGGAGGAACTTGATCCTAGTTTCCTTCTTTTTGTTAGTTATTGTGTTTAGGAGCTTATTTTGTTAGCTATTTTGATGTTATTTTTACTCCCCTTTGGTTTATGGGGGAGGGGAGGACTTGAGCCTCCCTTTTTGTAATTCTTGTAATTACGTTTTTTTTTCTTAATAAACCATTTTGACCTAGCAAAAAAAAAGAATCAATACATATTGATAGGTACAGTTGGTAATTTATCTTACGTAGTTATTAGGTACATATCACTGCATTGTTGAAGCCCAGCGAGAGAATTATTGAACTTGACCTTCCACATGGTGGGCATCTTTCTTACGGGTATCAGGTGCGTCTAGTTATTCTCACTCAATCATTCTAATTTAACTTGGTGTCAAAATATTGATATGTACTATTGGATATCTAGTAGGACATATTGACATGTGTTGTAGGATTTGAGAGATTAGGTACATATACGTATTGTTGGATATCTAGTAGAACATGTTGATATGTGGTGTAGGAACTTGAGAGATTTAGGTACATATTGGTATGTATTTGGATGTCAAGTAGGTACAAAGTTATATGTACTACCCTGCAAAGTGTAAAAATGTACATACTAATATGTACTAATGAACCCAATACTTAGATCCAACAATATATGGTAGTATTTACTAGGTAAAATACCTAGTTATTCACCTAGTACATATTGATATAAAAATGCAGGAGACTTATTCTTAGTTGACAGTACAAGAGAGCCTAGTTAATTTTGTGGACACCATTTTATTTTTGATTTTGGTTTACTTTCAATTATGGTATATACTGTTTGAAAAAAACACTATTATCTGTGGATATTGATATGTAATAGGTGAATAACTTGTTTACATGTTTTCAGTATCATTTCGACCACCCGTAAGACTTCATTGGAGGACAAGAGACTTACATTCTTAAACCTATCAGGGAGATGGAGAAAAGGAAGTAAACATCGAAGAATTTAACATTCACCTAGTGTGGAACACCTCAACAAGGGACATCGCCAATCACGTGTGGTACATATATCTCATTCTTCTTCTTTATTTTTTCGAAGTTGTTCTTTTTCGGACGAAAACTTCATCTACTTTCTCAGACGAAAACTTCTATTCTTGTCAATCAACGACATCAACAACTAATTCAACCTAGAAACATGCTTTAGGTAGAAAGGCAGTTTATCCATGTGGGATATGTTACAGTACATATCAATATTTATATGTACTGTGGGTCTTTATGTAGCTTTAGGTACATATTTAGATGTACTGCGAGTTTTGTTCACTAATAGCTTTAGGTAGATATTTAAAATATATTAATAGAATCCAGTAAATATTTAAATGTACTGAGAGTCTTTGGGGAAATCAGTGTATAAACACATATTGTACATGACGGTACATATTGATAAGTACTGATTGGAAAACTGACTATTGATATGCATTAATTGATAGGTACATATTGATATGTACTAATGGATACTTAGATTACATATGTATTAGGTACATATATCAATATGTATTACCTTGCAAAAGTAAAAGTAAAAATGTTCTTGTGCTTTGTCACTTTGGTCCATCAATATATTGGGTTCTTGTCATGTATTTTCATCGTTTTCAATACATATGTATTAAGTACACAGTATATGTTATTTTGCAAATTTATGTAAGAATATATTGATGTGCAACTGATGAAAAAACCGTCTTACAGTATATATCCATCAATACATACTGATATGTACCTAGAAATTCATATTACACATGTACTTGTGATTTGTTACTTAGGTCGAATGATATATTGGGTTTTTGTCGGTAAATATATCCTCATCATTTGTAGTATGTTTTGCAGTCATTTCCCATAACAAGATTCGTGAAGAAGAGTTAGGATCCGCATTGCTCGCAAGAGGAAAGATGATGAAGATGCAAAGGAAGAGCTCTACTCACTTATAATTGTAGCATAAACTTTTGCATAAGGTCTCAAAGGTTTGGGCACTAACGTCGTTGAAGAAGCTGATGATTAGAGTTGATGTTAAAGATTGGTGTTTATTTTTTTTAGCTCGAACTGAAAGAAAGTTAGATTAATATTAATATTTTAGTTCTTATTCAGATCGTTTTTTTTTCTGATTGAATTCTTAGTTTTGAAAACAACATCCTTTAGGATAAATATACACTTCTTTTTTGTCGACAATAATGTTCGCAGTCATAATGTCCAACAGAGATACTGTACTTGTCAAGTAAGATCAAGCTTGTTTTGTATAATACGCACTTCATTAGTGTCTACCAGGGATGGAATCAGTAATATAAATATATATAAAACTCTTAAGAATTCCGAGAAAATCAATACAATGAAAATATTGTATGGTTTAGCTATTAATTGGGTTTGTTTACAAAGATATCATCCCTTTTGAGATGCGAGAATCATCTCCATCCAACTGATGTTTCTTGTCGTCTTCTTCTTTTCACCTGTATATTTTCTACAATCTTCAATGACTTCACTCACATTCCTGAACCTAAAAGAAATGATTCCGTAAAATCCCTAATACTGATTGCCGAACATGAAAAGAAATTTCTTGACCAATTGTCTGCCAAATCTGCCTGAAGACATGGGAATAAAACATACATATTAGATTACTTAACCTAAAAGAGATCAATAACAGAATATAAAGAGGCTAGTCATCCACATCAATGTTCCTAAAAATTAGATTAACCGAACTGCGAAAAGTTGAGGACAACATTAAGTGAAAACCCAGTACATATTGATATGTACTGAGTGAAACCCAATGCAAGGAAACGCCGCTTTTCAGCTCACGATAAACATAAGTCATTATATTTCATATACATGTTATTATGAAAGTACATTAAAAATACATTGTACATATACATACGTTTCTCTTTCTTTCACAACGTATAGTATACACACTGATCCAAGGATTGTGGTGCTGCTTTTGAGGCAAACCCATATAAAAACATCTTCAGAATTTGTGTATGGCTTTAATGAGTGGCTGCACTAGTCACTCGGTTAAAAATTTCTTGTTTACACCACACACCAATTTTTTTTTTTTATATTCATTATAAAAATTAGAGTACATATACAAACGTACTGAAAAAAGTTAGTAGGTATTGATATGTACTGTGAAAACCTTGTACATATTGATATGTACCGAGTAAAAACTAGTAGATATCGATATGTACTCCAAAAAACAATTGTGGTTAGTTCTAAAATACATGTTAATACTGTCAAAATAGAGTTAAACAGTTGACCTCCATTACATAAGTATGTTGAATTAATATTAGAAGCCATGAAAAATCAGATGCATTTAGATTTTAGAAAAAAGATATATCAGCATGTCTCCTAAAGGTTTGTACCTATTTGTTATTATTAATAAAGAGGAATACAATTTTACCTGATCAAAAAGGAATATAATCTATCATGCTCATTGAGTCTACAAGTCCAACTCCATCAGAAACCCAAGCTCTACAAGTGCAGACCCTTGAATCAGCAGCACCGCGAAATGATGAATGGAAGCAAAACCTTTAAAAATACCGATTTACATATAACATCTAAAACAAAACTAGTAAGTTATGGAAATAATATTTACCCGAATAGAATGAATGAAGAAGCATGCCTCTTTAGCTTATTTCTACTACACTAGTTTCACCCTTTATCTTATTTTTCTTTTGTTGGTTCTCTTTTGATTCTGCAATTTGCGAAGTTTTTTAAGGGAATGAATCTCATACAATATAGCAGATTATAAAAATTGGAAACCAATAAATTTCTAAAGAGATTCAAAATGAAAAAAAAACAAACAGTGCATCTATATATATGTATTGAAAAAAAACAAGAACTGAAAACCCAGTACATATTGATGTTTACCAAGTGAAAACGCAATACATATTGGTACATTCTGAGTGAAAACACAGTACATATTCATAAGTAGTGAGTAAAAACCTGACTACTGGACTCCATCAACATCAAACTTGACTACTGGGAAACGAATCAAAAGAAAACCCAAGAACCATCATAAGGATACCAATTAACTGTTGCATCAAAAAACTGCTTTCACTTTCTGGAAAATACAGCTAGTAAAATATGTATAATACCACTAACTTTGTCAAGCTAAGACCAATCAGTATTGATCAACGAAGAAGAATGCCAACTAAATTAGACATACCCGTAGGAAGAGAAATAGCTTCTTTTGCACTTATTCCTTTTCTGATATCATCCATTCTTCTTTTTTTTCTCATCAATTTATTTATGATGCAAATATGATCATCTCGGATCTAAACAAAAATCTATTCCCTGAATCATGAAATTGACTAATGCTTTTACTAACATAATAAACAACACTCAATTTTCTCACTTTATGTGTAAATGAATTGTTTAGAAAACTGAAAACTAATTAATCTTCATGAGCAGAAGAAACAACAGATCTTTAAATCCAATGAAATTAATTCTGCATAAAATATTTTATCATCAAAAAAGCTCCAGAAAATCAAATTGATCAACATAAACTAACCGCTCCATCAAATAAAAGGTTAAAATTAACCACATTTAAATCAAAATTAAACACGGATTGAAGATAACCTAACGTCAAATCAGAAAAAATAAAGTTCATTCACCTACCATAGAACAACCAAAAGATAAACTTTGAAAACCCTAAAAATGATTTCTCCTTTTTAAACAATACTAAAAGATGTTTAAGATCAAGATTAGAAGAATTATAAGAAGACTTAGCTTTTGGAAAAGCAACAATTGTCCATCATCATCGCGATTTTGAAAAAACCTAGTCTTCATGAATATCCAGAGCTGCTTTGATGTACGAAATTGAAACGAAGAAATGAAGTTTTCTGTATTCAAGGCTGCCTCAAATAATGTTTCTATAAGTAGGGATGTTTTGGAAATTTACCAAAAAGGAAATAATAAGTCCGCACGTGTGTCGGATTAGAGAGTAAAAGATCTGGTCCAAAAACATGTTTTTGGACTAGCGATTAAATTTTTTCTGGTGCTGGACTACACATTAACGGGTTCTCTTATAACTGGATTAACCAGTAATTCCTAGTATAGAGAATACAGTATTGCATGCAAATCACGTCCCTTATATGCAAATCATGCCTAAGGGGTAAGTATTTCATTTGTAGACATTCTGTTGCTTTCCTTTTCTTTCCCATTAATTGTTCTGATCCCCAAATCTCCACTCTAACAATGTTCACGTGGAAACAAATGTTTTGACTTTCCATAATTTACAATAGAAGCTTCCAAGCGAGACCTCCAATCCCCACCAGTAACCTTCTGGTTCTATCGCATATACTGCTGTCATTAAAGTCCGAATACTTGGTAATTATATATGTCGACATACCATATTTCTTCCATTTCATGAACCCAGTGTAAGTCCAAATCCATTTCTTTCACATCCGAGCTGGCCCACTAAACACGAGCACCACTGTTTTGAGTTTACCTCCATTTCACGGTCAAGACACATCATTTTAGTCCGATAGAGCTTTATTAAGTAAATTCTGCAAAACTTAACAAACTACCAAAAATATACAAAATAGAGACTATTTAAGTGTAAATTAAGATGTAAAAAATGACGTGTTCACACATTCATCAGTCGCCGGATTGTAGCCATTGAATTCTTGATCTTTGCTGCCAGTAGGTTGTATGACAGTCAAGCAATGTCATGTGCTGAGTTCTGAGTTGCTTTTCCTGAAGCAACCAAAACATCAAGTCATTGCCAGTATGGGTAGCGCATTGATGTTGTGCCATTTTAATTTGGGCAGTTGATTTCTTGATCATAATAGGGAGGTGGCCGAAAGTTTCCTTGTTCCAATCAGTAAGAGTTTCACCAGTCGAGATGAGCTTGAGCTGCAGGTTTACTGTGGGATCTGCATCATTCAGTCTGGTCCATGCAGAATTTACCACTTGTGGCAGTTGTGGATGGGTAAGCCATAAGTGCTCGAATTTATAGTTTTTGTTCCCTTGCCAGTCAATTGCTCTAGTTTGAAGTAGAATTGGGGCATGGTCTGGGTAACTGATGCATGTGGATAGGATGTTCTCCAACGTTGAGTTGCTATAGCCCTGTCGAGTCGTTCTAAGATATTATCTTGTCCTTCCTGATTGTTTGTCCTGGTGAACGGGTCGCCTCGGAATCCCAAATGCATGACTCCCATTTGATCAATTAAGTTAAGGAATGGTTGAGTCTGAGCATATGTTACTTCTCTACCCCCTTTTTCTCCGATTGATCCATAACTTCATTAAAGTCGCCAATGAGGACCCATGGATCATTGATGTTGGAGAAAATTGATGGGAAGTCGTTCCAGAAATATTTTCTTGCATCTGGATGTGGGGGTCCATAAATGCCTGTGCACAACCATGGATGATCAGGTGTCGGGGAGTGACACAGACGTGTATATAACTCTGAGAATATTGGATGATTTGCACATCATAGTTATCTTTCCACATTAAGCAGATTCCTCCCCTCCTACCAACTTTAGGGACAGAGAGATGGTTCTGAAATTGAAGTGATTGTGCAATAAAAGTCATACGATTGCTGGTAGCCAGAGTTTCATATAGAAAAACAAATGATGGTTTGTGCAGAGATATTAAGCTTCGAAGATGTTGTATTGTGGTTTGTGAGTTGATTCCTCGGCAGTTCCATGCTATAATGCTCATCTTGGAAAAAAATAAATAAACGAGGTTACAGAAACAACCGGACAGGATTAAAGTGGATACACGAAGATATTTTAAATGACTGGATACGACATAAAAACTTGAGAGTTGCATATGACTGAATCAATTTAAATAATACAGGGGAAATTATAATGTAAATGAGATACAGAATGACTTAATAAGACAATAGTTTGATAGGACTTACTTGGGGGTTATTCAGATCAAAGGAGCATGGGTGTGGGACTGAGGGAATCATTTCTTCATATTCGGCAACGGAGGCGTTAAGGGGGTTGGACATAAACCGATTTTTAACAAGAAAACTAATGCGAAGGAAAGGTTGGAAAACATCGAAATAGAAAATTAGTTGCACAAGGTGATTACATCCAAAGATAAAAGAAATCCTAGTTAATGAACTCCAAACAAAAGCTTTTAAGAAACGCCACCAAAAATTAAAGGAGACTTGAGAATTCCTGTAGATGGTCAATCTATATCTAATGATAAACAAGATTATAGCCTATTGAAAATTGAAAATGTTAAATCTCCATAGTCATTCTAGCCCAAAAACAAGATCCTAGATTATAGAACAGAGAAAATGCTAAACATATATATTCAAACCTAAATCATTAAACCACACATGATTAAAAATATAGATTAACGAAAAGTAGGGAAACAACCAGGTGTCATGCAGGATCATGTGGGGATTGCCGAGGTTTTTAAACTAACTTTTTAAAGCAAATTACATACTGTTAATCTGAATAAAATACCATAATTGCATAACTCATATTATTTTTTCTAGATCATTACCACAATTTCAACAGAAATTACATCGACAAGGATTAACCCATTCAAACTTGAAAATCGAACTAACCTGTAAAATCTAATTGCATTTCATCTACACGGCCAAAAGGAGCACCAATAGCGAAACAAGCATACAGTTCAAGAGAAAACAGGGGACACAAAGAACTTCACCTAGAACAACTTAGCTTCCAACCATCCAGTATTTTAAGAAGAATACAAACATCAAATTACTGACCCGTTATGCATTCAAAGTTGAAACCAAACAATGAAGTTGACAAACCATTAGCAAAACCATCAATTATCCAAAACCCCAAAATCAATTTTATTCACATGTTGATAGGTTTTTCAAAACACTTTATCACTACATCTCTGAAGCATTACAAAAACAGCCACCCATTGAAGTCCCAAACAATATTCCTAGAAATTTCCATACTTTACTCAAATTAATATGCATCTTAATAACCATAGTCAAATTTCATAATGAATCGATCATCTTTAACATACTTCACAATACCTAGATAAACTAGAACCTAGATTTCATGCTAGAATATTTATTTAAATCTGAATTGAAGTTAATTTAACAATTAATCAATTAATACCGCACCACCGAGAAACACTGCAATGAAATTAAACTAGCAATAAACAATACAAAGAACATAATGAAGATAGAGAGGAAAAGAACACTTATAAGACAAAGCACCCAAGATTCAGAAACAAACATTAGTTTTCTTTTCTTTCTTATTTATTTATTTATAAAAAATAATAGATTTATTAAGAAAGAAAAGAATTTTTTTTTTTACAAAGAGCTTGTTGGAAGCCTAGCCACAAGTTGGGCTCCAACACCTCTTTGAATATCTAAACCTAATCTAGTGAAAAGAAAATTACCAACTTTTACATTTACATCATGCCTAGCTATGTAGGACTTCAACCTTCTCAAAAACTCAATAGATTCAATACCAAGTTCACCCAAAGTAGTAAAAGCTAGGGTACGGAAACTATAACCATTAGCATTGCATACATCGAGATATTTGACACGTTTGCGCTCGATAGCTTTAGCCAAGGCTAGACCCTGTGTAAAGGCTTGCACGCCACCTCCAGCAAAAGGAGAAACCACGGTAACATCAAAACAAGTATCACGACCGTCTTCCCAATTGTAGACCATGATGTCTGCCGGCCTTGCATCACCACCATCACGAGAAAGGAACCCCAAATTTGCTTCAATTTTATAATGTACACTAGCACGATAACAAATGTCCCCAAAAGTATCTCTAACAATATCATGACGAAACTTAATACCAACTTCACTAGCACAATGAGACGCATGATCTCCATAAACATCCATGTCTCTATTACAGCACATACAAGAACTGTTGGCAGCAAACAAGGGGATACCGAGTCTGTAACTAAGCACCGCACTAAACTGTCGTGGCCCAATCTTTTGTCCCAAACCATCAGCAGGAATAACAAGAAGATAGTCATGTGCATGTATAGTTTTGTTACATTGCCAAAGTGCTAAATCCCTTCTTGACATACAAAAACGAGTGGGCATGTCTCTAGTCACAGCTACAAAATATTGAACTGCCAAATTATGCATAGGTTGGGGGGCAGTAATAACATTGTAAAGCTGTGATGAAGCCATACCACTAACCTGAAGAAAATTGTCAAAAGCATTCTGATATGCTAAGTCTTTAACTAGAATTTCCAAACCTTGTAGGATGGTCTCTTGCAATTGTAAAGTCTGATAGTAAGACGCCAAATAACAGTACTGCATGGTATCAAACATAGAATAGATACCTAGGCCACCATCTCGGATGGGTAAAGAAACAACCCTCTGTTGTAAAAAGTCATATCCTGGACCATCACCAGTCACCAAGTTTCTCATATAATTGGAAAGATATTTATCAAACATAACCTGAGCATCACTCACATAACAAGGTGCGGTAGTGCGCAAAGTAAGGTAGAGTTTAGAAACACCTGCACAGTTGCGAAGCAGCATCAATTCACTCTGTGGATCATGTAACTTATGCACAACATCCATTAACCGTGTAGTCTTGTGTACTCTGTCACAAAAAAGTTGACTGCAAAAAGAAGCATCCAAACTCACAGGTTCGCCATGAACTTTAACACCTACAGATGTTCTACCTATATTAGCAGGGAAAACACCAACCTGAGTACTCCTCAGGTCAATAGATGGCCAAAAAAATTCAGTTTTCTGAATGTTAAGATCAAGCCCTACAGCAGCTCCTTCATTCTTGATGATATGGAAGGCCCGAGAAACCATCATAGTATCTCCGATAATGGTACCATCATCTAAATACCAAACCTGCAGATCAAGTTTGCATTGCTGAGAAATTTTCAACACAATAGGATGCAAAGTCAAGGAGAAAAGAAGAGGACCCAAAGGATCTCCTTGTTGTATGCCTTGTGTCGAAGACAAAGTAGATGAACCATAATACAACTTAGCAGGAGACGCGTAACAAAACTCAACCCATCACGAAATACTAGGATATTTATTTCTCACTGCTCTTAACATGGATGATCTATCAACTAGGTTAAAAGCATTTTCAAAATCAACTAAGAGCATAGACATAGAGTTCATATTACGTTTCTCATCTAAAATGCAATTAACCGAATGTAAAATAGCTTCCCCTCCACATGGTACACCCACACCAAATTGAAAATCACTCAAATAAACTGACATTTCTTTACCTACAATAGAAGCAGCAACCTTAGATACTAACCTTCTCCAAATAGTACCCGCAGCAATAGGCCTAATACCGCCACCTGGTTTAAGCAAGGGTGTAAGAGGTGCACTAGCAAAAAACATACCAAGTTGGGAGGGGCAGTTACCAACCAGTAAGATATGAACAATTCAGATGAATTTCCATTACAACCTAGACGGGGGGATAACTAGGGGTCGACGCAGGAAAAAAGGCAACGATTTGTTAAAGTATCTAAACTAGTTTTGACAACAAATGCACAACATGAAACAAAAGATTTAATACAATTTCAGAAAAATTTTCCTAACCTAGAACAAACTTTAAACTCCCATTTTGATCAGTTTCATAAATTTAGAAGTTACACAGAACTAACCTAGCTATTCAGAAATCTGGATAATTCATAACTGTAAGCTGACGATCATTATCACAATTCCAAGAGAAATTACACAACCATAGATTAAAATAGAAAAACTCACATAAGTCCAAGTTGATCACTTCCACAGTTTCAGAAGAAATTACATGATCCATTTACAGCTGACAAATTAACATAAACCCTTTCTTCAAAGGAAAACACAAAAAAAAAGGGATAATACGCATTAAGGAGACAAGAAAGGGATCGTAAGAAAAAGGAGCACATTTAGACAATTGAATAACTAATCAAGAGAATCTTCAGTTAATAGAATCGGACAACCAGTACTGTACCTAAAACAACCTAAATAAATTGGAAACAAATCAAAAATCATAAGACATACCTCTAAAAAATTAAAACTCAAATAGAACAGAGAGGAAAAGAAATCCAAGAGGATTAAAATTGCAAACTCAAATGAGGACCCCTGTTTCAAAATCAAACACCTACCCCTGTTTCAAATTCAAACATCTACCCCTATTTTAAAATCAAACATCGACCCCAAAAGAAAAACCTAAATTGCTAACCCTAGAAATAAACCCCAAAGAAGAACTACTCAAATTAAAATGGGAATCTTATGAAACAAAACAAGAACAAGATTTAACGCTAAAATATTAAGGAAATCAGGCCTAGCTATTAAATCCCCAGAAGATTATCGTAGTGCACAAAAACAAGAACAATTCTAAACAAAGAAAAAATTGATAGTGAAAAGACGAGGGTACCCAAATACACCACAATCTTTTTATTTGATCACAACCTATTCAATCTCTATCGTGTATAAACCTCTTGGAGAAACAATCACTCAAGAAATATTTCAACACAGTGTCCACTTGAAATGGGGTTAGTCCGGACTGGCCTAACACGTGAATAATTATATCAGACAAGTGGAGAAATCCAATACACTTTGTGTGATCGTCTATGGATATGAAATCGAGACAATACTACAACAAAGTGTTCACTTGATAACCAAAACCTTATAAGATAAATATCAAGTGCCTAGTTAACGTACAAGTGTAATTACTTTAATTATAATATAAAAACATTTATAATGCGTAAATAAAGTAAAGCACACACCAGAATTTTGTTAACGAGGAAAACTACAATCTTGTAGAAAAACCCCGGGACCTAGTCCAGATTTGAATAATCAATGAATGAAAACGCTACAAAAAGTAAACCTGCAACTTCGTGTATACACTACTAAGTAAACTTAAATCCTAGTTACTCAGCTTCAGCAGTATTCTTGTTTTGACAATATCTAGCAGAACCGAAGTTCTCTATAAATATTTGTTTTGACAATATCTAGCAGAACTGAAGTTCTCAATAAATATTTGATATCATATATCCTAGCAGAACATGCGTTCTCTTTAGGACTTAAATCTAATCTATCTTCTTAATGGTTCAATCTTTCAAGACAGGATTCCTTTGGATCGTATTCCAAACAGTAAAGGATAAACTGTTTGGTAACAAAAACTCACTTTTTAATCACAATACCGAAATATATGATATAAGCGTAGTTAAGGATCTTCAATTTTTAAGACCTGTTACCAGATCCGAAATTCCTCTATTACAAGATCAAACATGACAATGATTACCGAAATAATCAGTTTTGATTACAAGGTTTATAATAGAATCACAAACTACTTGTTGATCTTAAAATGGGTTATGTTTATTAAAAATAAACAACCTCTTTGATCCCAGAAAATCAAGTCACAGAAAGTTACACCAAAAAATCAAAACACAAGAACAGAAGTCTTCAAATCTTCAAAGTCCTCAATCTTCGATTTAATCATCAAAGTAAGAACCTGCAAAAACAAACTTGATTCCTTATTGATTTATCGCACAGAACGGAGTCTGTTAACAATGGCAAATCAATGAATATATCTTACGGATCTAGAAAGACTTAGATCCGTATAAACGTTGATCTTTGATCTAGTTAGAGTGAGCCTTATATCAGAAGAGAAGGTTCTCAAGAATAAACAAACTAGGTGCAATCAAAGATTCAACAACCGTTAGTCAAACAAATCAATAATCGAAAACTGAAATAACAATGCAATCTTCTAGTTTCCCACCAACGGTACACGTTAGAGCTTCTCAATCCCAAAGAAGACTTTAAACTGATCGGACGTAAGAGATTTCGCCTAATTAGGTGACTCTCCTCACCGAATATGCGGCTACACGAGTAACAACACAACTGAGGAAGTTTACTGTCATGAAGGATTAGTTTGCTAGATATGCAAACTTAGGTATTTATAGATCAAGGAAGTTTGGACACCAAGGAATTTCCAAAACCGAAAATATTCTCAAGATATGCAATAAATAGCAAAATTCGGTTTTTCATAATTTCTGTAAATAAGATGCTTAAATCTTAATGTTGACATTATTCACGTATCCATTTTAACCAAATATATTTTCGGTATCTCTAATATTTCTAGAATAATAGAAAATTCGAAAATCTATTTTTGGATAAATATTTGTGTTAAAAACACAAAATGTGCTCAGATGGGGTTGAGATTTCTTGAGGCCGGTTGCACATGTTCATAGGATCGGTTCCCCCTTATTTATGGTACAAAATGGTATTCGGTTGCACATGTCTATAGGATTGGTTCCCGTTTGCCTAAAAACGTGTTGCACATTTTCAGACCATCTCGGGTGATTACTTAAGATCGGTTTCACTAATAAAAGTCATACCAATACATAAGTCAGGTCTTTGTGAATAGTTTTACCAAGAACACAAACAAGTCATTAACGGTTATACTAATCACACATATTGGTTGTTCACAAGATATGCAATGAATAACAATACCAATAACGCCTGGCGATTTCCTTTCCGATTCACAAACCAAGTTCATGAATTTACTTCCTTAGAACACATGTAAAACATTATTCCCTAGGATGAAATCCTCACCTTTATCCATATACATAGTCATAATAGCATCCAAAAGATTATGTCGATGTCATATCTACGAAGTTCTAAAGATAAACATTATACTTCGTGATTCAATAAATTCCTTAGCACTTTGATCAAATAGTATAACTTTGCATGTTATGTTTTCAATCTAAAAGATTTAAAAGACACAAGATAGATATGGAACAAGTCAAGTCATAGTTACTAACCTCAAGCTGAAGGATGATGTCTTTGTTGTCTTCAATCCATCTTCAGATCTTTGTGAGTAACTGGAGCACAATACTTCTATCATTTCTAGTCTAACCTATCAAAGTTGACTGTAGTTTACATAATAGCGACTCGAGTTTTGGAACTAAATATGACAACCAATCTTGACATACCAACGCTTGGTGGGTTCAACCGAGCAGTGCTCTAACAATCTCCCCCTTTGTCAATTTACAAAAAATAACTCATACTAATCTTCATACGTTAAATTCACATTTCAACAGCACAAAAAACCTGGAGATATTCAAACCATAAATGTCGTTGTTGACATTATAACAACAAAGCTATACTACTCCCCCTAAAGGTAAGATAGGTATATTTTCAATCCACACGTCTTTGTTACACCACGTAATATAATATGTTACTCCCCCTTAGTCTGTACTTTCACTCTTTCGGTTAGATAAACGTTCAAGCACCAATGTTCTTTTCCTTAGTGATACCAATTAATATAAAATCAATGTCAGTATCACTTGTTTACTCCATATATTTCTCCCCCTTTTCGTCACAAAATGACAAATAAACGAAAAAAATAAAGGACAACACGAAAAGAATCTTACAAATCTCAAAATAGGCTTGCAACCTGTAAAGTTAGGCACGAGGGTTCCACACATCATGTTCTGATAACCAATATCAAAACTGAAACTACAAGTAGTTTTTATTTTGATATGTTACCAAGGAAACAATTGTCCGAAACAATTGTCCGAAATAATTTTTCAAATTTAGTTTAGCAAAACAAAAATCAACTAAGCACCTTAGTCCCTTTGCTAAACCGATTGTTCAAAAACAACCGCTTAATTCGACAAGACCAAAAATAATGATAACTCTATTTTTCTCATCAGGTTCTAATTATCCATAAACTTAGACCTTTCAATTATAAACAAGACAAGTACTAGGTTAGTTAACTAGTATTTCTTGTTAAGGCATTCGATTAGACTTGAATAACCGAAACCTCACTTCGATAAGTCTAACTAAGATCAGAATTAACTTAGTTTTTCTTATCCGGAATCGAATTGGACTAAACAACTCATCTCGTAATCCTTTAATTTTGTTAAGCCATAAATAATTCATACAAACCAAATAAATCAACTTGCATAATTATTCACTTCAACCGGAAGTAATTGAAACAAAATAGACATTAAAAGCACCACAATTGCTCCGAAATTTTGTAAGCCTAAACAATTGATACCACACAATAAAGCAAGATAACAAAAGTTTTTCTTAACCGGAACCAATTGAATCACACATAGATATCCATTTACAAATAATGGGATAAATATCAATTGTACCGAAAATTTGTTAAGCAAAAGCAAAATATATGCAATAAAATCATGCTTTTCTTAAACATGAAAATGATTAACTAACAAATTTGTTACCTCAAATTTCACATCCTCTTTTCCTCATTGTTTTTCTCATCCTTTCGCAAAGAAAAAGCAACATATAAGATTAATTGTCATCATCCTTTTATGATTATTTGATTCAACAACCCAAAAAGTTAGATATGAAATCCGCTAAATCAAAAGTCACAAAATCATAAAAAGGTAACCGATTATGAGACCTATCTCATATAACGATGACAACACGGAGATACATTCATTTGATCAAGAACGTTTAGCACAATATTCTGAATGTCATGAGTATTGAACCTTATCATTTGAGTGCCATCATTGTGACTATCTTTTGATACCTTCCTGGTTGTCTTTAGAGAAGACTTTGGACTCCATTTAGAAATGGGTTTAGATATCAAATGCTTGTTGAAGATGAATAAATCCTTATTAACAAAATGGATTTGGAGATATGCAAATGAGAAAGATGCTCTATGGAGAGAAATTATATATGAGAAGTATGGTTCTGTGATGAATGGTTGGTTTTCTAAAATACCAAAAAATTCTTATGGAAGGTCATTATGGAAGGGTATTATGAAATGTGCTGATACTTTTAAGGCCAACATTCATTTTAAGGTTAATTCTGGTAATAAGGTTAGATTCTGGAAGGATGTTTGGTTGATAGATATCTCTTTACAAGATAGATTTCCTAATCTTTTTGCAGTTTCAAGAAGTAAAGAGAAGACAGTAGTTGATGTCTTTGTTGAGGAAAATAACAGTTGGAATTTGGAAGCACCAAGAAAAATAAATGTCACAATTAGAAGGGAGTTTGATGATCTTATTAGCCTTTTGGGAAGCTTTATCAGCAACAGGGATCTTGCAGATGAAATACAATGGTCTCTTAACAGCAAAGGTGTCTTCTCAGTAAAATCAACTTATGATAAGCTTAATCATGAAGAAGTAGAGCATCATCAAAGAAAGATTTTTAACTACATCTGGAATCTCAAGATTCCTCCAAAAATAGGTTTCTTTCTTTGGACTTTGGCTCACAATAGCCTTCCAACTAAGGATATGCTCACTAGAAGAGGTATGACTATTTCTCAATCTTGTGCTTTCTGTGAAGAGATGGAAACTGTCAATCATCTATTTATCCACTGTCGTTTTGCAAAGAACATTTGGTCTCACTTTCAAAAGAAGCTGAACTGGGAATTTACTATGCCGGATAACTTGTTTGCCATGCTGTACTCCTGGAACTTATCTCTTAACTTCAGTCAAGAAACACAGATTTGGAGCATGATTGCAGTCGCGCGTGCATCTGGTTGGAGAGAAATGCTAGAACTATGGCAAATAAGGAGTGCACTGAAATTGGGGTGCAGAACAAAATCAAGTATACTCTATTTACTTGGTGCCTTGTTTTTAAGAATTTAGAGAATCCTACTTTTGAAAATGCTATGCTTAATTAGCCAAATTTGTATTTTTCTTCTCTTAATTAGGAAGTAGTCTTACTTTCTCTTTTCTCTCTTTGTATTTGTATCTTTTTCTGCGGGTGGTACAATCCTTTTTGTACCCTCTCTTTTTTGATCAATAAATTTCTTTACCGATAAAAAAAAAGAATCCTAGATGAATCTCTTGAGGAAACATTAGGTAACTAAAATGTTGAAAACTCTGAGAGTTATCCTTTCTCCAATTTGGAACATCAGATCTGGTCTTTATAAAGTTATCTCTCCTTTTATTGTTTGAGCGATTCTGAGAAAACTTTATAGAACCCTGATAAGCAAACTTTGAACTATCATTACAATAATTCTTTTGCTCATTTTTAGGACTATGATGTCCTGATTTAGCACGAGAAGCATTATTAAGTTCAGCCAATTTTGCGGAAATGCGTGTATCTATGGCTTTCTCATTCCTTTTACGGAATCTGCATCCCCTTTCCAAGTGTCCTTTATTTCCACAATAAAAGCAATGCTTAGCAACACACGAATCATGTTGTATAGTGGTACCTTGTTGTGGATCCACTTGTATTGGAGTTTGACGAAATTTACGTTTTTCATCTTTTGCTGAAGATGAAGGTGCTAGAGATTTTTCTTTTAAGAAAGAGCTATCTTTTGTGGCAATTTTTGAAGCAATTTCTTCAGATGAGTCTTTAGGCTTTACAAACTTTGTCTCCTGTTTAGCATTCAAGGTTTGTTTACCTTTGTAGCCCAATCCTCGAGTGTCACGAGGAACTCTAGTTGACTTCAACATTGAGTCAAGTTGTTTTGTGCTACTATCAAACTTTTTCAAGTCATCTTATAGATTCATATTCTCTTTCTCCAAAGTTTTATTTTTTCGAGAGCATTATCTAAATCAACCTTAAATTTATCAATTTGAACTTTATAATCTATTTCAGATTCAGTATAATTACTTACCTTGGTGTTCTTTAGATTCTCCAACTCTGTGTATAGCTTCACTTCTCGATCATGACTTTCTTCGATTTGCTCTCTATAATATTTCATGCATTCAAGATAATTACCAGTACCAATAGTCTCTATATTGTTCTCCAATTCATCAAGTTCCCTTTTCAATCTTTCATTCTCTTCACGAGGATCACAGTTGAGTGTCTTTGGCTCTGGAGCTGCTCGATCATCACCTTTTTCAATTTGTTTTCTGTATTCTTCCAATACTTCAAGATAAGTTTGACCATTGCTTACACGTTCTATATCCTTATATAAAATATCAAGTTCCTTTTTAAGACTTTCATTCTCTTTGCAAAGTTTATCACATTCTAGTGCCTTTGATTCTAAAGTTACTTCAGTATCCTTTTCAGGTGTGCATTCAACAGTTGCATGAAAATCTTTGTTCTCTTGATCCTTGGAACAATTAGAGCTATCAGAATTATTTTGTTCTCTATTCTCTACACATTTGTGTGATTTTTGGGAAGGAAAAGATGCATCTTTTGAAGAACTCCTTTTCTTTTGTCTTAATAACTTTCTAAATTGTCGTGCAGTTGTATCAACACTACTACTCTCAGTTTTTGTATCCGAAGAACAAGTCTTAGTTACAGCTTTAAGGATAATATCCTCTTCATTCTTGAATTGGTATTCAAGGTCAAAGAACTTTAATTTACTAACTAGAGCGCTTCTAGATAGCGTGGAAAGATCATTTGCTTCCATGATGGCATGCTTTTTAGATTTGTATCTTGATGGTAAAGACCTTAGAGTTTTACACACAATATCTTTATCTGGGATAGTTTTTCCTAAAGCGTGAGAGGCATTCACTATTTCAGAGAGTTTTTGATCAAACTCATCAAAGGTATCGTCTTCATCCATACGGAGGTTTTCCCATTTA
Source organism: Papaver somniferum (assembly GCF_003573695.1). Taxonomy (NCBI): domain Eukaryota; kingdom Viridiplantae; phylum Streptophyta; class Magnoliopsida; order Ranunculales; family Papaveraceae; genus Papaver; species Papaver somniferum. Next base: position 179,819,871 of record NC_039364.1, on the reverse strand, counting down.
GAAGATAGGGTTTGAAGCCTAGCTTATTTTTTAGAGGTATTCCCTTCAAATACGATATTAAGAATATCCCATGCTTCCTTTGATATTTTACACTTGGTTACATGATGATGGAGGTCTCGAGTTAAAGCATGAATAATGTCATTCAATCCATCAGAATTTTTCTTTGCAAGCAATTTTTCTTCTTTATTGAACTCGTTTAATTCCTTTAGTCTGAACTCAGTGGTTGAGTCGTCGACCAATACTTTTGGGTGTTCATATCCATTAATAACTAAAACCCAAGTGTTAAAGTCACGAGATTGAAGAAAAGATTCCATTGCCATTTTCCACCATAGATAGTTTGAGCCATCAAACCCTGGCGGTACGTTAACTGAATCAACCATTTGATTCAAAACTTATATGTTGGATCACGCCAAACACAGATTGTTAGATCTTTTTGTTTTTGCCCGCTCTGATACCAATTGAAAAGACGAGGGTACCCAAATACACCACAATCTTTTTATTTGATCACAACCTATTCAATCTCTACCGTGTATAAACCTCTTGGAGCAACAATCACTCAAGGAATATTTCAACACAGTGTCCACTTTAAATAGGGTTAGTCCGGATTGGACTAACCCGTGAATAATTATATCAGATAAGTGAAGAAATCCAATGCACTTTGTGTGATCGTCTATGGATATGAAATGGAGACAATACTACAACAAAGTGTTCACTTGATAACCGAAACCTTATAAGATAAATATCAAGTTCCTAGTTAACGTACAAGTGTAATTACTTTAGTTATAGTATAAAAACAATTATAATACGGAAATAAAGTAAAACGCACACCAGAATTTTGTTAACGAGGAAAACTACAATCTTGTAGAAAAACCCCGGGACCTAGTCCAGATTTGAATACTCAATGAATTAAGACGCTACAAAAAGTAAACCTTCAACTTCGTGCATACACTACTAAGTAAACTTAAATCCTAGTTACTCAGCTTCAACAGTATTCTTGTTTTGACAATTTCTAGCAGAACCGAAGTTCTCTATAGATATTTGTTTTGACAATATCTAGCAGAACCGAAGTTCTCAATAGATATTTGATATTAGATATCCTAGTAGAACATGGTTTCTCTTTAAGACTTAAATCTAATCTATCTTCTTAATGGTTCAATCTTTCAAGACATGATTCCTTTGGATCGTATTCCAAACAGTAAAGAATAATCTGTTTGGTAACAAAAACTCACTTTTTAATCACAATACCGAAATACATGATATAAACGTAGTTAAGGATCTTCAATTTTTAAGGCTTGTTACCAGATCCGAAGTTCCTCTATTACAAGATCAAACAAGACAATGATTACCGAAATATTCAGTCTTGATTACAAGGTTTATGATAGAATCACAAACTACTTGTTGATCTTAAAAATGGTTATGCTTATTAAAAATAAACAACCTCTTTGATCCCCGAAAATCAAGTCAAAGAAAGTTACACCAAAAAATCAAAACACAAGAACATAAGTCTTCAAATCTTCAAAGTCTTCAATCTTCGATTTAATCTTCAAAGTAACAACCTGCAAAAACAAACTTGATTCCTTATTGATTTATCGCACAGAACGAAGTCTGTTAACAATGGCAAATAAATGAATCTATCTTACGGATCTAGAAAGACTTAGATCCGTAGAGACGTTGATCTTTAATCTAGTTAGAGTGAGCCTTATATCAGAAGAGAAGGTTCTCAAGAATAAACAAACTAGGTGCAATCAAAGATTCAACAACCGTTAGTCAAACAAATCAATAATCGAAAACTGAAATAACAATGCAATCTTCTAGTTTCCCACCAACGGTACACGTTAGAGCTTCTCAATCCCAAAGAAGACTTTAAACTGATCGGCCGTAAGAGATTTCGCCTAATTAGGTTACTCTCCTCACCGAATATGCGGCTACACGAGTAACAACACAACTGAGGAAGATTATTAGTTCTTATCTACGATTAAGTTTTGTAAAGTTAACTAATGACAAATTAGAATTATATGTTTTGCGTTTAAACCAAATAGTTAATATAAGACTTAATATGTAGTATTAAGAACGTGATGTCATATATTGCATAAAATAAAGATTATACTTGTTAGTAATCTTACCCAAATTATCTTTAGTTAAGCAAGTGATTCAGTAAATCACTAAGGTAAAACACATACACATGAAGTGATAATAGTATTTGGATACTTAGTACAAAAAGATTTGAAAGAACAAAATAAATTAGTATATTAATAAGATACATTACATTAATAGAAAAATCTAAAGACTACTAAGATACATTAAAACTTCATGCAGATTCAAATTTAAATCATTACCAACGCTAATATTTTACAAGATATATTATACTGATTCAATAGGAATAAATAAAGTCAAGTATATCAATCTTTACAGGAATGTAGGGTTATGTTTACAAAATTAAGACTTAGTATATCAATTGGTGAATCAACAAACTCAATAACGATAGTAGTAAGAGTGATAAGAAAAATAACTCAATTGATAGTAGTAGTATTTTGAGTAATAATATTTAGAAAATTTATATATGGTATAAAATAAAGTTAATATTAGACATTATAAATTGAAGTGAAATCAAATTTGAATTAGTTGTATAGCTAAATATATAACAAACATGAAACTATATCTTATTACTAAATATTAGACTTTAAATATTAGCGCAAAGAACTTAAACATACTTATTTATTGGAATATAAATTTATAGGATAAGCCGATTGTATTATAATATAATAATTGATAAAGATTAAAGAGTATTAGTCTAAATATTATGATCGCGTAGACAATCCAATACTAGGAAAATAGGGAGATTAGTGTATTTAATAGATCCTGAATATCATATAGAAACTTTATTATAGAGTATCTTCTAACGCACTTAGAATCAGTAATATATTGAAATACAATATAGTCTTTTCAACCTAGATCCTCAAATGTTAGTTGTATAAAGCTATATAGGTTTGTGCTTTCTTTCTTGTATTTTTTGCGCTTAGACAAGAGATAGAATTATTCTACAAGGTGGGGAGCTTTTGAAGACCAGAAGGATGGCTTCATTTTCGAGGACGAAAATGAAAAAGTGGGGAGAATGTAAGGACCCTCAAGCTCGTCAATGCTATTAGACCAGTCAAAAGACGATTAAGAGATGAATTCGTCGTTAATGACTCGATTAGTTTATATAGATTTTAATTAATAGAAATTAATCTAACAACGATATAGATACGAAATTAGTATCGCTCGATAGGTCTCGAAAAGTTATGCGAGATGGACTACTCGAGCGTGTCATTCGGATACCAGACAAAGAAGATATCATCGGTATTGTGAGAAGAGCAAATTAGTCATTTTGCAGATTAGCCGACTTGGCAGCCCTTATCCAACCTCTGGGTGCCTTAATCAATTTCTTTGGTCTTATCCCTCATAATCGATCGAAGAGAACTATTTGATATTCTTTCTTTCTCTATCTTCTTTCTTTCTTTTCTTTTGTTCTTCCTCTGGCGATTCAGAGAGAAATATCCGCTGAGAAATTTCTAAAAGAGAATTTGTGAAACAAGTGAATCAAGGATGGCGGTGATGTAGTTTATGGGGTTCGATTAGAGTTTGAAGAAGATTTAAAGAAAGATAAATCAGAGAGAAGCAGAACTAGGGTTTTATGTTTGATTTTTGAGATTTCGTGGAATTGATAAGTTAATTGAGTTGTTAGAAGATGTAGAACGATTGGGTTGGTGTTTAATTGATTTCTGGATGTTGTTTCATGAAGAATCAGAGTTAGGGTTTCTCAGAAATTGCATCAGGATTTGTAAGAAGTTCAAAGAAGAATCAACAGATGAAGTTGTCGATTTAGGGGATTGAAATAATGATGGGTTTTGTTGTTGTAAAGAATTAGGTAGTTGTTTGTGTTCGAATCAGAGAAGTTCAGATTTGGGATTTGAAATAAGGTTTGGTCAAGAACAGATGGTGATGAAAATCGATGGGATGCTGAAGTGAATTCAATTGCTTGAGTTGAACTGTCTTTGAGGTAATTTATTTTAATTGAAGTAGTTCAAGTTGAATTGTTTTGGTTTCATAATTTGTATGATTGAGAATTGAACTGAGATTGATGAGGATATGGATTTAGAAGTGAACTGGTGTTGTAATGAGATGTAGTTGATGTTAATTTAATTACTAGGATAAATGTAAAGTAGTTATATGAGCTGAATGGAAGTGGGTGTTATGTTACAGGTGCAAGAGAATTAAGATGATGCAAGATTTGGGTTTTGTTTTAGAATGGGTAATTTAACAGAGGTGCAGAGTTACTTGAGATGAATGTGGGTATATTAGAACTTGAACTGCAGTGAAGATATTGATGTACATATGGAGGATTAGTTTGTTGAACGTAACTGATATTGCTTACGGTGATGGTGTTAAGTAAACTGAATTATCAATTGTATTTGAGTTATGAAGTTTTATTGGGAAAGTGTATCGTTGAGATTTGTAATTGTTGATTGTTAGAACTGAAGTAATGAAGATGTTGTATACAAATGTAGAATATGATGAACTATCGGTGTTGATTGTGAATATTTGGAACTGGGTTGGTGTCGCAGTTCATCTGAATGGTGTTAATATTGTGAGCGTTGTGTTGCTGATTCTTTTAGGTATTGGTATGTGTTTGGTTGGGAAAGTAGGAAAGTGTAAATAGTGTTGATAGGAAGTAAGAGTGGAATGAAGTTGCTTAAAGCTGCAATTGCAGGTAAGCTGAATTGTGATTACGAATGAACTTGTGAAGTTATTTGTATTCTATGTACTGTTGTATTGAGTTGATATTGAAATGTTTAAATGGTAGATAAAGGTGTAAGAATTAGAGTTAGAGTGATCTGTAACATGGTTTGCTTAGTTAAACTTGTCTGACTGAATTGATTCAGTCTGACTTAGATTGTGTTTTTGTCTGACTCAGTTTGTCTGAGTGAGTTAACTCAGTAATTAAGATTTCACCCCGATTTGACTCAGTGGACCAGTCTTGACCTGACTTGACCGAGTTAACCCTTTGACCATGGACTTGGACGTTGACTGTTAATTGACCTGTGACCGCCAGTTTGACCGTTTGTTGACTTAGATGGACTGGAGCTTAGTTAATGGGTCTGTTTAGAGAACTTGGGCTTAGTATCATGTATTCATAATTTGATATTTGGACCACTTGTGGTCTGAATTAGTCTTTGGTTCCTTCGACAAAGTTGTAGATGTTCATAAGACTTAGTTAATGGGCTTAAAACCATTAGTTAGACTTGTGTGAGCCTCAAGAATTAGTCTTTGGTTCCTTCGACAAAGTTGTAGATGTTCATAAGACTTAGTTAATGGACTTAAAACCATTAGTTAGACTTGTGTGAGCCTTGTATGAGCCTTTTGGATAATCTCTTAGAGTACTTATGTGATTAACAGTTAGTTATTAACAACGATCGATTCAAAGGATGAACCAGTGGATCGTGGATCTCGAGGTAGGTGTGGCTTGTCATCAAAAGAGGTCGGAATCTACATTTAACTCTTTTGTGATTATTATTGTTTTCTTTTACAAAAGTTTACGTTTATCAAATTCATGCATCGTCTGATTTTGTATTCCATGTATTGTTTTATTTAAATTCCGGAAATTCTGTTAATTCTTTTAGTCTTTCCATGGTTTAGAAAGGACCTGTAATGTTTTGCTTGACATTATGAATTATTTGGGAAATGCGAATTCCCATATGTGGTATATAGGATACGCTCCTTCATTTATACTTTTATGCTCATTTGGGTGTGTAATTGTCACCCATATTATCTAGGTGTGTAATTGTCACCAATATTACGGGTGTGTACAATCACCCACAGACTATCTACGTGTGTAATTGTGATCAATATTACGGTGTGTAAACTTCACCACAGAAATAATGGTTGGTGTGTAATTGTCACCAATCCGGTGTGTAAATGTCACCACAGAAATAAAGAAGGAGTTAGTTCCATATACATGTTGTATAATTTAGTGTATTGGTTTCCTTTTAATATTTGGGAAAACATATATTGTTTTCTGAATCATGCCAATGGTTATTTGAAAGTTAAATTGTTATTTCCATTGGGCACCCCTTTTAGGGATGATGTGCTCACCCATTTCCACTTTCAGTTTCAGAGACAGATCAAGATGTGCACGTGGCGATAAAAGCTTCGATAAGTTGATTACGTTAGTTAGTTAGTTAGCTTCCACTATGTTTAGTTTGTGTTTATATTTTATTTGTAAATCAACTCATTATTGTGTATGTATCACCTGAGAGGAGTTCTTGTATTTATTTCAGAGCGGGTTTAGATTTGGGATAATCTTTGTTTAGAACTTCTGAATTATTTCTTAAATAGATGAATTAGATCGTCAGTGCCTCATTTTATAGTTAATCTCTTGGATTAGTCAGCTGCTAGCTTAGGGGGCGCTACAGACTTGGTATCAGAGCTCACCATTAGATCTTATATGGGAAAAGATAGAATTAGCCAGTACCAATTAGTGACCTAGATTAGTTTGGAATTGGGTCGGGGTGCGAGATAAATTTTAATCACTAAAAGCTATCAAGAACTAAAAGAATTACTTGTTTGTTTGTTTCATTTCTTTTGATGTGTGTGCATAGTACGAAGTAGAATTTTTAGGTTACACCAGTTATGATAAAAGTTTGGAGATTAGTTAATTTTCATAAGTTAACACTTTGTTAATCCAGCACTGGGGAACAGTGGGTTGTGTTTTTTATGTTCGAAGGAATGCATTGTTGGGCTTGGCCAACCTTGACAGGGCAACTGCATTCAGAGATGACCGATCATAGAAATACGATACAGTTCTTTTAGAAAACCGATAATTTATAATTTCACTTAGAAATATTAGTAGGATCCTTCTTCGTAATTAGAATCAACCATCATTTGAAATGGAAAATTAGTACGACGAACTTAAATTGTTAGAATTTAATTTAGTATCATATTGAACTTAACTTAAATTAAAATTTCATTAATAAATGTATAGCGATAAAATAATGATTAAGATTAAATAGCTATGGAAGATTATTAGTTCTTATCTACGGTTAAGTTTTGTAAAGTTAACTAATGACAAATTAGAATTATATGTTTTGCGTTTAAACCAAATAGTTAATATAAGACTTAATATGTAGGATTAAGAACGTGATGTCATATATGTTAGAGTATTGCTTTGTCGAACTCGCATGCGTTGCTATCTCAAGCATGTTTGTCAATGTTAGTGATCAAAACTATAAGTTTTGATTTCTGGTCTATTATAGCTAAGTCTCGGACTAGGATAGAAAGTGTAGTTGAGCTCAAGGACTTCATGGAGATTCATCATACAAGTAGAAGAACTACTCAAGGAACCGGTGGAACTTCTCGACAAAAAGGTATGTGAAGACTTGAACTTATCTGTCACTCAAAAGTCTATCTACTCTATCTCCTACTTCTTGAGACAAAAAGTCGTATGCTATATATATAGACTTAGATTATACACATTTCATATTTCGAGCCGAGTATACCTCGCCTATCTATATCTCAAAATATGTGTTGGTAAGCTTTTCGCTTCGACCAAGTTTATCTTTACCTAGTGACGAAAGTCATGATATGTTTCAATCATCTTGAAGATTACATTGACGAGAAATGGTGTAACAAATACATAACATCCTCTAAGAATGTTTCAATGATTGAAATGAGAGTTTAGATTACATAACCAATGATGGACATAAGCATTGTTGTGGAAACACATTTATGCATAAGTCATATTCCTTGAACCAAAGTTTGCGAACTTTGTTGATCAAGAGAAACCGGAATATTGGCTTGTTGCCAAGTCCGCAAACTGCCGAACTTCTCATCCCGAGAAATTCTGCTGGAGTTGACAAACTAGTTGCGTGAGTACCAGTCCGCGAACCGGCGGAAGGTCTCTTGCCGAGATTTTCTGCTGGAGTTTGTAAACTCTGTCGGTTGCTTAAGTCCGCGAACCTAGTGTGCGAACTTAAGAAGGTTATATATCTGAAGATGATTTCTCAACTTAAACTTTAAAAAGACTAAGGAATGCTGTTTGCAAACCGTGGCTATAAAAGTTCATGAACCGATTCAAGTGAATCAAATCATCTTTGCTTCAATTGTGTCTTGTGTAGTTACATAAGATTTCCTTGCAATTGAACAACTCTCTAACTAGTTCATTTGAGTCATTTGAACTAGTTATGGTGAAGAAGAACATGGTTGATATGAAATGCTCATATGGCTAACCTTTTGGTTAACTATTGTTGAACCAACAATGTACACTTTTGGGTACGGTTAACAAACCTAGAAGCGTGCAGTTCATTTGTGTATAACAAGCTAAATTTTCGATCTAACGGTTGAGAAATATTAGCTTGCATCTTCATCTAACGGTGAATATTGATTGCTTTGTTACCAAGGCAGAACCCTGATTTGAAAGACTATATAAAGGGGACATCTAGTATTGTGCAAAACAAATCCCCACACCTTACGTGTGATAGTAGTTTGCGTGCTAGAGTCGGTTCTCCTTTAACCTTTGGTTTTCTTCTTCTAAACCAAGGTTAACGACTTAAAGACTTCATTGGGATTGTGAAGCCAGACCGATACTACTTTATCGTAGTTGTGTGATCTGATCTTGCATCTTCTATCGTACGAGTACAATCATATTGATTGTCTTGAGATTGATATCTCTGATAGGCAAGATATAAAAAGTAATCACAAACATCTTCGTCTCATCGTTTGTGATTCCGCAACATCTTGTTTCGTTACCATACGATTAAGATTGTTGTGAGGTGATTGATAACTCTAGGCTGTTCTTCGGAATATAAGACCGGATTATCAATTGGTTCCTGCTCACCTTGATTATTATCAAAAGACGGAACAAAACCTTTTAGGGTTTATCTGTGGGAGACAGATTAATCCTTCGATAGACTTGTCTGTGTGAGACAGATTTGTTTGTCATCAAGTCTTCGACTTTGGGTCGTAGCAACTCTTAGTTGTGGGTGAGATCATCTAAGGGAATCAAGTGCGCAGTATCCTGCTGGGATCAGAGGCGTAGGGAGTAAACCTGTACCTTGGATCAGTGGGAGACTTATTGGGGTTCAACTACAGTCCATTCTGAAGTTAGCTTGGAGTAGGCTAGTGTCTGTAGCGGCTTAATACAGTGTGTGTTCAATCTGGACTAGGTCCCGGGGTTTTTCTGCATTTGTGGTTTCCTCGTTAACAAAATTTCTGGTGTCTGTGTTATTTCAGTTTCCGCATTATTGATCGCAGTCGTATGCGTCAAAAATAATTCACTTTCTTACTCAACAAAATATAAATGAAGTACAAGGTAAGGAAGAGTTCGTTTCCACAGAGAGGCAATTGTTGTTATAAAAATTCTAGTTTCTTAGTAACCAATGGGGGGGATTTTTGTTTTATCAAAATAAACAAAGCAATAAAGTAATGAAAATAGTTGAAAATAATCAATAGAGAGAAATATTGGTCAAGGAGTTCATCTTATATCTTATACAAGTGCTTGCATTCATGATTAAAATTACAATTTAATCTCTTCATCATAAAAAACCTAGAGTATCCAGAGAGCAGGATATTCCATTAATTTCCTAAGTTTATCAACACACACATTAGAGCTGCGTATGTGAATTCTACCTAAAGAATAACCTAACGCCTTGGGCTAATTAAGTTCCATTCCTAGGAGCATTAAGTTTTGGAAATAGGCTAATCAATGCAATTGTCATACATTGCGCATGACAATTCGGACAATGGTCAAACTCTACATATGATCACAAGAGTGTATCACTACGAACCGTGACCATATCATGCTATTTGTATTCGGGGTTATCGCTCGATGAAAAACCCTAAAATAGCTATGGAAAAGGATGCAAGTTCAATTAATTGGACACTTAACTAAACGAACACCTAAATCCTATCACAATACATCAATCATGTGATTATTAAAAACAGTAGAGATTTGAACGATAATCAAGAGAGAAAACTAATGCATTAATCAAGCACAAGTTGTAGATATATGACTACATCCTTAACCAATAATATTAAATTAGATATTCATAGCTACGAAGTTCATCATAATCTATAATCAAATAAAGAAGATGGAAAATAAATACGAAAGCAAACTCTAGTTGCGGCTATCTCCAAAGCTTCCAGTAGAATACGTGATCTTCAAAGTTGTAGAAGACTTTCCTTTTGTAGCTTTTCTCCCTTCCAAAATTAGGTCAAGTCTCAAAAGTCCAATACAAAGATGTCCACCAAGCCCATATGTAGAAAAACCCATGTCAAATTATGTCCAAAAAAATGTCGCCGGAAAGCTGGTATCGCTGGTCGGAAGTTGGCCGGGAAAGTATCTCAGGTGACCGGCAAAGTCCACCCGGTCACCGGTCAACGAGTCAAACCGGGTCAGGTCTAGTCACCCGAGTCAACTCAATGATGTCATGAGTCAGTTATTCAGGTGAGCTAACTGGGCTGACTTGTCTGAGTTGCCATGGCATAAGCCATTTGCACTGGCCAGAGCTGTGTTGCACAATGATAATGCATCACAACCTCCAGACCCAGCCATGTTGGCGCTTTATCAGCCATACACCACTCCATTCTTGCATCATCTCTTCACTGTCTACTCCTTCTGTAGCAGCAACAAGGTCCATTCTTCACAACCCAAAACTCCATTTTCATCTCTAAATATTGCTCATGACTAACCCTCAATGCAGTCTTTGTAGCTTATACCTTCATAACCTTCATACACACTAGATAACATGTTCAATTCAGGTCTTTACTCAGCCACAACAAATACACCTGCACTTCACAATTGCAACTCCATCTCAAGACCAAATGAAGCTCAACTTTAACCTAAACATGCATCTATTTTAGTCCATTGCATCCATTGCAATTGCAATTACAATTGCAATTCCATTCACCATGACCTGTACAGCTGCAAATATCGCCAGAGCCAACGTAATTCCGCTCCTGCAAGCTCATACATTCCTCATTAGCTCTCAGCTGTATCTGCACCATCTGCTCCTGCAAATTCAGCTAAAACCCACATCACCGTAACTGCATCATTTCATACAAAGGCCACCAGAATCATCAACACTTCAAACCAATTACAACCACCACCAATCTACAGCCTCAGTTCACTTCTCAGCAGCAATACCACCAACTTGTGAACCTAACATTCATCTAAGCCTCGAGCAAAGCTTTACTCCATCTCGAATTCAAGCTTCTCTCCGGACCCTTGTCGCAGCAACCAACATTTCTTACTCCCCTGCAATTCAAGTTCAACCCAATACCAGCTGCAGAACATTCCTATCTCACCTGACTTCTCAGTTGCAATAACTTCAAGACCACCAGTATCACCTTCTCTGTAACCAGCTTCAGCAGCATCATTAACATCATTAGAAGCAGCTCCATATACTTTACCAAGTCCATCTTCAATTCAGGTTCAAGACTGAGCTCATAACTCTCCCATCTGCTTTAACTTGATCTCAGAAACAACACCAGACCCATTCTCTATTTCGAATCAACAACCAAAATTCATCTGTCTTCCATTTAAGCTCTCAACTGAAACCCCAGATTCCTCATTATCTTCTCAACAAAACCCTAATTCTATCCAACACCATATTACTCCTAACTTCAAATTCGACTCAAATCCAAGGTTCCAAATCTATCCAACTTCGAATCCCCTTCATTCTTCTTTAATTTAAGCAGCAAACCCCTCTTTAATTCATCACCATTTCTCTGTAGCTTCTGAATCTTCATCTCCCTGTGTTGTGAAACACCAGCAGAGCCAGATCCTCTCAAACTCCTCAATCGATTCAAATATATGTCCTTCTCTTACTCTCTGCAACAGCATCATGATCTTCTCCAACGAATCACAGACCCAGAAACCCTTCTGCTGAGTTCTTCATCTAGGAATCGATAGCAACAACCTTTCTTCTCTAATTTCTTGAATCAACTGCAAACACAGTTTCATTAACCCTTGATAATCATCCGTAGCAAACCCATCTTACAATTCGTCCCAGATTCGACCCCTAATCTCTGAATCACTATCTCCATCAAACCCTAACTTCAGAAATCAGTTCTTTCCTCATTTCTTCTAACAATCATCACCACCAGACTCATGAGATCTCATCTTTCTTAGCTTCGCAGATTCCACCAATTCCTCAGCACTTGGATTTGATTCACAAAACTAGCACCACCAGACTCATTGCCTCCATTTCCTCTTGTTTTCATGAAAGAGGAAAGAAAAACTTGAGTTTTCTGAGAAACAGCTCGGCCTAAATGAGTCCAACAATACGGATTGGATATTGGCACCCGTTTTTTATACATGCATTTGCACTTTTCGCTCTGCCTATGATGATTTCTTCTTCTTTCGCTCTAAATGACTCCATTGCACCTAATAACTCAAAAGTAAACATAAAATGCATAATTTACAAGAAAAGTAGCAAAGAAAGCATACAATAAATATAAATATAAGTATTTTACAACACCTATCAAATTCCCCCACACTTAGACTTTGCTAGTCCTCGAGCAAATCAAACAAAACAATTCTAAAACATACATACAACTCCGTGTCGTCGAGGCTACGGTCACACTTAGCATGTATAACAAGCCTTTGAACCCCTAGGTGTCCTTAGTGGACGAGTTATAGTCTCGTGAGGGCTTACTAGAGATATACCCACAAAACCTACTTTTCTAACTTACTAGTTCTCCGAAATGATAGCATCCAACGCGCTAAGAAGACATAGAAATTATGCACACTAGTCATAATAAGTTAGACATATATATGAACACAATCTCATCCTTAAAATTTGAGAGAGAAATAACCATCCCTTCTCGAAAGAAATTCGGGTTCGGAGTGATCAAAAGTCTCGACTCTGCCTCACAAGAAAGGGTTTTATGAAGTTGCTCTCAATAATAAACAGCTTTTTTATGGGTCACACATGTGTCCAGGTAAGAATGAAGAGAGAATCCTGCGACATGTAGAATGGTAGGAAGGCAAAACCCTCCGAATCGTTTTGAAAACCCACATCTTTTATCATTTTTGAAAACCCATTTTTCTGACGATCTCTAAGAAAGGAAATGAACCACTTAACGAAGGTGGGAATATACTTACTTACCTCGTTATCCATTCGACGTTCAACTAGCACCACTCTCACAGCATCCATAGAAACGTCTTCGGTCTTCAATCTTTTTCTTCATCTTCGTCTTCGGTCTTCAACTCTTGATGATAACTCTTGAACTTCGTAGAATCTTGACAATGTGATTCTTTCCTCTAATTCCTTGTTGGTTGAAACTTCATTATAGATATTTCTTCTTTCCATTGGCTTTACTGAAAGAACAAAACTAAAACAAACCAAAAATATAATACAACACACTTTTCTAGTCTCTCTCATTTTTTTTTTCTTTTATGAGACAAGAAAAGTAAAAAAAATACAAAACGAAACAAAACAAAACAAAACAATAAAACTAGTAATGAACCTAAAGAAATTTTCTCTTGTCTTTTTTTGTTTTTCTTCAAAACAAAAATTTCTCGTCATTTTTTTTTTTCATGTGTTCAAATGGGAGGTTCCAACAGACCTCTCAAAAACTGATGTAGTTTTACAAGTGGTAAATAGAGGTTCGATTCTCGGACTCTTTTTAAAGATTTGGTTTTTGATTATTAAACTAAATACTAAGACAAACTACTTAAAATTGATTTTTTTGGTTACCAAGGAGAGAAGATTCTAGGGTTTTGGATTCCACTACTTCCAATATATGTAAACTCAATAATTACTTCTTTGACAAAATACTCTGAATTTACTCAAAACAATTTTCGAACTCAATCTCATGCTTTGGAAAATATAACATTACAAGCTTTTTTTTCTATGACTCTCTTCGTTATTCAAAGGCCTAACTTTCCTTCGCTTATAAAAGATCGGTAGAAACTACCCAAAACAATTAATATGAAGCATATAAAGAAGAGAAAAATTTTAGACAAAATAAAAGCACAATTTTGGAGTATTTATTGTCAAAGAAAATAATTACTAAAATACACTCATCAAAAATAGCTTCCTCCAAAACCCTAGAAAAGAAATTTAGCCACTCATGATTCGAGAATTGGAGAAAATTTCATTAATCATTGTATTCAAAAGATAAAAATATGCTTACAATGATTCTGCAGTCGTTGAAGGCGTTTAGCCACCAGGCTGTTACAATAGCTATGTAGCGAAAGATCTACTGCAACTAAACAGTGTACGATATTGTTCTGATGTGGTTGAATATAAGACTGCTACTGCGACTGTTTTGAAGGGTCTATGTTCTTCGTGTTCTTGGTTGAGCAGCAGCAGGAAGAATTTTTTTAACCTCTCTTTTCTTGATTCTAAGCCTATATTTCCTCTCCAAAGTATCCGTCTCCCCACTCTGACTCAATCCAACGTTATTTATACACCACAGAACCCTAAATTTCTCGATTAAATCTCTTATCTTTCCTCCGAAGTCTCGGACTTTCCCTTTTTCTACATGGATTCTCTGTGTTGTCAAAACCTTTTCTAACCAATAGAATACAGTTGTAAGATCATATGTGTACTGTGTAATCGAAAATATTCCCAAACTGCACGTAATTTCCTTTGTTTTCAACTCAAAATTTCATGGTAAGAAAACCGATAATATTTCTCTTTCTCTGTTAATGCAACAACCGTATATAACCAGATTTGATTCATTCATTTAGCTCCAATACACGTCATTCTTCCTTTTTTTATTAGGTAACAACGTATCCAGACCGTAGAACCCTTGAAATTCTCCCAAACATGCCAAACTCGAACCAACAGAAACCCGTGAATATTTATTCCACAGTTTTGCATCAATGTGGTGATTCAGCCCTATTTTCTCGAATCCGGAAGATATACCTATCCTGTTTAGCTGTAACAGGCTCAGTCCAAGTCAAAACAGCGATTGAATCTCCTTCTAACTTACTGAAAAATTGAATTCTAATTCCGGTACATGAAGAACAGGTTTCCCGCCAATTTTCGAAAGCTATGATTCAGCTTTTCCCGATTATATAGCCAATTCTAGTCGAAACGAAAACCATTAGCAGTTCTGTTAAGTCGATTAGGACGAACCCATTTAGTTTCAGGGATTTAGTCTCACCACAACTTGCCTAAAACACAAACCCTAATTCTGCAGCCATTAAAACCAGCTTTCCGCCAAAATTCGAAATTAAAATGGAGAAGATGACCTTCCCCTTATCCAACAGCGGTATCCCTTTAGAAATTTGGGCTACGTTTAGCAATTTTTGGGGCTGCGAATAGCAATTTGTGGGGTACAAAGATGACTTTTGGGTTGTATATAGTGAAAAACTCCTGGGTGACTTTATAAACTCCTCCGGGACATTTCTGGGGGTGCCTTTAACACTTTTTTGGAAGCTTTTAGTAGTTTCTCGAGCCGCCAATCCATCTCTTACCTCTCATATTCACTTCTTTTCTTCAATTTTTATACATCACTAAGGCCGACATGCTTTTCAGACAAAACTTGCATCACTAAAGCCGACATGCCTTTCAGATAGAGATGAAGAAATAAAAGTAAATAATGAGACATAAGTCTCCTCCTACAGCAGTTGCACATGAAATGACACTTTAGCCCTTTTAAGCGACGTTTCTTCTTCTTTTGCTCCAAAGTACCTAAAACTCAAAATCAAACATAAAATACATAATTTACAAGAAAACTTAGCATAGAAAGTATAAACAATAAATAAATATCAAGGTGTTTTAGACACCTATCAAATTCCCCCACACTTAGACTTTGCTAGTCCTCGAGCAAATTAAACTAAGCTAATTTTATAACATACAACTCCATCTCGTCGAGGATACGATCACACTTAGCACGTATAACAAGCCTTTAAACCCCTAGGTGGCCCTAGTGGCCGAGTTATAGTCTCGGGAGGGCTTACAAGAGGTATACCCACAAAACCTTTATTCCAGACCCTAGCTATCTACGCAAAACCTTGAAAGGCACTAAAGAGTCTCCTTGGTTGGCATACTCTCATTGATTACAGGAGGAAGTATCCTGATGCGAAATTCCAATTTTTGTACACGAGTTTGCACTCAAGCATACTAAAATTCATATATAAGTGACAGAGCTCTACTCAGATAGTCGCACTATGGACATCAATATCCGGAATCAAACAAATCACATGAATGGATTAAGAAGACGGAAATAGATGGTTGCGAATGGACGTCAATGCCAGGATGAATCATATGACCTAATGGATTGAGATACTGGTCTGGACTAATATCAACACATCTGGCATATACAAGGGAACCAGTGGTCGATAATCCTAATTCTAGATCAACGCAGTTGGCATATACAAGGGAACCAGTGGTCAATTTTATTGACTTTATACTTGTTGGTCTGATGGTCCGGTCTCAATTTTCTCTCTTTTTTTTTCTTTTTTTTCAACTTTTTTTTTCAACATTTTTTTTTAGTAACTCAATCACCCTATTTCAACCCAGCAGACATCAACATAAAAATTGTCCAAAAAAATAAAAACTAAAGTAATAAGATGATTCCTAGATATGGTGAAACTATCATGCTATTTCTAACACCTGAGCTCTGTGCTTTTATTAATAGACTCTATATAGATATTTCCATCCATTCAGATTGGTTCCTCAACTCTTATAACCAAGATGCTTCCATCCACTTAGATTGGTTAGTGCCATCCTTAATAAGCATAAATTTCTAGGTTCTGGAGTATTTATTACTATTTATTTTTATTTTATTATATATATATATATATATATTTTTTTTTTATTAAGAACTAACAAAAAGTTTTTCCCTCACCCCCAAACTTAAACCTAACATTGTCTTCAATGTTTCAAATTAAAGTGCAGTACCAAAAATATAAGTAACAAGAGGAATAAAGAGGTAAGTCAGAAAAATAGTACCTGGATGAAGCGTAGCAATCCTTCCATGGGAGCAAGAAAAAAGAAAAACAAAAAGAAAAACAATATACAACAAGGGGATGGTTTGCCTCCCATTAAGCGCTAAGTTTAGTTTCTTCAGCCAGATTTTGTTACCCGTTAAAATTAATCCTGGTAGACAGGATCTCGCAGCTCCAATTCTTCTATTGCATGGCTGGGTAACTCCAATAATGGTTTCAACCGTTGACCGTTAACCTTGAAATTTTCTCCGTTTTTAGGATTTTCAACTTCAACTGCACCATGAGGAAAAACAATTTTGACAAAATATGGTCCGGACCACCGAGACCTCAATTTACCAAGGAAAAGATGTAGACGAGAATTGTAAAGGAGAACTTTCTGACCTGGTTCAAATGTCTTTCGAATAATCGATTTATCATGAAATATTTTTGTTTTCTCCTTGTAAATTTTCGCACTCTGGTAAGAATCATTACGAATTTCTTCTAACTCATTGAGTTGCAGTCTACGGTGATCACCAGCAGTAGATAGGTCAAAGTTTAGCCGTTTAATGGCCCAATAAACTCGGTGTTCTAATTCTACAGGCAAGTGGCAGGCTTTACCGAAGACAAGTCTATATGGAGACATCCCAAGTCGAGTCTTAAAAGCGGTTCGGTAAGCCCATAATGCTTCTACTAAGTGCACACACCAATCCTTTCGGGTAGGGTGTACGGTCTTTTCTAAAATCCGTTTAATCTGCCTATTAGACACTTCTACTTGGCCACAAGTTTGTGGGTGGTAAGGTGTATAAACCTTATGGGTAATGGAGTATTTCTTCATGAGCGTCTCAAAAGACCGGTTACAAAAATGGGTACCTCCATCACTAATGATTGCTCTTGGCATACCAAATCGAGAGAAAATATTGTCTCTAACAAACTTGATCACAACGTGGCGATCGTTTGTCTTGGTAGCTATTGCTTCAACCCACTTAGACACATAGTCAACGGCTAATAAGATGTAAAAGTTACCATAGGAATTGACAAAGGGACCCATAAAATCTATACCCCATACATCAAATATTTCTATTATTAGTATCGGACTAAGAGGCATCATATTACGTCGGGTCATCTTTCCTAACTTTTGATATCTATCACAACTTTGACAAAATAGGTGGGAGTCCTTAAACAGAGTTGGCCAATAAAGACCGGATTGAAAAACCTTAGCAGCCGTTTTCTTAGAACCAAAGTGACCCCCACAAGCTCCAGAATGACAAAAAGTCAAAACACTGGAGATTTCGTTATCAGGAATACAACGACGGATGATCTGATCGGGGCAATATTTGAATAAGTAAGGATCATCCCAGAAAAAGTATTTAACCTTAGACATGAATTTAGCTCTATCCTGTTTAGACCAATGGTCGGGCATTTGACCAGTTACCAAATAATTGACTATGTCAGCAAACCAGGGTAACAAAGAGATGGAAATTAATTGTTCATCAGGGAAAGTTTCAAGGATCAGTTTCTCATCATCTCTATACTCATCAAGGATACGGGAAAAATGGTCAGCTACTACATTTCCAGACCCTTTTTTATCACGAATATCTAGAGTAAATTCTTGGAACAACAATACCCATCTAATCAGCCGAGGTTTTGAGTCCTTCTTTGAAAGGAGATATTTGAGTGCGGCATGATCAGAATAGACAATGACCTTAGACCCTAAGAGATATGATCTAAATTTCTCCAAAGCAAAAAACGATGGCCAACATTTCTTTCTCAGTGGTTGTATAGTTCAACTGGGCATCGTTTAGGGTCATACTAGCATAATAAATCACACTAGGTGCTTTATCACGTCGTTTGCCAAGGACAGCACCAACCGCATAATCGGACGCATCACACATGAGTTCAAATGGGAGGTTCCAATCGGGTGGTTGGATAATAGGGGCAGAAACTGATGGAGGGCGCTCGGATAAGATGTCAATGCTGCTTATTTACTTCTCGAATGCCTTCAATATGTTGTGTAGGTCTCATCTTATTAGATAGGTTCAGCTTCAATGTCCAGGTATTTCTCGTTGGGTTGAATTTTGTTATGCCAGGCCTGCTAAACTCTACTATGATCATTACATCTTGTCTTCTGCGCTGGGTGTTCAGCAAGGTGATCCCCTCGGTCCCCTTCTTTTTGCGCTGACATTTCACCCTTTAGTGAAGTCCATTGCTTCTCGTTGTAAGCTTGATTTACATGCCTGGTATCTTGATGACAACACTTTTGTTGGTGACACTCTAGAGATTGCCAAACCCCTGAGTATCATAGAATCTGAAGTACCAAGTAGGGATTTGCATCTCAACATCAAGAAGATGGAGGTCTTTTGGCCTACACTTGATCCACGGAGTCTTGAGGAGGGTGTTTTCCCCAAAGACATCGGGAGGCCTAGCAAAGGTGTTAAGCTTTTGGGAGGACCGGTGAGCTTAGACATGAATTTTATGAGTGATATGGTTCTGGGCAGGGTGAACAAGACTATTCAGCTGATGTCGGCCATCAAAAAACTCAGGGACCCTCAGAGTGAGATGTTATTACTTCGTAACTATGTCGGCATCTCCAGATTATATTTTTCTTTGCATACCACCAATCCTGCTGTTATACAACAAGCCACTGACCTCTTTGAAGATCACCTACTCAAGTATTTGAGACTTCTGATCACGGAAGATGGAGCTGGTTTCGGTCCTTTGCAACAGAGATTGGATACCTTGCCTATCAAAGACGGTGGCCTCGGCATATACACTATGACGGACACTCGCACCTACTGTTATCTTGCCTCTCAGAGCCAAACTACCTCGGTGTGGAAGGTGATACTTGGTAGCTTATTCCCAACGGTTAATGGCGTTTCCTACCAGTCGGCTCTTCAGAAATTTATTCAGGTATGTGATTTTCCTTCTACTTATTGCGTCAATGATACTGCCCCTCCCTGGCAGTCACTTATTTTAACGCAGTCAAGAAGCGAATCCAAATCCAATTTACATTATCTGCAAGAGATTCAATGTTGTGGCAGTGTAACCAAATCAAACACGCTCAAGATTATCTTTTGGTTGTCCCTATCAGTGGGCTAGACCAATGCATTGGTCCCCGTCAGTTCAGAGCTGTAGTTTGTTATCGGCTTGGTATCCCTTTGTTCGTCGAAGGAGTTCTATGCTCTTGTTGTAATAAATCTATGGACATTTTCGGTGATCATGCGCTTCATTGTGCTAAGGATGTTAGGATTAAGTTTCGTCATGATGTAGTTCGTGATGCAGTGTTTGATGTCTGCTACAGGGCATGTGTTCCTGCGCGCAAAGAAGCGCCCCTGGGTCTTTTATCAGATGACAACAAGGATTTACGCCCTGCGGATATCCTTATGCTCAATTGGTAAAACGGCCAGGATGTGTGCATGGATATCACAGGTGTCTCACCCTTTACTGGGGATGGAGTTCGCGCCTTCATTCCAGGCCAATCTATTTCGAGAACAATTTCGCGCAAACACACTAAATATTTGAATGAGTGTGTTTCCAATGGATATGGGTTAGGTGTCTTAGCTTTTACTACTTTAGGGGAGCTTAGTGATGATTTCATTTGTTTTTTCAAACGCCTGAAGAATTGTTTAATTAGCAATGACGCTGGCAGCGGTTCAGGTAGTTTTATTTTTCATAGACTAGGTGTTGTTATTCAGAAAGGGTTTGGAGCACAGCTTGTTGCTCGGCTGCCAACCAAAAACTCTGTAATTTGATAGTTATCTATTCAAATTGGCTTAAATACAAATAAGATATAATAAAATAAAAATGTAAGTACAAAGGCCATGGTGTAAGTACTTTACCGCTTGATTCTTCACAACTTGTATGTCTTGATATCATAAACTTCTCGAACTCTCATCTTGATAATCTTCGCTCTTGTACAATAATCTTCAACTTGTAAAAATTCTGCTCATTGTCTTGTTGCTTTACTTGAATCTGATGCTCATTTCTGTATTGTTGCTTGTAAACCTTGAACGTCTTCAATTTTCCTTCGAATTTGTGATGCTCCTCTTATTGATGATGATGGTGTTTCTATGGACCTGTTTGTGTAGAGAGAGATATGGTGGATGGTGCTAACTGCGAACAAGATTACAAGTCGTATGTAAGTTAGCAATTCGATGTCACCATCATGATTGATAAAATAGCACTCAAGAGATCAAAGTAGTGCTTCTAGTGGTGGGAGGTTGGGTAGCTCACCATTTTACCCGGAGTTTACGTACGGTGACACACACTCTAAAAGCACATATTTATACACGTACAAAGAATTGAAGGTCGGTGCCTCACATTATGTAACATGGGTAGTCTCCACTATAAGGGACCACAATTCTACTACCGAATTCAGTCTGCACCGCATTTTCCACTGGCATGGTTAAATCCAACTTTAACTCTCATATAAGTAAGAAACTTGATCATGTTCTCAGTCATCTTAAAGTTCAGTCACTCTTATGACAATCTCGATGTAATCTTAGCGACATGTATATTATGTGACTCTAAACTAACTACAAGTTGGAGTTTTTATTCACTAATTTACACAAAAGTTGAAAATTTTGAAAAATTTACAATGCAAATGCTTAACCGCTCCCCCACACTTAAACTTTACATTGTCCTCAGTGTAAATTGAATCTTCCAAAGAAAATCAAAGTGGGAAATACTACAGGATAATGTGACAAGAAATCAGAAAAAAATAAATGCAAGACAAGAAAAATCTAAAAACAAGACAAGAAATACTCATCCTATGGGTTGCCTCCCATTTAGCGCTTGGTTTAAAGTCGTCATCCTGACTATCTCCTTGTTTGCTACGTCTTAGCTAGCTTCAAGCACATTATGGAAATTTGATTGAATGCTAATTGGGTGTTTCCTCGCCTCAAATATGTTGAAGTGTATGACTTCTTCGTCGAACTCCATAGTCAAGGTGCCATTGTGGACATCAATCTTCGTTCCAGCGGTACTCATAAATGGTCTACCCGACAATAAAGGTGTAGACGAGGATGCATTCACATCACTCATGTCTAAAACATAGAATTCCACTGGAAATATTATTCCTTTTACATTCACCAAAACTTCCTCAACAATCCCTTTCGGGTAAACATTAGATCTATCGGCAAGTTGAATAACTATGCCGGTTTTCTTAAGAGGACCAAGATTTTAAAGCATCATAAATTGAAGTAGGCATAACATTAATGGAAGCTCCTAAATCGAGCATAGCTTTTGTAAACCGTGTTTTTCCAATTGTGCATGGAATAGTGAAACTACCGGGATCTTTCAATTTAGGTGGGAGTTTCTTTTTAAGATACGCCAAAGCGTTTTCCCCCACACTCATTACCTCATTACCGGTTAGCTTGTGCTTGTTAGTGCACAATTTCTTTACACACTTTGCATAGCGAGGAGATTTCCGAATTACTTCAATGAGTGGAATATTGACTTGGACCTTCTAAAAACATCCTAAACATCTCTATCTTATTCCACCTTATTATTAGCTTTAGCAAACCTTCCAGGAAAAGGTAGAGGGGGAACATAAGTAGAAACAAGAGGTTTAGGCTTAGATTTATGTACCTCGGAAGTTTTGGGAAATCAGCATCCTTTTCCTCCAAAACTGGTTCCTTTGGGGCTTCTTCTTTCCCCGAATCAGTAATTTCAGGTTGCACAAGTCGTGTACCACTTCCAAACGTAATAGTATTGACACCATCTCTTGGGTTAAGAGATTGGGAAGGGAGTTTCTCACCATTTTTGTGCATGCAACTGATTAATCTCCTCGGCCACCGAACCAACTTGTGTTTGCAAGTCTTTTGCCGCACCCTCCGCTCTTTGTATAAAAGATTTCAACAACTCTTCCATATGGGACCCTTGGTTTTGAGGTTGTTGTTGTTTTGGTTGACCAACTTGTGATTGCAACTCCTTAATTGCATTATCCGTTTTCTGCTGATTTAAGTTCGCTAGTTGTTGATTTTGCTGTACCACGGATATTAGAGCCTCCACCAAAGTAACCATCTTTGCCAATTCTGAATTTTGGGCTTGTTGCGGTTGTTGCACTTGTTGTTGGAACTCACTCGGATGGTTGTAAACAGAACTTGTACTTGCAACTTGCTCGTAAGTGTTGGAATATATACCATACGTCTGAGTTGAGAATATAGCATTGACATGTTTTACGTTCTCATAAGATGGGCGTGATGGTTTTACAACCACTGCTGCAATTTGTTGCATCATTGCCATCATATTGCTCATTTGTTAACGTAATTAAATAATCTCGTCAACTTGATTAACTCCCTTGGTAGGTGGTTCTGATCCACGACTTGAAAATTGTTGATAATTTTCTTCCATACTCTCAATCAACTCTCTAGCATGTGTCACCGTCTTGTTCATAAGTGCACCACCACTTGCAGCGTCAATAAGATTCTTATCACTTGCTTGGAGACCTTCATAGAAGTATTGGATAATCATTGCGTCACTAAATTGGTGATGAGGGAAGCTTGCTACCAATCTCTTGTATGTTCCCAACATTCATATAATGATTCCCCCACACTTTGTTTCATCCCACAAATCTCCTTGCGAATTTGAGTCGCTTTCGACGCAGGAAAATATCTCTCCAAGAAAAGTTTCTTCAACCCATTCCATGTTGTAATACTACCAGGCGGTAATTAATATATCCAATCTTTAGCTGCATCGAGTAAAGAGAAAGGAAAAGCACGCAACATTCCTTCATCTGCATTAGCCCCATTAGGTATCATGTTTGTCATCAACCATTGAAACTCCATAAGATGCTTGTTCGGATCTTCCCATACACATCCATGGAACTTTAGTATTTGACTGATCAATCCTGGCTTGATATCAAAAGTGGAAGTTGCTTCAATTCACCATTGTTGTTGATCCAACTTCTGAGAAGCTAGCTCCTTGAGTGTGCGATTAGCATCACCCATTGCTTCCCTCGGTTTGTATTTCAACAAGGTACCTGAAACACAATTCTCAAAACGAAATTAAAAACAAAATAAGAATAAGAAACCAAAACAAAATAACAACCGCTGCCTCCCCGGCAACGACGCCAAAATTTGATCGCAGTCGTATGCGTCAAAAATAATTCACTTTCTTACTCAACAAAATATAAATGAAGTACAAGGTAAGGAAGAGTTCGTTTCCACAGAGAGGCAATTGTTGTTATAAAAATTCTAGTTTCTCAGTAACCAATGGGGGGGATTTTTGTTTTATCAAAATAAGGAAAGCAATAAAGTAATGAAAATAGTTGAAAATAATCAATAGAGAGAAATATTGGTCAAGGAGTTCATCTTCTATCTTATACAAGTGCTTGCATTCATGATTAGAATTACAATTTAATCTCTTCATCATCAAAAACCTAGAGTATCAAGAGAGAAAGATATTCCATTAATTTCCTAAGTTCATCAGCACACACATTAGAGCTGCGTATGTGAATTCTACCTAAAGAATAACCTAACTCCTTGCGCTAATTAAGTTCAATTCGTAGGAGCATTAAGTCTTGGAAATAGGCTAATCAATGCAATTGTCATACATTGCACATGACGATTCGGAGAATGGTCAAACTTTACATATGATCACAAGAGTGTATCACTACAAACCGTGATCATATCATGCTACTTGTATTCGGGGTTATCGC
This sequence comes from Papaver somniferum, assembly GCF_003573695.1. Taxonomy (NCBI): domain Eukaryota; kingdom Viridiplantae; phylum Streptophyta; class Magnoliopsida; order Ranunculales; family Papaveraceae; genus Papaver; species Papaver somniferum. The sequence goes on along the minus strand of NC_039364.1, from coordinate 179,795,293 downwards.
TCGATGAAAAACCCTAAAATAGCCATGGAAAAGGATGCAAGTTCAATTAATTGCCTACTTAACTAAACAAACACCTAAATCCTATCACAATACATCAATCATGTGATTATTAAAAACAGTAGAGATTTGAACGATAATCAAGAGAGAAAACTAATGCATTAATCAAGCACAAGTTATAGATATAGGACTACATCCTTAACCAATAATATTAAATTAGCTACTCATAGCTATGGAGTTCATCATAATCAATAATCAAATAAAGAAGATGAAAAATAAATACGAAAGAAAACCCTAGTTGTGGCTATCTCCAAAGCTCCCAGTAGAATACGTGATCTTCAAAGTTGTAGAAGACTTTCCTTTTATAGCTTTTCTCCCTTCCAAAATTAGGTCAAGTCTCAAAAGTCCAATACAAAGATGTCCACCAAGCCCATATGTAGAAAAACCCATGTAAAATTATGTCCAAAAAAATGTCGCCGAAAAGCTGGTATCGCTGGTCGGGAAAGTATCTCAGGTGACCGGCAAAGTCCACCCGGTCACCGGTCAACGAGTCAAAGAATAGTCAAACCGGGTCAGGTCTAGTCACCCGAGTCAACTCAATGATGTCATGAGTCAGCTATTCAGGTGAGCTAACTGGGCTGACTTGTCTGAGTTTCCATGGCATAAGCCATTTGCACTGGCCAGAGCTGTGTTGCACAATGATAATGCATCACAACCTCCAGACCCAGCCATGTTGGCGCTTCATCAGCCATACACCACTTCATTCCTGCATCATCTCTTCACTGTCTACTCCTTCTGTAGGAGCAACAAGGTCCATTCTTCACAACCCAAAACTCCATTTGCATCTCTTAATATTGCTCATGACTAACCCTCAATGCAGTCTCTGTAGCTTATACCTCCATAACCTTCATACACACTAGGTAACATGTTTAGTTCAAGTCTTTACTCAGCCACAGCAAATACACCTCCACTTCACAACTGCAACTCCATCTCAATACCAAATGAAGCTCAACTGTAACCTAAACATGCATCTATTTTAGTCAATTGCATCCATTGCAATTGCAATTGCAATTCCATTCACCATGACCTGTACAACTGCAAATATCGCCAGAGCCAACGTAATTCCGCTCATGCAAGTTCATACATTCCTCATTAGCTCTCAGCTGTATCTGCACCATCTGCTCCTGCAAATTCAGCTAAAACCCACATCACCATAACTTCGTCATTTCATACAAAGGCCACCAGAATCATCAACACTTCAAACCCATTACAACCACCACCAATCTACAGCCTCAGTTCACTGCTCAGCAGCAGTACCACCAACCTGTGAACCTAACATTCATCTAAGCCTCGAGCAAAGCTTTACTCCATCTCGAATTCAAGCTTCTCTCCGGACCCTTGTCGCAGCAACCAACATTTCTTACTCCCCTGCATATCAAGCTCAACCCAATACCAGCTGCAGAACATTCCTATCTCACCTGACTTCTCAGTTGCAATAACTTCAAGACACCAGTATCACCTTCTCTGTAACCAGCTTCATTAACATCATTAGCAGCAGCTCCATATATTCTACCAAGTCCATCTCCAATTCAGGTTCAAGACTGAGCTCATAACTCTCCCATCTGCTTTAACTTGATCTCAGAAACAACATCAGACCCGTTCTCTATTTCGAATCAGCAACCAAAATTCATCTGTCTCCCATTTAAGCTCTCAATTGAAACCCCAGATTCCTCATTATCTTCTCAACAAAATCCTAATTCAATCCAACACCATCTTACTCCTAACTTCAAATTCGACTCAAATCCAAGGTTCCAAATCCATCCAACTTCGAATCCCCTTCATTCTTCTTTAATTTAAGCAGCAAACCCCTCTTTAATTCATCACCATTTCTCTGTAGCTTCTGAATCTTCATCTCCCTGTGTTGTGAAACACCAGCAGAGCCAGATCCTCTCAAACTCCTCAACCGATTCAAATATATGTCCTTCTCTTACTCTCTGGAACAGCATCATGATCTTCTCCAACGAATCACAGACCCAGAAACCCTTCTCATTGAGTTCTTCATCTAGGAATCGATTGCAGCAGCCTTTCTTCTCTAATTTCTTGAATCATCTACAAACACAGTTTTATTAACCCTTGATAATCATCCGTAGCAAACCCATCTTATAATTCGTCCCAAATTCGACCCCTAATCTCTGAATCACTATCTCCATCAAACCCTAACTTCAGAAATCAGTTCTTTCTTCATTTCTTCTAACAATCATCAACACCAGACTCATGAGATCTCATCTTTCTTAGCTTCACAGATTCCACCAATTCCTCGGCACTTGGATTTGATTCACAAAACTAGCACCACCAGACTCGTTGCCTCCATTTCCTCTTGTTTTCATGAAAGAGGAAAGAAAAACTTGAGTTGTCTGAGAAACAGCTCGGCCTAAACGAGTCCAACAGTACGGATTGGATATTGGCACCCGTTTTGATCAATTCGGGCAGCCACATGTGAATATCCCAGCTTTTTTGTAACACTGTTTTATACATGCATTTGCTCTTTTCGCTCCGCCTATGACGATTTCTTCTTCTTTCACTCTAAATTACTCCATTGCACCTAATAACACAAAAGTAAACATAAGATACATAATTTACAAGAAAAGTAACAAAGAAAGCATAAACAATAAACATAAATATAGGTATTTTACAACACCTATCAATTATATTGTTTTATATTTATAATGGAAATAATACAGGTTGTGCGTTAGATCATAAATTAGAGTAATCCAAACTTTGGTTGTTGATTTTCATTGATTAATCCTTGGATATTGTTCTTTGGTACCATCCAAGTTATTCCTTGCATTTGATTAGAACTCGCAGTTTCTGCTTGAGTAAATCAAATCAAGAGAGAGATATAAACTCGTTGATATAATTTTAATTGATTGAGTCTTGTTGATTCTCTTAAAATTATATTCGAGTTTGTCCATACAGATTTCTAAGCGAAATATTGGGTGGTGTTGTTAGACCCCCTCTTTTTCAATTGGTATCGGAGCAGGCAAACACGTTAAAGACCTTATAAGTCTGTGTTTGTAGTGATCTGATTATGGACGAGTCTATCTATAATAACGTACCAGTTCAGAAATTACCAGATGATTCTAAAAGCTTGGAGAGAGAACTATCACATCTAAGACAATATCTAAACATTCTCTTGATGTAAAAACTATTGGTTGGGAAACTCTCCTAGAAGAACAGTTAGAATATCCGACCTTTTGGTTGTTGATTTAAATTGATTGACACTTGGATATTGGTCTTTGGTACCATCCAAGTTATCTCTCTCTCGCAGATTTCTATTTGCTTGAGTATATATCAAATCGAGAGATTGAGATATAAACTCTTTGAGATACTTTTTATCTAGATTGAGTCTGACTGTCTAGTTGATTCTCTAGAAAGTATATTGGAGTTTGTCCATACAGATTTCTAAGCAAAATATTGGGTGTGGTTGTTATACCCCCGCTTTTTCAATCAGAGCAGGCAAACACATTAAAGATCTTGCAAGTCTGTGTTTGTAGCGATCTGATTATGGACGAGTCTATCTCTAATAACGTACCATTTCAGAAATTACTAGATGATTCTAAAAGCTTGGATTCACCTGAGAGAACTGTCACATCTAAGTCAATATCTAAACATTCTCTTGATGTAAAAACTGTTGATTGGGAAACTCTCCTAGAAGAACAGTTGGATGAATTTTCTGACAAAGGTAATTCATATATTGATAGAGATGTTGATGAGGAAGTCTCAGAGTATGTTAAGTTTTTGGATTCGTGGAATATGAAGAAGATTCCAACTTCTCATGTCTCACATCTTCTGACTCCTATCTGTCGAGAAAACAAGAAATTGAGAAGATGCTACGCAGGTGTTTATTTTCAAATCGTTCTAACGAGTCGATCCTCAAGGATTCTGAGGAAAACCTACGTATGAAGTCACTTGAATGTGATAATCTTTATCAAAAGTACTTTTTGTTGGAAGAGAAACTTGCAGAATCTGAAGCAAGGTTTAACTCTCAACAAATTAGTTTTGATGACAGAGAAAGTGCTTGTCTCGCTCGAGAAAAACGCCTTGAGGCTGATTTAGCTGCTTCTCTTGATAAAATCAAGATGTTGAAAGATGACTTGAAAAAGTTCAATACTAGTTCAAGCAAATTAACCACTATGCTAAGAGCAAGTAAAAATCATCGTGATACACGAGGATTGGGCTATAAGGGAATAGATGCTCCAAGTATTAACAAAGAGGTAAAATTTGTCAAGGCTAGTGATTCTTCTCAACAAAAGGTTTCCAATGATGGCAAAAGTGAAATACCTTCACCGGAAATTAAGGTTCGAAAGAGCAAAAAATATCAACCTCCAAAGTCAGCACATACGGATCGAGGTAAGAACATTCCTTATGTTTGCCATTATTGCGGAAATAAAGGTCACCTGGAAAGGAGATGTCGTTTTCGTATAAGGAAAAAAACTTCATGATGTTCTTGTTTGGGCATCATAAGAAGTTGTGAAACCAAGATCATATGTTAAGGCTAATCCCCTTAACATTACAGGTTGTAACTTTCCAACCTTTAGGCAAAGGAATCGTTGATGTGATAAACCTAGATTTTCCTATAAACGTTATACGAAGACTTTTCACAATCGTAATGGTTATCAAAAGGCTAATTTCGTAAAGACGAAGACAATATCCGTTGCTCCCAATTGGAGAAAGACTAACTTGCAAAAGAATAGTCAATCCAATTCTCTTAAGAGAAATCTTGAAGAGAGTAATGGGAAGAAGGTTCTGGTTGTTCCTAAACGTACTCAGAAGTGGGTACCAAAGAAAGCTAATGATGCTTTGAGTGTGAAAAGGAATGATCTTCCAGAAAATTCCATGACTATGGAGAAGGAAGTATCCATGATGTTGGAACTTAACAAGTTTTTTGGAAAAATGGAATTGGATGTGAAAGGTTCTAAAAATGATCCCTTTCATGATAATCCAAAGGTCAATTGTGGTGGACAAGACATTTTTCACCCCAACACAACTTGATTGTGTTGTAAGTGCATCCTCACCAAGAAATGTCCTGCTATGTATACGGTGAGGGAAGCTCGAAAATTGGGACGCACAGATTATGTTCGGTAAGGCTGTAGAATTCAATTGGATTCATCTAAAAAGGTATGTCTATGAACTTGAGCAAGATTTGTGCTTTTATTTGTTTAGAGAACTTATAATGATTCACATACCTTTCTTATCGTTCTTTTCTACCTAACTTGATCTGTATTTAAGGTTCTTAAACGTTTAGGTTTGAAAATAGTAGTTCGGGATATTTGGACTTCATGGTACACATACCAAGTATGCATACCATCATTTAAAATAAAAATCCAGGGTTTAAGTTCGCATACCCAGTTTGCAAACTGCTCTAAGTCATGAAAATTCGTTTGCAAACCCGTATGCATACTTGCCTGTAGACGTCGATATTCGGTAAACTTGTTTTGGCCGTAATTTCTTCGTCCGAACTCGAAATGACCTCATTCTTTTTGCATTATGTTCCTCTTTGATTTCTCTTCAAAATGGAGATAAGATTTCTGAATTTGGATGAGTTAAGATTGGTATTTGTCCTGTCTCTTGTTTTTGAGTGTTTTGCTCCGTTTCGTTGCACTTGTTCCACTTCTCTTGGACTTGGGCACTTGTATTCTTGGAGTACTACTCTTATAAGCTCATTGTAGCTTTTACAAGAATGTTGTTGGTGAATCACAAAGAAGGAAGTTCAAAAATGGGCAACAACACGCATTACTATGGGATTCTTGAATGTTCACAATCATTTTTTGTGAACTATGGTGCATGGTTGTTAATGACTTTGTATGTTCTTCTTTGTTAAGAAAATCTTTTTATATGCCTTTGGTAGCTATTCTTGGTGTAAATTCGGGTGGAAAATATTGATTCTACCCTCTAAGGACAAATCATATTATATGTGCATTACGAGTTTGTATTGATGCCTAGGAAACTTCTTATGAGAATTTATTCTTGTTTTTGAGAAGGATTACTAGAGTTTGGAATAGCCATTATTGTGATTACACATAGCTATGTCCAACGTTTTCATCTTCATATTTTAGATTTATTGGTTTGAATTCTAAATTTGTTTGGAAGATGATTTTTGCAGTATAAGTCTTTATGGTTTTATATATTGCAATATTGTTATGGGATTTGTATGTTTACGTCTGTGAACTTGACCGTCCTATATCTTGTCAAAAGTAAAGTCTTTCGTATGTCGATATGCATGTATTGATAAAAGAATGAATGGACTTTTGACAAATACAAAAGTTAAGCCTATATTGTCAATTATTGACGGAAGATAGGTTAAAATCTTTTGTTTACAAGGATTATGTTTATTGTATGTCATTGTGCAAATAGTGATGGAAAATAGAATGAATCCTTGTGTATTCCACAGTATTGATCTTTACTGATCCATATTTTATGTAATACTGTGAGGCTTCGTAATGTGTCTTATGTTGAGCACTAAACAACAAAGTTGATTATTTTTGATTGGATTTGTTGTTGCTCCGTAAGGTACTATATGTCGAGCATTATGAACTAAATTAATCATCTTGTTTGGTTATTTAGTTATTACTCCATAAGTTTTTCTTGTGTTCAGTATATGAACGGTTAAGCTAATCATTCCTTATGGTTAAACTTAGTCGTAGATCCGTAAGTTTACTTATGATTGAGCATAATCAATTAAATTGATCACTTTTTGTGTTTAATTTGGTTGCGTATTCCGATTAAATTAATCATGGGTTTACTTGTGATTAATTCGACTGAGTTTTTTGGATATAAAAACCATTCTTATGGTTTTGGTGTCCAATAGAAATCCTTATTTTCTTTTGAAATTAAGGTCGCTCGTTGTTGTTCTCTCGGGAATGACATCAAACGGGGGAGAGTTCTTTTGAACTTGTGCTTAATGGTCATATCTTGAGGGGTGTGCGGCTGTGGAATTTTAGAGGGGTTATCTTGTATCATTAAACTCCTTGATGAATGCTATTAGCTTCGGCTATATGATTGCATCTAAATAAGATGATGTGTGTTTTTTATTTTTAGTCATGAAATGTCTCTTACGGAAATTTCATTATGATCCCGTTCTTGTACCTTTGCCAATTTTATTGACAAAAAGGGGGAGAATTAATATGTAGTTCATACTACAAATACATATGGTATTCGGGTCATTATGTAAGGGGGAGTGGTTTCCATGTGAGATAGAGTATTGACTAAGGGGGAGTGATACATATCACCATAGTATTATTGTTGAAGTTGTGATACAATTGAACTTTGACGTTGTGTAATAATACTATGACACTGTATAACAATGATCGAGACCAATGCTTTCTCATTGTTATAGCTACGGATCTTCAACAGAGGTGATGCTAAACTTACAACCTTTGGGATCATTGGAGTACTTGGAAGTGACGAAGATTTCGAGGAATGCTGAAGATTAGACATGTGGAATAAGAGCTACTTAAGTTTCTTTATCTTTTTTGTATTCCATATGTATTGATAGTTTTGTCACTAAAATTGACAAAGGGGGAGATTGTTAGAGCATTGCTCGGTCGAACTCGCATGCGTTGCTATCTCAAGCATGTTTGTCAATGTTAGTGATCAAAACTATAAGTCTTGATTTCTAGTCTATTATAGCTAAGTCTCGGACTAGGATAGAAAGTGTAGTTGGGCTCAAGGACTTCATGGCGATTCATCATACAAGTAGAAGAACTACTCAAGGAACCAGTGGAACTTCTCGACAAAAAGGTATGTGAAGACTTGAACTTATCTGTCACTCAAAAGTCTATCTACTCTATCTTCTACTTCTTGAGACAAAAAATCGTATGCTATATATATAGACTTAGATTATACACATTTGGTATTTCGAGCCGAGTATACCTCGCCTATCTATATATCAAAATATGTTTTGGTAAGCTTTTCGCTTCGACCAAGTTTATCTTTACCTAGTGACGAAAGTCATGATATGTTTCAATCATCTTGAAAATTTCTTTGACGAGAAATGGTGTAACAACTGTATAACGTCCTCTAAGAATGTTTCAATGATTGAAATGAGAGTTTAGATTACATAACCAATGATGGACATAAGAATTGTTGCGGAAACACATTTATGTATAAGTCCTATTCCTTGAACCAAAGTTTGCGAACTTTGTTGATCAAGAGAAACCGGAAGAATGGCTTATTGCAAGGTCCGCGAACTGTCGAAATTCTCATCCCGAGAAATTCTACTGGAGTTGACAAACTAGTTGCGTGAGTACCAATCCGCGAACCGTAGGAAGGTCTCTTGCCGAGATTTTCTGCTGGAGTTTGTAAACTCTGTCGGTTGCTTAAGTCCGCGAACCTAGTGTACGGACTTAAGAAGGTTATATATCTGAAGATGATTTTTGAACTTAAACTTTCAAAAGACTAAGGAATGCAGTTTGCAAACCGTGGCTATAAAAGTTCATGAACTGATTCAAGTGAATCAAATCATCTTTGCTTCAATTGTGTCTTGTGTAGTTACATAAGATTTCCTTGCAATTGAAAAACTCTCTAACTAGTTCATTTGAGTCATTTGAACTAGTTATGGTGAAGAAGAAGATGGTTGATATGAAATTCTCATATTTCTAACCTTTTGGTTAACTATTGTTGAGCCAACAATGTACACGTTTGGGTACGGTTAACAAACCTAGAAGCTTAGGTTTGTTAAGCTTTCGATATAACAAGCTAAGTTTTCGATATAACGGTTGAGAAATATTAGCTTGAATCTAAATTAGGTTTTCATCTAACGGTGAATATTAATTTCTTTGTTACCAAGGCAAAACCCTGATTTAAAAGACTATATAAAGGAGACATCTAGTATTGTGCAAAACTAATCCCCACACCTTACGTGTGATACTAGTTTGCGTGCTAGAGACGGTTCTTCTTTAACCTTTTGTTTTCTTCTTCTAAGACCAGGTTAACGACTTAAAGACTTCATTGGAATTGTGAAGCCAGACCGATACTACTTTATCGTAGTTGTGTGATCTGATCTTGCATCTTCTATCATACGAGTACAATCATATTGATTGTCTTGAGATTGATATCTCTGATAGGCAAGATATAAAAAGTAATCACAAACATCTTCGTCTCATCGTTTGTGATTCCGCAACATCTTGTTTCGTTACCATACGATTAAGATTGTTGTGAGGTGATTGATAACTCTAGGCTGTTCTTCGGGAGTATAAGACCGGATTATCAATTGGTTCCTGTTCACCTTGATTATTATCAAAAGACGGAACAAAACCTTTTAGGGTTTATCTGTGGGAGACAGATTAATCCTTCGATAGACTTGTCTGTGTGAGACAGATTTGTTTGTTATCAAGTCTTCGACTTTGGGTCGTAGCAACTCTATGTTGTGGGTGAGATCAGCTAAGGGAATCAAGTGCGCAGTATCCTGCTGGGATCAGAGGCGTAGGGAGTACAATTGTACTTTGGATCAGTGAGAGACTGATTGGGGTTCAACTACAGTCCAGTCTGAAGTTAGCTTGGAGTAGGCTAGTGTCTGTAGCGGCTTAATACAGTGTGTGTACAATCTGGACTAGGTCCCAGGGTTTTTCTGCATTTGCGGTTTCCTCGTTAACAAAATTTCTGGTGTCTGTGTTATTTCAGTTTCCGCATTATATTGTTTTATCTTTATAATTGAAATAATACAGGTTGTGCGTTAGATCATCAATTAGAGCAATCCAACCCTTGGTTGTTGATTGTCATTGATTGATCCTCGGATATTGGTCTTTGGTAACATCCAAGTTATTCCTTGCATTTGATTAGAACTCGCAGTTCCTTCTTGAGTAAATCAAATCAAGAGAGAGATATAAACTCGTTGATATACTTTTAATTGATTGAGTCTTGTTGATTCTCTTAAAAGTATATTCGAGTTTGTCCATACAGATTGCTAAGCGAAATATTGGGTGGTGTTGTTAGACCCCCGCTTTTTCAATAAATTGCATAAAATAAAGATTATACTTGTTAGTAATCTTACCCAAATTATCTTTCGTTAAGCAAGTGATTCAGTAAATCACTAAGGTAAAACAAATACACATGAAGTGATAATAGTATTTGGATACTTAGTACAAAAAGATTTGAAAGAACAAAATAAATTAGTATATTAATAAGATACATTACATTAATAGAAAAATCTAAAGACTACTAAGATGCATTAAAACTTCATGCAGATTCAAATTTAAATCATTACCAACGCTAATATTTTACAAGATATATTATACGGATTCAATAGGAATAAATAAAATCAAGTATATCAATCTTTACAGGAATGTAGGGTTATGTTTACAAAATTAAGACTTAGTATATCAATTGGTGAATACAAAAACTCAATAACGATAGTAGTAAGAGTGATGAGAAAAATAACTCAATTGATAGTATTAGTTTTTTGAGTAATTAAGTTGATAGCAAACTTTTAACAGATAATATTTAGAAAATTTGTATATGGTATAACAGTAAAGTTAAAATATTAGATATTATAAATTAAAGTGAAATCAAATTTGAATTAGTTGTATAGCTAAATATATAAAAAAACATGAAACTATATCTTATTACTAAATATTAGACTATAAATATTAGCGCAGAGAACTTAAACATACTTATTTATTGGAATACAAATTTATAGGATAAGCCAATTGTATTATAATCTAATAATTGATAAACATTAAAGAGTATTTAGTCTAAAGATTATGATCGCGTAGACAATCCAATACTAGGAAAATAGTGAGATTAGTGTATTTAATAGATCCCGAATATCATATAAAAACTTTATTATAGAGTATCTTCTAATGCACTTAGAATCAGTAATATATTGAAATACAATATAGTCTTTTGAACCTAGAGCCTCAAATTTTAGTTGTATAAAGCTATATAGGTTTGTGCTTTCTTTCTTGTTGTTTTTGCGCTTAGGCAAGAGATAGAATTATTCTACAAGGTGGGGAGCTTTTGAAGACCAGGAAGATGGCTTGATTTTCGAGGACGAAAATGAATAAGGTGGGGAGAATGTAAGGACCCTCAAGCTCGTCAACGCTATTAGACCAATCAAAAGACGAAAAGAGATGAATTCGTCGTTAATGACTCGATTAGTTTATATAGATTTTAATTAATAGAAATTAATCTAACAACGATATAGATACGGAACTAGTATCGCTAGATAGGTCTCGAAAAGTTATTCGAGATGGACTACTCGAGCGTGTCATTCGGATACCAGACAAAGAAGATATCATCGGTATTGTGAGAAGAGCAAATTAGTCAGTTTGCAGATTAGACGACTTGGCAGACCTTATCCAACTTCTGGGTGCGTTAATCAATTTCTTTGGTCTTGTCCCCCATAATCGATCGAAGAGAACTATTTGATATTCTTTCTTTCTCTTTCTTCTTTCTTTTTTTTCTTTTGTTCTTCCTCAGGTGATTCAGAGAGAAATATCTGCTGAGAAATTTCTAAAAGAGAATTTGTGAAACAAGTGAATCAAGGATGGCGGTGATGTAGTTTATGGGGTTCGATTAGAGTTTAAAGAAGATTTAAAGAAAGATAAATCAGAGAGAAGCAGAACTAGGGTTTTATGTTTGATTTTTGAGATTTCGTGGAATTGATAAGTTAATTGAGTTGTTAGAAGATGTAGAACGATTGGGTTGGTGTTTAATTGATTTCCGGATGCTGTTTCATGAAGAATCCGAGTTAGGGTTTCTCAGAAATTGCATCAGGATTTGTAAGAAGTTCAAAGAAGAATCAACAGATGAAGTTGTCGATTTAGGGGATTGAATTAATGATGGATTTTGTTGTGGTAAAGAATTAGGTAGTTGTTTGTGTTCGAATCAAAGAAGTTCAGATTTGGGATTTGAAATAAGGTTTGGTCAAGAACAGATGGTGATGAAGATCGATGGGATGTTGAAGTGAATTCAATTGCTTGAGTTGAACTATCTTTGAGGTAATTTATCTTAATTGAAGTAGTTCAAGTTGAATTGTTTTGGTTTCATAATTTGTATGATTGAGAATTGAACTGAGATTGATGAGGATATGGATTTAGAAGTGAACTGGTGTTTTAATGAGATGTAGTTGATGTTAATTTAATTACTAGGATAAATGTAAAGTAGTGATATGAGATGAATGGAAGTGGGGGGAGTTGTTATGTTGCAGGTGCAAGAGAATTAAGATGATGCAAGATTTGGGTTTTTTTTTAGAATGGGTAATTGAACTGAGGTGCAGAGTTACTTGAGATGAATGTATGTATATTAGAACTTGAACTGCAGTGAAGATATGGATGTACAGATGGTGGATTAGTTTGTTGAACGTAACTGATATTGCTTATGGTGATGGTGTTAAGTAAACTGAACTATCAGTTGTATTTGAGTTACGAAGTTTGATTTGGGAAAGTGTATCGTTGAGATTTGTAGTTGTTGATTGTTAGAACTGAAGTAATGAAGATGTTGTATACAAATGTAGAATATGAATGAACTGTCGGTGTTGATTGTGAAGATTTGGAACTGGGTTGGTGTCGTAGTTCATCTGAATGGTGTTAATATTGTGAGAGTTGTTGGGTTGGGAAAGTAGGAAAGTGTAAATAGTGTTGATAGGAAGTAAGAGTGGAATGAAGTTGCTTAAAGCTGCAATTGCTTGTAAGCTGAATTGTGATTAAGAATGCACTTGTGAACTTATTTGTATTCTATGTACTGTTGTATTGAATTGATATTGAAATGTTAAAAGGGTAGATAAAGGTGTAAGAATTAGAGTTAGAGTGATCTGTAACATGGTTTGCTTCGTTAAGCTTGTCTGACTAAATTGATTCAGGCTGACTTAGATTGTGTTTTTGTCTGACTCAGTTTGTCTGAGTGAGTTAACTCAGTAATTAAGATTTCACCCCGATTTGACTCAGTAGACCAGTCTTGACCTGACTTGACCGAGTTAACCCTTTGACCATGGACTTAGACGTTGACTGTTAGTTGACCTGTGACCACCAGTTTGACCGTTAGTTGACTCGGATGGACTGGACCTTAGTTAATGGGTCTGTTTAGAGAACTTGGGCTTAGTATCATGTATTCATAGCTTGATTTTTGGACCACTTGTGGTCTGAATTAGTCTTTGGTTCCTTCTACAAAGTTGTAGATGTTCATAAGACTTAGTTAATGGGCTTAAAACCATTAGTTAGACTTGTGTGATCCTTGTATGAGCCTTTTGGCTAATCTCTTAGAGTACTTGTGTGATTAACAGTTAGTTATTAACAACGATCAATTCAAAGGATGAACCAGTGGATTGTGGATCTCGAGATAGGCGTGGCTTGTCATCAAAAGAGGTGGGAATCTACATTTAACTCTTTTGTGATCATTATTGTTTTCTTCTACAAAAGTTTACGTTTATCAAATTCATGCATCGTCTGATTTTATATTCCATGTATTGTTTTATTTAAATTCCGGAAATTCTGTTAATTCTTTTAGTCTTTCCATGGTTTGGAAAGGACCTGTAATGTTTTGCTTGACATTATGAATTATTTGGGAAATGAGAATTCTCATATGTGGTATATAGGATACGCTCCTTCATTTATGCTTTTATGCTCATTTGGGTGTGTAATTGTCACCCAAATTATCTAGGTGTGTAATTGTCACCAATATTATGGGTGTGTACAATCACCCGCAGAGTATCTAGGTGTGTAATTGTCATCAATATTACAGTGTGTAAATGTCACCACAGAAATAATGGTTGGTGTGTAATTGTCACCAATCCGGTGTGTAAATGTCACCACAACAATAAAGAAGGAGTTAGTTCCATATACATGTTGTATAATTTAGTGTATTGGTTGTCTTTTAATATTTGGGAAACATAGATTGTTTTCTGAATCATGCCAATGGTTACTTGAAAGTTAAATTGTTATTTCCATTGGGCACCCATTTTAGGGATGATGTGCTCATCCATTCCCACTTTCAGTTTCAGAGACAGATCAAGATGTGCACGTGGCGATAAAAGCTTCGATAAGTTGATTACATTAGTTAGTTAGCTTCCGCTATGTTTAGTTTGTGTTTATATTTTATTTGTAAATCAACTCACTATTGTATATGTATCACCTGAGAGGAGTTCTTGTATTTATTTCAGAGCAGGTTTAGATTTGGGATAATCTTTGTTTAGAACTTCTGAATTATTTCTTAAATAGATGAATTAGATTGTCAGTGCCTTATTTTATAGTTACTCCCTTGGATTAGTCAGTTGCTAGCTTAGGAGACGCTATAAATTTCTACTCAAATTATATACAAAATTCAGGGGGACAATGGCAACTAAACGTAGGTTCAAGTTAGGTTAAGGTTTAACTTTGGTCGGGTCCAAATCTAATCAATCCTGCATGGTTGTCCTTTGTCTTATCCTCGCCGTGCTTTTTCTAAATTGGTTGATCCTGGTCGTCCTTAGTGTATTCCTTCCCTACTTATATGGTTGGCTAGGCCTTGTCTTATTTTTTTCTTCTGCAAATATTGTTGTTCCGGTTCCCGAGAAAATTCCGGTGCTTCGGGTTATTGGATGCTGCTCATTTAACGAGTTGCAAAATATTTTAAGCTTTCATGTGACAGTGAAAACTCAAGTAGAGTAAAAACTCCATATATTAATAGACTTGGGACTTCACAAAATTATTAATATATGGAGTTTATTAATATAAGGAGGCATACAAAAAAAAAGTTGCTCGACAAGAAGCTTTAAACATGCTTGACAAGTTTGAAATATTTTAGCTTCAACAAGAAGGTGCGCATAATAACGAGGTCTTAAGCGTATGTAAATCAAAAGACGCGATAACAATCTAAAAAGTTACATCACTTTCTCAAACAACTATAGATACATTTTTTCTTTATCTTAAATTTTGGTGTAACAAGATCTATAATTTTCTGATCATGTCTATTATATTAATATATGGAGGAAAATTCCTTATGGTGGGACTAGAAAAATCTATTAATATTAAAATGTGGAGTTTATCACTATTTATAATTGGTCCAAGTTGGGACCATGATTTTGTATTAATATATATAGTTTATTAATATATGGAGTATCAATATATGGAGTTTTTACTGTGTCCAAAACCTGATAATGTAAGTATTTTATTTGGAATACAGTTAATGGTCGTGGCACTGTCGTACGACCTATATTAAAAGGGATAACTTAGACTGGGTCTTATGGAGCTGCCCAAGCTCTTCCCAGCCCCAAAAAACGTTGTTAAAAGCCCCTCTTCCCGCAAGCCTTCCTGTGTGTGGGAATCCAAGCGGGAAGACTCCGGATACGGTTAACTATTAACCGTTCTCAAAAAGTGAAAAACGGATAGCTATCAACCGTTTCAAAATTAGAAACCTTGTCACTTTGTGGGGTCAAGTGGATTTTTGACGTAAAAGCCGTGTATCTTAGTTGAAACCGGATAATCATTAGCCGTTTTTGGTTAAAAATTGGGTAACCAAATAGGATTTTGGCTAAAACTCGTATGACTTTGAATAAGTGGACCCAATAAATTAAATAATGGACAATCATTGGCCGTTCTTCTTACTAAAACGGATGATCATTATACGTTCGCCATGTAAATAGGGAATGATCACCGAAGCTAGCCTCTTCCCAAGTTGAGGCGGATAGGTAGTTGGACTCTTGGAAAGCTCTTGGGAAGAGCCATAAGACCCGGTCCTAGGCTTAAGCCAAGGCGAGCCCTTCAGATCCACTGCCTAAAGTTTTCATTTAGAAATTTTCCTGGAATGATTTAGTGTGTTGGCCCAGGTCTCATTAGTTTTAAAACCCACCTGGGTGAGTCTATGCCGACTTGGTCCCAGTTTCAAGATAGCACCGTCGTATTTTCTATGGAATAAACTTCAGTGTTAATTCATTTGACGGCAGCAGCATTGTCGATATCTATTTCATGGTAGGTAGGTAATATCTTTGGAGTTTGGCTTGGAAATAAGTTGACAGGTGTAACTAGAAGAGATCAAGTTTCAACTGCAATGGGTATCTATGATCCACAAGCAACTTATTTTAGCCGAACTAAAATGCTACTTTCGGTTTTAGTATTCTAAACTGGGTTCCTTCACCTATTAGTTTTCACGTTCATACAACCAAAACACTTCTTGGATTGGTAGACGAAAATATGATACGGAGTATGTTACAACATTCTTAGCTTCTCTGTATAGCCAAGGAAAAACTTTTGTGTTCAAAAAAAATAAAGGAAAAACTTTTATAGAATATAAGGTTATTACTTTCTTAGTTAAAAGAAACCTACTATAGGCTTCACATTCCAATAAAGTAGCTTCACCTAATATGACAAAACGGGTCACCCGTTAGTAATTCCAAAACCCCCTTATCTCAAATATTTTTATAATGACTAAACAACTCTTATTTAGTTAATGTTAACTTTATTTATTTAGCTAATGATTGAATTAATAAATTTTTTATATACTTGGTGAATTTTGGAGTAAGTTTTGGTGGGAAGAAAAAGTAGAGAGAAGAAAAAAGAGAAAATTTTTGGAGATTTCTTTTCAAACCTAGATTTTGATTTACTCAACCAAAATGAGTGAATCAAGTTGCCAATTCGAGGTGAGTGAATCTTTATATGATAGAGAAAACAAGTTTTACATACCTATCGATGGAGACCTAGAGATAGCTGATTTGTTAGATGGTATAGAGGTTTTAACCCAAAGTGATGGTCAATCTCAACCAATTGAAGAAATAAATCGACAAAGTGAAGAACTAATGGTTGAAAATGAACAGGTGTACCTCTAAACTATCTCCCATGAGCTCAATTTCACTCAGAATTAGCTAAAGTACGTAAAAAAATGCAAATTTTTTGCCTTAAAGACCAGATTACGGTTGGGTTATGCCTTCGTTACCAACTGTAACCCCATTTACAGTTAGGTTTGGAAACTCCAAACCGTAACTCGTATAAAACAGGAAAAACCCAGTCGAAAAAAAATTCCGTTTTGGTTTCTGGCATTCCAAACCCAACTGTAACTTATTATGTGCATGGGAGTATTTATTGCACATTCTACGATTGGGTTTTGATATAAAAACCAACCTTAATTGCAACTACGATTGATTAATTTTATTTACTTTCCAACCGTAAAACATCCTGTGTTTTGAAATTTGTTCTTACGGTTGGAAATGTAAATGTTACAGATGGTAATCTTACCTACGATTGGGCTCGTGGTTCTAAAAACCTGGCCGTAAGTGTAGTTTTTTTGTCTTAATTTGGACTAATGTTGTGACATTTTGGTTGATAGATCGTGCTTCTACCTAACCCAATGCCAGCTCAACCTGATGCAAACGAAATTCTAACTGAAGATTCTTCCCATCACTATTTGAATAACTTGGTAGTTTTTTTTTTTTCTTAATGGAAAGATATGTTGCTCATTCATTTGGACCATATCATTATATTTTTTTCTATTTTTGAGTTCTTGGACCTTGTAGACATAGGAATTGAAAAAGGATGCAAAGAAATGGACTAGAGAATGTAGCAAGTTAATTATGTGTGTGATAGTTTGTAATGGATCAACGAATTACCGCCACTTTCAAATGGTTTGCGAGTGTAGTCGAGAGCATAAAAGTCATGCAAAAAGGGACATCGAATATAAAGGAAGGACGAAGAGGAAGAATACTATGTTCACTAAGAAGACTAAACGCTCTTCCAAGCCTCAATTTAAAGTCAACTCGCAAAGAAGGTGGTTTCTGGAGAAAGTTGTATGAGGTCGTCATAACCACCTAATACTGGAGACTTTGCTAACCCATCCTTGTGCGGTGCGGCTTAATGATGAAAAAAAGATGATTGTAAGTTCCATGAATGAAAAACGTATGAAACCCCTTGATACTCGGTCATATAAATATTCTAAACTCGTTAAATGCTTCTACTTTTCAAACCATTTACAACGCCAAAACAAAATTGAAAAACGAGTAATGGAAAATAGGAATCAAATGCAACAATTAAGGCATTTGGGGGAGAAATATAATTACTCGGTTTTCCATGAAGAAGATGAGGATAAACAAGTAAAGTATCTCATATTGGATCATCTGGAGTTTATAAAGTTGGCGCGGTGCTCCAATCAAGTGCTTCTAATGGATTGCACGTACAAGACCAACAAGTATGAGCTCCCGGTGTTGAACATTGTTGGACAAACTTACACCAACTCTCCTTTTAGTGTCACATTTTGCTTCTTACAAGACGATATCGAAGAGAGTTATGTGTGGGCACTAAAACAAGTGAAGTTATTCTACATGGACGGATATACTCCTGTTGATGGTGGTTTTTAGTTTAGGGAGAAAAATGTAAAATTCTTTCTAGCTGACCCGGTGTCAGGATGTAGACCTTGATATGTCTATATTCCTCAAGGAGTCTGAAGAATATATTAAAATATGACGAGTGCATATGTCGCTCTTCATATTGTATTGAAACTCAAGCTCTTAGATGAATTGTTCACTAGTATAGAGCCTAATGAGTATTTAATCTCTCGTCTGCATTATTCAATAATGTATGGCTTGCTGAGTATTTTTCCTATGCTATGTTCCCCAACTGAACTCTTGATATTGACATGACATGACGATTAATGTTCATCGAGACAATACAACAACAAGATAACTTATGTGATTGATTATGGATACAAGATTGAGACAATACAAAAACGAAGTATGGTTACTTGATAATAGGTTCGGACTTAACCAAACACAGTAGGATTGCTATCAAGTAATTAGGAATTAACGTTTGTGTATTTTACTTCTAATTATAATAAAAAACAATTATAATTGCGGAAATGGAAAAGTAAAACACAAAGCAAGATTTTGTGAACGAGGAAACTGCAAATGCAGAAAAATCCTGGGACCTTCTCCAGAACTGAATACTCTCAGGATTAAGCCGCTATACAAAATCTAAACCAACTTCGTATAGTTGAGACCAAACAACCAAACCTATAGTTCACCTAGTTCTGTTTGTATCCCTGCGCCTCCAACTTGCAATAAGTCACGCACTTGGAACAATTCCTTTTGTTCGTATTCCAAAAATTAAAGTAACAACAAATCTGTTCGGTAACAACTCTTTTCAAACAAGTGATATGAGTTTGACAAAAGGCTCTCTTGTTTATCCCAATAAACTCCTTTGTCAGGTTCTTAGATCAATCTATCAACAACTACCAAAGTAATTGTCTAGACTGTGCAATCAACACTTTGAATCACAAAGAATTGTATTGATGCCGATCTTCTCAACTAATCAATCAAGGTTATCACAAAGATAAACCGATTATAGTTGGATCCCCATCCAATCAAGTTTTGTGCACACCAAAGATTATGAACTCAAATAAGAAATCTTCTTTGTCTTCAAATCTTCTTAGATCTTCAATAAACACCTGCACACAATCAACTTGAATCTCTTGTGATCAATCACACACAGAACGGAGTCTGTTAACAATGGATTATCACAAGATGTCTTTAGATCTACAAACAGTTTAAAGATCCCCGTCGAAACTTCGATCTAGTTTGAGTGAATCTTATATCAGAAGAGAAGATTCTCAAGCATAAGCAAACTAGGTACAATCAAAGTTCAACAACCGTTAGTCAATCAAATCAATCGAAAACTAATAATAAACTGCAATTATCTAGTTCCCACCAACGGTACTCGTAGAGCTTCCCAATCCCAAAGAAGTCTTTAAAATGAGCGGTCGTAAGAGATATCGCCTGATTAGGGCACTTTCCTCTCCGAATAGACGGCTCCACCAGTAACAACACAACTAGGTATCTTTGCTGGCTCTAAGGATTAGTTTGCTTGAAATGCAAACTTCAATATTTATAGACCAAGGAAGTTTGGACACCAAGGAATTTCCAAAACCAAAAATATTTTCAAGATATGCAATATATTTCCAAATTCGGTTTTCATAATTCCTGGAAATGCTCTGTCCAAATATTGACCGAAATCTCAGTAGAAAATCTCCAATTAGTAAATGCACATTACCAATTTTTATTTTCTAAAGATATGCATTTTAATTGCTGGAAATTAAAAGCATATAAAACTAAAAACCTTAATTAAAAGATTCTCAATTTATTTCGATCCGGGATTCTCCTTTAGCTATTAAGGAATGTCTTTGAACAATAAATGATATGAGTTACTGCACATGTTCAAAGTATGTCGACATCATTATTTTGTAAATCCTTTTTCATATTTACAATCTTGGAACCGATTTTCCACATAATTATGGTATTTAACTTGTAATCGGTTGCACAAGTCATAGGATCGGTTACCAATTACTAGGACTTGTTGTACCTCTTAAAAGGATCGATTCCACATACTTGTGATTGGTTGCACCTCTTACTAGGATCGGTTCCCCAATGTCTAGAGTTGGTCATACCAATTACAAAATATCGATCATACCATCTCAGGTGATTACTTAAGATCGGTTTCACTAATAAAAGTCATACCAATACAAAAGTCGGGCATTGTGAATAGTTTTACCAAGATACATAAACAAGTTATGAGCGGTTATACTAAACACACATATTGGTAATCCAAAGATTTGCAATGAATAAAACACCAATAAACCTAGTGATTTCCCTTTCGATTCATAAAACAAGTTTATGAATTGTACTTCCTTTAAACGAATGTAAAACATTGTTTCCTAAGGACGAAATATTCACCTATACCCATACACAAAACCACAATAACATTCATAGGATTATGTCGATGTCTTATATACGAAGTTCAAAAGATAGGCGTTATACTTCGTATTATAATTCCTTAATACTATGTCTAACTAGAGTATAATCATTCACAGCTTCGCAGTTATGTTTTCAATATGCACGACCTGAAATATACGTTAGGAATGAAACAGTTCAAGTCAAATATTACTAACCTCAAGAGGAAGGATGATGTCGTCGATGCAGCTCTTTACTTCTTCACATTCTTCAAGTCTTCACGTAATACTTGTAAGTATCATATCCTAGTAACTTTCTAGCTAACCTATACGAAGTTGACTCTGTTAAATAATCAAGTGACTCTTTAAATGAGTTTTGATTCACTAAAATATGACAACCAAACTTGGCATACCAACGCTTGGAGGGTTCAACCGAGCTATGCTCTAACAATCTCCCCCTTTGTCAATTTTAGTGACAAAACTCTTACATCATATGGATAAACAAATTACAAGAATTCATTACACATACGCTTGATTCCAAGTTTCAACAGCACAATAACCTGTATACATTCAATCCATAAATGTCGTTGTTGACATTATAATAACAAAGCTAATACTCCCCCTAAAGGTAAGATAGGTAGATTTTCAATCTGCACGTCTTTGTAACTACAAGTATCAATATGATACGTTACTCCCCCTTAGTCTATGTTTTACTCTTTCGTTAGATATAACGTTTAAGCACCAATGTCCTTTCCTTAGTGATACCAAATCACTTGTTTATTCCATATATTTCTTCCCCTTTTTGTCACAAAATGACAAAGGTACGAGCAACTAAAAGACAAACCGAAAGGATCTTACAAATCTTAAAAGACTCGCAAAACCTATAAGAGTTAAGCACGAGGGTTCCACACACCATTTAGATAACCAATATCAAAACCGAAACTACAAAGTAATTTTGTTTTGATATGTTACCAAGGAAACAATTGCCCGAAGCAATTTTCCCTAATAGTTTAGTAAATCCAAAATTGACTAAGCACCTTAGTTCTTTTGCTAAACTGATTGTACAAATATAATCGCTTGTTCGATAAGACCAAAATAAAGATCATAATTAACTATATTTTTCTCATTAGGTTCTAGTTATTCAAATAATAACTTAGACCTTTTACTTTGAAACAAGACAAGTACTAGGTTAGTTAACTAGCATTTCTTGTTAAGGAACTCTGTTAGAGCATATCTCGGTTGAACCCACCAAGCGTTGGTATGTCAAGTTTGGTTGTCATATTTTAGTGAACCAAAACCCATTTAAAGAGTCGCTTGATTATTTACTAGAGTCAAATTCGTATAGGTTAGCTTGAAAGTATTAGGGTATGAGACATTACAAGTATTACGTGAAGACTTGAAGAATGTGAAGAAGTAAGGATCTACAACGACGACATCATCCTTCCACTTGAGGTTAGTAATATTTGACTTGAACTATTTCATTCCCTAACGTATCTTTCAAGTCGTGCATATTGAAAACATAATTGCGAAGCTGTGAATGTTTATACTCTAGTTAGACATAGTATTAAGGAATACAATACGAAGTATAATACTTATCTTTTGAACTTCGTATATAAGACATCGACATAATCGTATGAATGCTATTGTGATTATGTATGGGTATGGGTGAAGATTTCGTCCTAGGAAACAATGTTTTACATTAGTTTAAAGGAAGTACAATTCATAAACTTGTTTTATGAATCGAAAGGGAAATCGCTAGGATTATTGGTATTGTTATTCATTGCAAATCTTTGGATTACCAGTATGTCTGTTTAGCATAGCCGCTCATGACTTGCTTATGTTCTTGGTATGACTTTTATTAGTGAAACCGATCTTAAGTAATCACCTGAGATAGTATGATCGATTTGTTGTAATTGGTATGACCAACTCTAGACATTGGGGGACCGATCCTAGTAAGAGGTGTAATCGATTACAAAATGGGAATCGATCCTTGTAAGAGGTGCAACAAGTTTTTAGTTATTGGGAACCGATCCTATGAACATGTGAAACAAATACAAGTTAGATACCATATATATGTGGGAACCGATCCTAGTACCTAGTCAACCAAGTTTTGGTAACTAGAGTTACTAATCAATCACATGACTAATTTTAGTACCCACATGGAGGTAGAACCGAAATTTGTTTTGGTAGAACCGTGAAACCCATGATTTGTGATTTGATAAGATAATCAATCACATAGTTCTTGGAAGTCAGATGAACCAATTTTAAACTTGTTTGGAAGTATGGGAAATCGGTTCCAAGATTGTAAATATGAAAAAGGATTTACAAAGTAAAGATGTCGACATACTTCGAACATGTGCAGTAACTCTTATCATTTATTGTTCAAAGATATTCCTTAATAGCTAAAGGAGAATCCCAGATCGAAATAAATTGAGAATCTTTTAATTAAGGTTTTTAGTTTTATATGCTTTTAATTTCCAGCAATTAAAATGCATATCTTTAGAAAATAAAAATTAGTAATGTGCATTTACTAGTTAGAGATTTTCTACTGAGATTTCGGTCATTAATTGGACAGAGCATTTCCAGAAATTATGAAAACCGATTTGGTATTTATTACATATCTTTGAGAATATTCGGTTTTGGAAATTCCTTCGTGTCCAAACTTCCTTGGTCTATAAATATTGAAGTTTGCATTTCAAGCAAACTAATCCTCAGAGCCAGCAAAACTACCTAGTTGTAATGTTACTGGTGGAGCCGCCTATTCGGAGAGGAAAGTAACCTAATTAGGCGAAATCTCTTACAGCCGCTTGGTTTAAGGACTTCTTTGGGATTGAGAAGCTCTATTAGCACCATTCGTGGGAAACTAGATAATTGCAGTTTATTATTAGTTTTCGATTGATTTGATTGACTAACGGTTGTTGAACTTTGATTGCACCTAGTTTGTTTATGCTCGATCTTCTCTTCTGATATAAGATTCACTCAAACTAGATCAAAGTTTCGACGGAGATATTTAAACTGTTTGTAGTTCTAAAGTCGTCTTGTTAACAATGGATTATCACAAGATGTCTTTAGATCTACAAACAGTTATAAAGATCTCGTCGACAATTCGATCTAGTGTGAGTGAATTTCAACAACCGTTAGTCAATCAAATCAATCGAAAACTAATAAACTGCAATCATCTAGTTTCCCACCAACGGTACTCGTAGAGCTTCTAGATCCCACAAAAGTCTTTAAACGAGCGGTCGTAAGAGATTTCGCCTAATTAGGGTACTTTCCTCTCCGGATAAACGGCTCCACCAGAAACAATAAAAAGATGAAGTTTGCATGGCTCTTAGGATAGTTTTCTAGAAATGCAAACTTAGGTATTTAAAGACGAAGGATGTTTGGACACCAAGTAGTTTCCAAAACCGAATTATTCTCAAGATATGCAATAAATGCCCAAAATCAGTTTTCATAATTCCTGGAAATGCTTTGTCCTATATTTCCGAAATCTCTCAATAGAAAATCTCCAATTAGTAAATGCACATTACCAATTTTTATTTTCTAGAGATATGCATTTAATTGCTGGTAATTAGAGCATATAAAACTAACAACCTTAATTAAAAGATTCTTGATTTATTTCGGACATGGATCTCCTTGAGTAATTAAGGAATATCTTTGAACAATAAAAGATAAGAGTTATTGTTTGTGTTCAAAGTATGTTGACATCTTTTCTTTGTAAATCATCTTTCATATTTACAATCTTAGAATCGATTATTCCACACTTCCAAATAAGTTTAGAATTGGTTCATCTGTATTCCAAGACAACTATGTGATTGATCAAATATCAAATCACAATCATGGGTTCAATCGGTTCTACCAATCACTGGGATCGGTTATACCTTAATATGAATTACTTGTGATCGAACACACAAGTTACCAGGACCGGTTACATCAGTTACCAGGATCTGTTACGTCAATTACCAGGATCGGTTACCATATACGCATGGTATTGCTTGTGATCCGTTACACAAGTCACTAGGATCGGTTACACCAATTACCAGGATTGGTTCCACCAAATACTAGGACCGGTTACACCAATTATAAAGATCGATTACATAATTTCTTTGTGATCGGTCACACCATTTACTAGGATCGGTCACACCAATTACAAATATCGATCATACCATCTCAGGTGATTACTTAGGATCGTTTGCACTAATTAATCAAAACTAGTCATACCAAATCATAAGTCAGGTATTGTGATTAGTTATACCAATATACATAACAAGTTATGATCGGTTCTACTAACTTACACATATTGGTAATCCAAAGATATGCAATGAATAACAATACCAATAAGCCTAGCGATTTCCCTTTCGATTCATAAAACAAGTTCATGAATGTACATCCTTTAAACAAATGTAAACATTGTTTCCTAGGATGAAATCTTCACCTTTACCCATACATATAATCACAATAGCATTCATACGATTATGTCGATGTTATATCTACGAAGTTCAAAAGATAAGCGTTATACTTCGTGGTCTAATTTCTTAATACTATGATCATATGATCATGTCTCACTATTAGAGTAGAATATCATTCATAGCTTCGCAGTTACGTTTTCAATAAAGTACGACTTGAAAGATATGTTAGGAATGAAACAGTTCAAGTAAATATTACTAACCTCAAGAGGAAGGATGATGTCGTCGTTGTAGCTCGTTACTTCTTCACATTCTTCAGGTCTTCGAGTAATACTTGTATGTCTCATATTCCTAGAGTTTCTAGTCTAACCTATACGAAGTTGTCTCTAGTACATAATCAAGCGACTCTTAGATGAGTTTTGGTTCACTAAAATATGATAACCAAACTTGACATACCAACGCTTGGTGGGTTCAACCGAGCTGTGCTTTAACAGTAGGCTAGTGTCTATAGCGGCTCAATACAGTTTGGTGTTCAAACCTGGACGATCCCGGGTTTTTTCTGCAGTTGTGCTGGTTTTCTCGTTTGGAAAACTTTTGGTGTCTTGTGTTTTTCCTTTTCCGTATTATATTGTTTATCTTTGTAATTGGATTTACGCAAGTTGTACGTATTTAATCTTAGTAGATACGTCCATATAATTGTAATCGATTATGAGACTCGTTTCTTGTAGAATTCTTATCTTGAAAGATAGATAACAAATTTAACCACTTGGCAGAATTCCTATTGGATTATTTGGATACAACAAATTGATCTTGGATATTGATTTTTGAGATCATCCAAGTACTCTTCTAAACAATCAGGTTCACAGACTCTTTGTCTATATACATACTTATTGAGAAGAAGTAGAGATATAAATTCTATATACATATTATCAAGGATCATTCAGTTGGTATACTTGCAATTGTATTAGGTTTTGTCCATACAGGTTGCCGAACGAAAAAGTTGGTGGTGTACTTGGTACCCCGTGTTTAAGAATATTGAAAAGACTAATTCTCGCGGTTTAAGAATATAAGCAAATTGATTGTACATGGTTTGTCCATATAGGATCGCGAACGAAAAAATTGGTGGTATCTTAGGTACCCTCTCTTTTTCGTATTGAACCTTATACATCATTAAACATTATGTTGAAACTTTTAAAAAATAATGAGCTCTTATTAATTATTTTATATTTGGACAAATTAATAAGAGGGAGGATCCATGGACATTCTTAGATGGACAAGGTCAGACAAGATTTGCGTCATTTTCTCCGCAAAACCCAAACGACGGTGAATTTAAGTGTAATATTTTGATGATATGTTCCTCTTATAAGATTTTACATTCCTACAAAAAATGAACACAATTCGAGATGTATAAAATGACCATCTACGCCTTTGAATATCAGTCGTTCAAAATTAACGGTTGAAATTAAGATTGGTAGATGGTGAGGCTTGCTATCTCGAATTGCGTTCATTTTTTTTTGTAGGAATGTAGATTCTTATAAGATGAAAATATTATCAAAATATTACACTTAAATTCATTGTCGTTTGGGTTTTGCAGAGAAAATGACGCAAATCTTGTCTGACTTTGTCCATCTAAGAGTGTCCATGCTACCTCAATTAATAATTTGTGAAATTTGAGGACGCTATTAAGTCATGGAGGTTTAACTGTGTATGTTTGATAATCAAAACCATTAGTATTTCAATCAAACAAAGAAAAATTTACATGATGATTTTCCAAAAAAAATAGGTACATCATAAACATGAAACAAATACGAAGAAAAATATAAAATACAAATTAATCGTGAAGAAGAAAAACGATCTACAAGGATAGAACCAAATCTTGCACATTGATATTAAGAAGGAGTAATACTCGTTATTATGATTTGACCATTAAGATTTATTTTTTTCTTGGAAAGATGATCGAAAGTTGAGTGCCTGAAAACTCGTCATATGTAGCGAGAAACCTAAAACTCATATCTTTCCTTAAAAAAAATTGATTTTGCCAGCTTCTAATCGTTGATGTACTTATATCAAAGATAAAGAATCACAAACAAATATGTAAAAAGAAACACTATAAAAGTGGAGATAGAAGTTGCCCAAATAGCAAAAATAACAATCACCCTCATAGAGAACAAAATTATTAGAAACAACAAAATAACTTCTAAATTAAGATTAACTGTATAAATCTCCTCCCCTTTTAATAACAGCAAGGAGTCTCAAAAACGTTAATAGTTTTTCACCTCCCGCACGTTTTTTCCACCTCCCACATGTATTTTCGTCCCAAACGAATTTTTGATATTTCCCGTTGGATCATCTCCATTCCAAACACAGCCGCTGGATTCAGCTCTTCTGTAATTATAAAATTACCCCTTATACACAAACAAACAACTTTTTCTTTTCCTTCAGTTCGATCGTTCTTTCTCCTGCCTCAACTCTCTTTCTCTTCTAAACCGCTAAATCCCTGCAACTGATACAACTGAATCTCGAGCTTGGTTTCAAAAAATTATCGAGGGAGATGAAGATTTCATTCGATGATTTTCGCCTCTTCGATTAGCTATGTAAATTTTCAACAATCATTTCGATAAAATTCTTTTGTATTGTAATTTGGAATTCTAGGGTTCTGTAAATTTTAGGGGTTTTGCTAGATTTGTGTTTATATGGATATATAACATCTTTTTGTGTTTTATATCATTAATTTCGAATAAATTTAAGAATGATTTTCAAGGGTTTGTTATAGAACGACAATATCAATTTTTTAGCGAATTCAATTAAATTTGAAGAAAAAAAACTGTAAATTTGTTGTTCGAAATTTTGCAAATTCGTTTCCAACGTTATGACCAAGTGTTAGTTTGATTGATTTGGATATGAAGTTGATTTTGATGTGGTTTTCCGACCTTTGAGACAAATGCTATGACCGGCTAATTTTTCAGCTGCCTTGCTTGACGGAAAAATATGGATATACTCGAAGATAACAAAGAATAATGAGCTTCGAGTCAACATACTAATCGTATGAGAGTCACCAAGGGGAGACAAATAAGCAGCAAGGTACATTTTAACAAACTTATTTTGATTGCACTCTGGCCAATCGATATTGCAAAATATCAGCAGTATATCATGTTGATCTTTAGACAGTGTTACCAATAAGGAAAACTTTTGTGCACAACCCTAAAACTCTTACTCCCTCCGTTCCATTTTAGATGATGTTTTTGGAGTTTTCACACAGATTAAGAAATGGAAAGAGATATGAAAATTTTCCACCAATACCCTTAAGAAAAGTCTACTAGCATTAATTACTATTAGAGCATTTAAAAATAAATTTATGGTTCCAAAACAAAATATAAGGGTGTAGTTGGAAGTTTTTTGGAAAAATATGAAAACCTTCAAGTATTTTGGAACAAAAAAATAACTCTAAAACATCATCTAAAATGGAACGGAGGGAGTATTATTTATCACTTGAGATTTGAATCAAGATTGTAAATCCATGTTGTTGGTGCGCCCATGTTATTAGAGTACTGTAAAGACTTGAAAATTCTAGATATAAAGATAAATACAGAAAAAAAATTATCTGACATGTTTGCTTATTGCAAAATCATTTTACTCTTAGCGTAGACTGTAGAAAGCTGAATTGTGCCCTAACATTTAAGTCATTTCTGCCGATATTGGTAGTCCGTATTGGTAATGGTCGCGCAGGATTTTAGATGGGTAATTTCTCTTTAGTTTAGCATGTATTGGATTTTGTCGTTTAGAATCTGAAAAGTACTTTGTGATATCTATAACATATTAGATATTGGATTTGAGATTGTAATAAAAGAAACATGTATGTATCAGGAGCAAAAATTGATTCATATATGGACCAATATATAGGTATGTTTAAAGGGATTTGTTTTGATTTTGGATGTGGTCGATGGTTGTGTTTCTATGCAAGTTGGTGTATCAACAATATAATGCTTGGTGGGTGGTCGTGTTTCTATGCAAGTTGGTGTATCAACAATAGAATGATTGGTGGTGTTTTTTAATATACACAGACTTTGTCGGAGTTGTTTGTACCCTATTATTTTACACCAAAAATGGGCTTACTTAGGCCAAGAAAACTCCTCTCTTTAGCTAAATATGGTTCATGGGATCTAATATGTTCATCTAATTAGCCCAAGTATGGCTAACTAGGCCTCAAAAACACTATACATAGAAGCCCAAAGACAAATATCCAAGACAAGGCAAGAAGGAGCCACGTCACCACTGCGTCGTCACTTTTACACGTCAGTATTGAGTTTCCACGTCAGCACAATGACCAACCATTAACTGCCACGTCAGCTGAATAGTTCCACATCATCACTGGATGGGTCACGTCAGCAGCTCTAGTGCCTCGTCAACAAACCGGTAAGCATCATCCAGTCGGAATATTCAGTGAATGTTATGACGCCGTCAGGATATCCCATTAACTTCAAGCATATTCCGTTAACCACTAACGGAGTTATAACGCCGTTACACGCGTAAGCATGACGTCACTTGCAGCGTCAACGTGTCGTCAGCATTGCATCACTATCATCTTCTCCGGCATCGGCCACTTCCGGCGACCACGATCGACGGCCATGTCCGACCGGCGGGTTCGTTCTGTTTCAGTACATCGCGACACAACTTAATCCCATAGTCCTGATTCAGCGCGTCACGATGTAATTTAATTCCATATCCCTTGGATTTATATGCCCCTCTGTTAAACGTGGGATGTTTCCACCCCAGCTGAGCCAAGCCAAGGCAACTCAGCCGAGTCAGCTCGCTAGACGAGCGAAGCCATGGCTCGCTGGATTTTTCCACCCCTTTCTGATTTGCCTTGTGGATATTTATGCCCCACTGTGGGCTTATGCACACTTCTCTCATTGGGCTTGGCATGTGAACACCTAGTTGTTTAGGCCAACCCTTTGCACTATTTGGCTTGGTTAATTCCATAACCATAGAATAAGTTTCTGGAAACTTCTAGGAGGCATGCAAGGGCCAGTCAGTACAATTCATGACAGGAGGCATGTAAGGGCCAGTTATGCCAGGGAGTCATGCAGGAAATTTATCACAGGGAGGCATGCAGGGAAATTATTACAGGAGGCATGCAGGGGAATAATTACAATTTATACTCATCATAGAATTAGGTTGTGGGCCTAATTCGCACCATATAAATACAGGGGTTCACAACCCCAAAAGGTATGCAATCTTCACCACAAAAATAATCTGTGAAAAACCTAAACTAACTTAAGCATCAGAGGTTTTTTTCGCAGGTACATCCCCCCCCCCCCCCCCCCCCCCCAGTACACTGTCCAGTTGGAGAAGAAGGCAACGGTTCGATCATCAAATAATCGCATTAAATTTGTATTTGAGGTAGAAGTATTTTTACCATAAAAACATTGGCGCCGACCAAGGGTTTCGAGAAAAGAAAATCGTGTTTTCCCAAATCGAGTTATGGCAGTAGTTAAAGAAACTGCGCGGAGGGTCGATTCTGTTAGCAATTCTCAACAGCGTAGGAGACGCGAAATTGAAAGGCACGAGATTGAGGTTCAGTCAGCTCCAGCAGTACCCACTGGAAACAGGCATGGTCGAGATCGTGGTCATGACAGAGCCCTGGTTCGTAGTCGTGATCGAGATCGTTCCCGTGACAGAAACCCAGATCTGAATCGGAGAAGCAAAAAACAACCAGTGATCGAAGACGAAGGAATAAATGTTGATGAGGAAAACCCACAAGTTCGAGGAAACAGAGGTCGTGTATTCGGCAGCCCATCAAGGAGGAATGACGATCGACAGGACCTGCGAGATGGACGAACCGCGACTCCTAGTATAGAGGAATAACTGTTGTGCAATCGATTGAACGAGGTGGATAAAGAGAACGCTCTACTGAGATTAGAACGTGAGAACCAGTCTCGACCTATGTCTGTAAATCTGAACAACCAGAGGGGTCGATCTGTGTGTCAGCGCCTTGGAAATCGTATTAGCCCACAAGCTGCAGACCAAAACATAGAAGTGATCGATCTTGATCGACCAGAGAAAAATCCGTTGGTCACTAGAGATCTACCTAAACGATGGTGTGTACGACCCCGGCGAGCAGGGACCCGGCCAGCTGCGACTCAGCAGAGTGCAGCCAGAACTACCACCCATTCAAAACGTCTCAGGAATGATGAAGATGAGGTTCGAGATCGGCACGATAGGAGAAAATTTTCGCCTGATTACTATGCTCGTTCGGATCAAGGCAGAGCTGGAAGAGAGCCCACTGGACCCCAAAAGAAAAGAATGAGATCTAAAGCTCATATTCCAGAGTACCGAGATTATGAGCAGGAAGACAGTTCCTCAGATGGCGATGTGGAGGCAATAACAGAAGCTCGCCTTTGCAAGATGATCGAGAAATTAATGTCGAAAAAGCGTTTCAGAGAGGAAAAGATGGACAGGTTGCATCGAGCCGCTGGGTCTCCTTTCAAACTGAATATCAGAGAATTCCGGCCTCCAATGAATTTTCAAGTTCCCAAGCTGCCAGAATTCGACGAAAAACAGATGATCCAGATCAGCATGTTTTACACTATGAAACTGCCATGACTCTGTGGAAGTTCAACGATGAGTTGATGTGCAAGATGTTTCCACAGCCACTGACTGGAGGAGCAATAATGTGGTTCAATAAGCTCCCGCAACAGTCGATCAGGACTTACCATAAGTTGATTAACGAATTCTACTCTAACTAAAAATACAACAAGCGTGATCGGAAGGGATGCCATGCATTATTCCTTCTGGGAATTCGGAAGGAGGAAAGCATCAAACAGTTTACTCGACGCTTCTAGCAAGAGTTGGCCTATGTGGACGGAGCTAACGGTCAAGTCGTCATTGCAGCCTACAAACAGGCATACCAGCATGATCACATAGGTGTGTACGGTTCCTTGGTCAAGAGACCACCAAAGACTTTAGAAGAACTGTATGATCGAGCAGAAGAATACGCTCATGTGGAGGATGATTCCAAATCTCGAGAGACGAGAGATGTCAACAGATCATCCAATCATCCAAATGATGGGAAGAAAGACAAGTCAAAGAACCGTTCGAGTGGGCAACATAACGATCGAGGTGAAGTTTGAGAGAAAAACCAAGGAGAACGAATGGAAACTGGAAATCAGAAATATCATGATATGAAGCTGACACCATTGAACATACTCCTTACGGAGCTGTATGAGAAAATAAGCAAGGACTTGAGCCTCCCTAGACCTTTGCCAGCGGAGACACGTGATAAGAGAAAATACTGCAACTTTCATAAAGACCATGGTCACAAGACTGAGAATTGCCGCCCTTTACAGATCGAGGTCCAGCAAATGATAGACAATGAAAAGCTACAAGAGTACGTGAAAAAGGATTTTGGGAAAGGTCCTTGACAATTTGGCACAACACATGTGATTAATGCACATGTGATTAACGTCAGTCACGTCAGGATCTATTCAATGACCCGGCGGGCATCGGAAGATGAGACTAGGAGAAAGCTCAGGCAGTTAAAAGAATGGTACTTGACAAATCATATCGATTTTATCAGTGGAAATAGAGCAGAAATTCGGGAGCTTGGATGCAAAAAGATCGAGTTCTCTGTAGCAGACATGATAGGTGTATATGCTCCCCACAATGATGTTATTGTTGTAACTGCTTGGATTGGCATGTTTCGTGTACACCGGATTCTATTGGATGCAGGAAGCTCAGTAAGCGTGCGGTTTTCACGAGCCTATTCCTCCATGAGTCTCCCACACGACTTGATCGAAGAGGATGAAAATCCAATTATCGGTTTCAGTGGCGAAGTTACAAAGGCGATTGGAAAAGTGAAGATACCTATAATAGTGGCTAACAAGTCCGTTTAGGCAATTTCTTGTTGCTTGATTGTCTAGCTCCCTACAATGCGATTGTATGACGAGACTGGCTGCTTGAGATCGGTGCAGTCACATCCTCATATCATCAATTTCTGAAGTTTATTACCCCTGAAGGAGTCGTGAAAGTTAGAAGCGACCAGATGGTCGCCCACACGTGTCATGAGAGTACCATGGATGAGTACAAGAAGTCAGAAGTTAGCGGGAACCAAATCATGCGAGTCGAGCAGAAATAACAATTACAAAATCCTCTCCCTCCAGAATCATATATGGGAGAGGACGCAGCTGAATCCCCAACAGTTGAGAAATTAATCGAGGTCCAGATTGGAGATGAGAAGCACAAAACAACGTTCGCAGGGGCAGATCTTCCTGCACACGAACGTGATGGTTTGATTATATTGCTAAGAGTAAACGACGACGTTTTCGCATGGAGTTTTGCTGAGATGCCTGGGATAGATCCGAATGTAGCCTGCCATAGGCTAAATATCGATGAGAAGTTCCATCCAGTTCGTCAAAAAATCAGGAATATAGCGCAAAGCAAAAAAGATGGAGTTACTGCAGAAGTCGAAAAGCTGTTGGAAGCAGGCTTTATTCGACCAGTGCAGTATCCTCGCTGGCTGCCTAATGTCGTACCCGTTCCAAAGAAGAATGGTAAAATTCGTGTCTGCATCGATTTTACTGATTTGAATAAAGCATGTCCTAGTGATCCGTACCCACTACCGCGGATAAGAGATTTGTTGGATGCAACCTCAGGATACGGGAGACTGTCATTCATGGACGGTTTTTCGGGGTATAACTGATCGGTGCGTAACAATGCATATCCGTAGATCATTTTGTTGTGTTTTATCACATCTCAAGTGCTTTCATGCCCCATTTTAAGTAAAATTATGTATTTTGCGTCTAAGGCATAAATAATCTTTTTTGTTGTAAAAATTGATATTTTGTGTTCGTTTTGTAGGATTGATGAATATGGGGAGGTCCATAAAGTGTGTTGGTGATAAAGACTACAGTTTCGAAAGCTGGCTAAGAAGTGGAAGGAAAATGAGGTGCAAGTTGTGTTATATTATTGATGGGCCAAATCACAAGATGATTTTACAGTCATGGTTAAGAAGATGCAAGCCCAATCTCTAATACCAAAGAGGAGGCCTTAACCAAGTAAGCAACCAAACATGCCCTTGATAACTTTACCAAAGGAGAAAATTAGGCGGAGGCCCCAAAAAAATAATATTCTCATTGTCAAGCCCACAATTAATTTTAGGTACCATGACACCCATAATTATATGAAATTATTAAAAATGTATGCATGACGGATTATGCATCCACATGACAGGTTATGCATCATGGGTATAATTGGAAACGCAACTTGGATATAACATATCTAAAAATCCGCGCCTTGGAATTTTACAAATTATATATCGTTGGAAATCTGTGCAACGAGTACAAACAAGAATATCAAATTTTTGTTTTTCACGAAAAAATCGGAGGTGATCATCATCTAAGGCAAAATTTTCGAAAACTTGATACATAACCATTATGCAGCCACCAAAAAATATGCATAACACATTCTGCAGATACATGATGAATTATGCAACCATTTTCTCCACTGCATAACAAAGTTATGCATCTATAACAAGTTATATAACCGTTTTGGTTGATTTTAGTGCGTACATAAAAAAAATTGATGCATAATGCAGTATGCATCCATATTTACGGATGCATATCAGGTTATGCATCCATTTTCTCGATGCATAGTGCATTATGTAGCCATATTTTCGGACGCATAACAGGTTATGCATCCATTTTCACGAATGCATAACATGTTATGAAGATATTATTGTAGGTGCATGACAAGTTATGCAGTCTTTGTTTTTGTTGGTTTCAATAGTAACAAAAAAGTTACTGCATAACGTGTTATGCAACCTTTTTCTGGACTGCATAACAAGTTATGTAACAAATTTTGTAGATGCATAACAGGTTATGCATCCATTTTCACGACTGCATAACATGTTATGCAGACATTTTCTCGACTGCATGACATGTTATGCAGTCATAACCACATCATCATCATCATCTTTTTTCTTTTTTCTTTTTTTTTTTTGTGATACACAGACTAGGCTGCGAGATATGTTAAACGAAAAATTAAACAAAAATGTTAGGAACTTGGGATGATAGGGAAGAGCAAAATAACTTCCATTTCGCAGCTTTACTGAAAAACGTGCATCAATTATCAATTATCTACATCAGTTAGATTACGTATTGGACACTCTTGCCACTGTCCTCCTTTTGAACATGGTATACAAGTCAAGATCACGATCAACGCCAAACAAGACCCTCAAACCCATCTTCTCGGCGTATTACCTTCTCCTTTGCTGCTGTACCACCAGCTCGAATCCATTCACAAACACGAACTGCATACAACCGCTATATAGCCAACTGCCACCACCCACCGACTGCGCTTCTATCTCTGGCAGCACAACTCGAGCTGATCATCTCCGTTTACACAACACTTTCTTTACATCCACCAACTCCAGTTGTTCAACAATCTTACTTCGCAGTCACCTCGTCTTCGAAACTCTTCATAATCTCTCTTACACCAGCAGACACATTACAGACCCACTAAAAGTCAGTTGTTGCTGTGTTGTTCCTCAGTTGAGAAATTTCACCAAAACCCATTTCATACACAAACACACAGCGAGTACGGTTCATGTTCTTACTGGATTGAGAACAATCTGTTTTTCCAATGAGCTAAACAACCAACTAATTAAAGATCTCCGAGATATGCCTTCCTATAAACAAGAATGACAAAAATACGAAGATTGTTACCATTATAGTTTAGTTTGGAGTTGAAAGAGTGAAGAAGCAACATCTTAAATTCACCATCTCCTTCCAAAAGAGCATCATCAGTTCATACCATCACCTTCCATTCTTGAATTCAACTCCACATCAACAACGTGGTACCCTTGTCTTCCATCACCGAGCAGCAGTGGCAGTAATCAACCAATTCTCAATTTCAAAATAGCTTCATCCCTCTCTATAATCAACAGCCATACCACTGTTGTATCATCTCCATTCAACTGTCTTCAATAAAGCATTTATCGTTCCCTAGCCGAGACCTTCCAAGTAACTGCCATCACCAGCTCAAAGCACTAAGATCTTAATCCTCTGGAAATCAAAAAGCACCTAGAGATGCAAATAAAACAACTGACAAATTAACAATCCTATGAACCACAATATTCGAAGCCTAGAATGAAAATTTTACTTGTAAAAAACAACTGACAAATTAACAATCCTATGAACCAAGACTATGTGATCAATTCCTTCGTTGCTGCTTGTTCATACTTTCTCCAATCATGATTGAGATCTAAAGCCTAAAATATCTAATAATATTAAAGAGAGGCAACGACTAAACAAAAAGGGGAAACATGGACTACATACCATTCATCTCTTCAAATTAGATATCTAATAATATTAGATTTAGGAACACCTCTACATCTTAGCGTCCTCGTGTTTAATCTCAAAATCAATGGCAATACATCAATTTTCTACCAAATCCAAAATGAATTGATACCCAATTTATAATTTCATCTCGTCTTCAGTTCCATGTCCAGCAAATACATATCCTTCTTGTCCTTGAATTCACTCTAACAAATTTTACAGCAACCACCGCAATCCATTAATTGAATCGACATCGGGGAAAAAACACAATCTAGTTTTTACAAGAACTCCATCGTTATAGATTTGTTGTTGTTCTTGTTGTGAACCCTCTTATAATTTGTTGATCCCCTCTTTAACTCTCTGAATATCTCACCTCTCTTTCTCTAGCCGAAGGAAAATGTGATTTAAAGGAAAAAAGCTGCAATAAAACCCAATTTCTTAAATTATGGGTGTACGAGAAATTTTCACCCAGAAAATGGGTGCGCGCGTGAAGTTTCACGCCCGTGGGTTTGAGGGTGGGGGAAAACACAAAAATGGGTGTGGTAGTAGTTTTCACTTAGCAAAGCCTAACTCTAGGCTCTTCACGTGGGAAACAAGAGGTTTTTTCTTTTCCATTTTCTCTGTGAAGCCATACTCTTTCTATGTAAACACATCCCTCTATCTACTGTGTCTACCAGATCACCATCATTGCCGACCATTCCTCTTCCCTATTTAACACTCAATAACACGTTCTTAGCCTATCTGTATTTGTTCTCCTCGTGGTTTGTATCTTGTTTAGCTATTCACTTAAAGCTACATCTAGCTTTGCTGTTTGTGACAAGAAATTTGATTTCAATCTCTGAAGATGTTGAGACAACACAAGGAGTCAATGGCAGCAAACAATACAAGAAAGGGTTGTCAGAATTTCTTGTAAGTGGTAGTTTTATAATTCAAATCCCTAATTTACTGATTGTACCTTATTGAAATTGGGATTTGATAATTGGGGGAACTTTTGTATAAATAGAGGATGTGTGGTCAATGAGAAAGCATGCCCGGATTAGCCGGTGCAACAAGCAGTAGTGTATATATTTTCCATCATGTTCTAATTTTGATTGCTAGGGTTTAGATGAAACCCTAGCTTACTGCTTTGTATTCATGCTCTTGGTAGTAATTTTGTTGTGCTTGAATGTTTTAGAATAAATTTCAATCTCAGTGTTTCAACACTTTACTTTCACAGTGTATTTCCTGCATCCATTGTAGTTAGAGCAATCCTGTGTTGAAGTGCTGCAGCTCATGCTTAATCACATAAATTGATCTTTTGATTAATTGTGCCTTAATCAGACAGTTAACGCTTAGGGTGAATACCTTAGTTGCGATTGAATTATTCATATTAAAGTTACCTTAGATATACGACAGACTTGAATCTTCCCCGTTATCAGATATAAGGACAAGAGAAATACCATTAGTTGAATACCTTGTGTGAGCTGGTGGTGGAATTGACTGCCCTAGTGCCTCCTTATTCAGTGTTTACATCCATTTTTACTACATCTTTATTTTCAGTCTGTTTATTGCTTTGATCTCTGCCATCACCTAGTCGTATCGACACCCATCTGTTTCTAAATTAGTTTAGTAGAACTTAGACGTTTACTGTCACCGTAACAACTTCCTGTGAGATCGACCTGTATTTGCCATTATTTATGTTATATACACTGTGCGCTTGCAGTTTAATATTGTAGGTTTCTAGTCCTTCCAAGTTTTTAGTTCACTTGTATTCCTAGTTCAGTAGTTTAGGAGTATTTGTCCTGTAACTTTTGTTTTGATTTGTCACTTCACATTTTAAATTTGTTTTTGTAATTTTCTAAGTTTATAATAGTAATAGCTCAGTAACTTGAATATAGTTCTGTATATGTTAATGTGTGTCAGTTCTTGTCACCATAGTCCAAGTAGTCTCCGTACTGTTCTTTTACATTTTAGTTAGATTTCGTTTAGGTGTTGTTTTTTTTGGTTCCATAGTCACTAGTCAGTAGTCTTTTACATTTCAGTAGTTGTTTTTTTCTTCATTTAGTTTCTTCTTCTTTTGTACTACATCATCTTCCTATATTTGCATTTTGAAATATATTTCTTTGTGACTCGGTAGAATATTCATGCTTATTAATAATTACTGTCCGTAGGTTTAGAAAAGGTTAATCTGTTTTCATTTCATGATAGCGTAACATTTCATTGTTCTCTTGCAGTAGGTAGCATTTTTTTTACTGGTGTGGCATTCCTTTACTGCATGTGCTTATAAATTTCATCCTATTTAGTCGATGCTAAGTCTTCTTTGCAGTGATATCAGGTGATTGAAAGACCTCTTTATTGGCCTGAGGAAGATAAGTAAAGGCAGATTTGTGGTACCTACTCTATCCTGTCGCTAGAGTTGTTTGTGGTTAAGAGAAACTTCCATTAAAAAGGTGAGAACAAAGGAGATTCAACCGAAAAGAGAGAACATTCGGTTCCGGGTAGCCTTTTCCGGACGTGCACAGAATGTAAGTTTTTTAAACACGGCAACAAAATGACGTTTCTGCTTTGTAACTGCTTAGCCTGAACGGTTTAATATTGGGTTTAACGGTTGTGCTATACATCTTGTTAACAAATACGAGTTGGCGTCTCATTAGTTGACTATATTTTTATTGCCATAGTCCAATAGAAACCCATTTCAGGATTGATAAACGTCACGGCTCTCTGCCATTGTGATAACAACATCATTTTTAACTTTTCTTGTTAATTTTTGCATATGTAATCTTGTACAATGTGTTTATCCTGTCGTATTTTGTCTTAGTAGCTTATATACGTTCTTATATCCATCATTCTGTTTATGATTTGTTAGTAGCATTTAGAATAGATTTGTTTCATTTTGTTTTGAAAAAAAAAAGAAAAAGAAAAAGTGATGTCACGACTTTGGACTGATGTTAAGAGCAAGTCTTATGGTGGAATCCAAACTATTCCAAGTGTGGAAAAACCATGGAATGTCAAGTCTAATGGCTTCCAAGTTGGGGTCTTCCACAAAAAATCCAAGCAAGGTTCCACGATTTCGTGGAAGGGTTCGTGGAATCCATCTGAACGCCAATAAGAATAGCGCTAAATGCTAATAAGAATAACGCTAAAAAAACGCCATTAAGAATTGCGTTTTTTTTATCCGTAGATTTAAAATGAGTTATTGAAATATAACGGCTGAGAAAAAAGCTCCATTCTTAATAGCGTTTTTTTAGCTCCATTCTTAATTGCGTTTTTTTAGCTCCATTAAGAATAGCGTTTCTACTATTCCGCCATTACACTTGCACTTCCATCCACAGTTCCAAGTGCTGAGGTGGTGTGGAAGATGGAAGACGGATGGATTCCTCCATAAGACTTGCTCTAAGGATGAGAGATTATCGAACAAATCACTTAGAGAACTTGCTTACGAGCATATTTCACATTATGAGAATCCCATAGACCATGGTTTTAATAACTTTAGGGAATATTATGGACCTTTTCAAGGTCTTGAGCTACAATATATAGACCCTAATTGTTATCCACACATGTATCAGTCACCACAATGGGAAGTTGAACAATTTTGCACTCCTATAAGTCCTTGAATGCAATCCATAACAGAAATCTCAAACTCATTGAGCAAAATAATGCTAGATTTGAATTGAAAGTATTACATGATAATCCATATAGCAACACTGCTGAAATTCCTTTATATAGCGACCCTCATGTGAAACCATGTACCGAATACCCATCTGAAATGAGGATACCCATTGTTGAAGATCCCCCTTCCATAGAACAACTTAATATGATTCTAAAAATGAACCTGATTCATTTACAAAATGAAGAAAGGAAGGAACTTCAGAATGAAATGTTTGTTAGTCCTAATGAATTACATTTTGAAAATAGTGTGTTTAATCCTACTCGTGCAACTGATATTGAATATGAACCTAATATAGAGGTAATCGAGTCGACTAGAGACACTGTGGTTTTGAATAGGACATTACATCCTTGTTATGATGATGATGTGTTAGAGGAACATGTTTTTCGTGAAAATGTTCTTATGGAATCTTGTGTTTCTGAGACATAGACTCTGTGGCTGCTTCTTCGTATTTTCTTATTCGTAACACTGAATTGTTGGATGATGTGGCTACTGATTTAGGTACTGTGAAATTGAACTGTGAAAGGGAGCATGACATACTGCTTGTGTCTGACTTAGGAAAGGTTGAATTTTCTGTTGACATCAATGATTCTATGCATGAAAATAATTTTAATATGTCTACTTCCCTACCTAGATCACAACATGATGTTTCTTCTGATTTGCTTATGCATGAAACTAAAGTTTTGGATGATGATGATACTGAATTGGGGTTTGATGATTTGTTCAATGACTGTGAGCATGAGAAAGCACAACTTGTTTCTGACTGGGAAAATACTAGGCTGCGTAGTGACACTTTTGCGCTTAATAATGAATATAACTTAGACGTATCTAGCTCCCTGCCCATGTCACAAACTGAGACTCTTCCACCCAACCTAGATTTTGCATGTAAAGATATTGTAAAACCAACTTTTCAGAGAGTTCCCAACCTAGGATTGGAACTGTGTGCCTCCCAAGTCCTTTTGGACTATTTTGCTGCTAAATATAATGTGTTTGAGGATCCAAAGTTGGAGTTTAATCATGTCTCTCCATTTGTCCCTGAACAAATCCATTTTGAATTACACCTTGTGCATGCTGCACCCCTAAAATTGCTAGATTATGTGCTCAAAAGTATATTTGTTCCAGGTTTGGGGGTGGTTCATTTGGTTTTGCAGTCTCACGCGCATTTCTGTCCAATTATAATTGTGTGAGACTATTAAAATTTATGCATTCCGTCTTTTGGGTTGATCCTCAACTCTTTAGGCTGTATATATATGGTGAATTTTTCTTGTATATAATCCAGTAGGTGCTGATATAATTTTTATTCCTTGAGTCAGTTGAGTCGTATTTTTCTGTATATATGTGTGCTAATCCATATGTGACATCAGCTGAGTTCTTGTTGGATTCTAGCCATGAATAAGTTCAAAAATTGCTTTCGCCGACATCTGGTAATCTATTTCCTTTTCTCTACTCCGCTTGATCCTTATGGTATGTTGTTATAATTCAGATTATCCTTTGAAACATTGAGGACAATGTTTAGTTTAGGTTTGGGGGTAAGAGTAGATGTAGATACCATGTGACTGTCACTGTGCCATGATTGAAACCGAATTGAACTCTGCTATGTTAAAAAAATAACAAATAAAACAAATAAATAGTTGAGCTCATCCATATTAATCTGTGATTCCTGCACATATATGTTAGGGTTCTTGATCTAGATGATGAGGTACAAGTTTGATATCTTTCTGATTCTAGCATTATAACTTGTGAGTTCGATTTACATTTTTTTTGAAACTTTTTGAACATGTGATAAGAAACTTGCACATGCACGATCGACCATTTTCATCAGTTAAGTAGACTGCCAATCACTTTAGAATACTGAATGAGACATGACTAACTTGTTCTTTGGTTGGCTGGGATATAAGTTGGAGGATACATTAAGAAAAGCAACCATTGAATTTGACCGGGTACATCGAAAAGGGCTACCTCTTGCTAAGTGTCATGTAATTTTTCTTTTTGTTTATGAGTCAATAGTGTTATCTCATGTTATTGTATTGTTCTTGTTCTCTTGAAGTTTTTCATCAGTTGAAAAAAAAAATCAGAAAAATCAGAAGAAAAAAAAAATTCAGAAAAGAAAAGAAAAAGAAAAAACGAAAAAGAATTCAGAAAAGAAAAAGAATATGAAAAAGATAGATAAATAAATGATAAGAGAGTCCTTTTTGTTATGTTTTAAATGTTAAAGTCAATGTTTCTTTCCTTAAAAATAAGAGAGTAGTCGATGTAAATAAAAGTCTTGTTTTTGTTATATGTTGTAAATAGTCTTGTAATAAGCAAGGGAGGGTGCATGCCATCGATGTACAACGCGGGTAATCTGAAATATCACCAACTCCTAAGGTGAACATTCACAATTCTCGTAAATCCGGACAACTAGATTGGCTTTGAATTCGGTTCTTAGCTAAAAAATATCTCTTGGTAATTGGCAGTCATAACTTCTGATCATTCTCTATACATGCGTAGATACACTTTACACTCTTATCACCTGTCCTTAGTTGTTTCAGTGCTAGAATTGTGCATTTGAAAGCTAGATTGACAGATCCATTTTGTTGTGAGCTTAAACTGAAATCCAGGTGTTACATATCATGGAAGGTGAGCTCTCTTTTGACCTAGAACTTTGTGGGTATATTCTAAGCAAACCCTCACGAGACTTCAACTCGTCCACCAGGGACACTTAGTGGTTTAAAATGCTTATTGCATTCGCTAAACGCAATCGAGAGACCAGCGACAGTGGTGTAGGTAGGATTTTCTTAGTTTTTTTGTTTACTCGAGGTCGAGCAACATTCAGGTTTGGGGGTGTGATTGGTGCCTAATAATGCATATTTGTAGATCATTTTGTTGTGTTTTATCACATCTCAAGTGCTTTCATGCCCCATTTTAAGTAAAATTATGTATTTTGCGTCTCAAGGCATAAATAATCTTTTTTGTTGTAAAAATTGATATTTTTTGTTCGTTTTGTAAGATTTATGAATATGGGGAAGTCCATAAAGTGTGCTGGTGATAAAGACTAGAGTTTCAAAAGCTGGCTAAGAAGTGGAAGGAAAATGAGGTGCAGGTTGTGTAATATTATTGATGGGCCAAATCACAAGATGATTTTACAGTCATGGTTAAGAAGATGCAAGCCCAATCTCTAATACAAAAGAGGAGGCCTTAACCAAGTAAGCAACCAAACATGCCCTTGATAACTTTACCAAAGCCTAACTCTAGGATCTTCACGTGAGAAACAAGAGGTTGTTTCTTTTCCATTTTCTCTGTGAAGCCATACGCTTTCTTTGTAAACCCATCC
This sequence comes from Papaver somniferum, assembly GCF_003573695.1. Classification (NCBI taxonomy): domain Eukaryota; kingdom Viridiplantae; phylum Streptophyta; class Magnoliopsida; order Ranunculales; family Papaveraceae; genus Papaver; species Papaver somniferum. The sequence continues at coordinate 179,751,919 of NC_039364.1, read as the reverse complement.
CTCTATCTATTGTTTCTACCAAATCACCATCATTGCCGACCATTCCTCTTCCCCATTTAACACTCAACCACACGTTCTAGCCTAGCCTATCTGTATCCGTTCTCCTCGTGGTTTGTATCTTGTTTAGCTATTCACTTAAAGCTACAACTAGCTTTGCTTTTTGTGATAAGAAATTTGATTTCAATCTCTGAAGATGTTGAGACAACACAAGGAGTCAATGGCAGCAAACAATACAAGAAAGGGTTGTCAGAATTTCTTGTAAGTGGTAGTTTTATAATTCAAATCCCTAATTTACTGATTGTACCTTATTGAAATTGGGATTTGATAATTGGGGGAACTTTTGTATAAATAGAGGATGTGTGGTCAATGAGAAAGCATGCCCGGATTAGCCGGTACAACAAGGTGTATATATTTTCCATCATGTTCTAATTTTAATTGCTAGGGTTTAGATGAAACCCTAGCTTACTGCTTTGTATTCATGCTCTGGTAGTAATCTTGTTGTGCTTGAATGTTATAGAATAAATTCCAATCTCACTGTTTCAACACTTTACTTTCACAGTGTATGTCCTGCATCCACTGTAGTTAGAGCAATCCTGTGTTGAAGTGTTGCGGCTCATGCTTAATCACATAAATTGATCTTTTGATTAGCTGTGCCTTAATCAGACAGTTAATGCTTAGGGTGAATACCTTAGTTGCGATTTAATTATTCATATTAAAGTCACCTTAGATATACGGCAGACTTGAATCTTCCCCGTTATCAGATAAGGACAAGAGATATACCATTAGTTGAATACCTAGTGTGAGATGGCGGTGGAATTGACTTCCCTAGTGCCTCCTTATTCAGTCTTTACATCCATTTTTACTACATCTTTATTTTCAGTCTGTTTATTGCTTTGATCTCTGACATCACCTAGTCGTATCGACACCCATCTGTTTCTAAATTAGTTTAGTAGAACTTAGATGTTTACTGTCACTGTAACAACTCCCTGTGGGATCGACCCGTGTTTGGCATTATCTATGTTATAGACATTGTGCGCTTGCAGTTTAATATTGTAGGTTTCTAGTCCTACCAATAACCAAATACCTTTATTCGAGGAAAATCAAGAGCATACTGCGTTTGTGACTGACAGAGGAGTTTACTGCTATACTGTAATGTCGTTCGGGCTAAAGAATGCAGGGGCGACCTATCAACATCTGGTAGACCATATGTTCAAGGACCTGATTGGGAAGACGATGGAAGTATATATCGACGATGTGGTAGTGAAATCTGAGCAAAAGAAGTCACATTTTCTTGATCTGCAGAAGACGTTTAATATGTTGAGGAAATATCGTATGAAGCTCAATCCAGCAAAATTTTCATTCGGGCTATCTTCGGGAAAGTTCCTTGGATACTTGATGACGCACAAAGGAATCGAGTCGAATCCGGAGCAAATCAGAGCCATCAGAGAGATGACATCCCCAAGAACGAAGAAGGAGGTCCAGAAGCTAGCGGGATGATTAGCAGATCTAATCGTTTCATTTCACGCTCGTCGGATCGATTTAAACCATTCTTTGATGTTTTGAAGAAAGCAGTGAATTTTGGTTGGAAGGATCAGTGCGAAAAAGCTTTCAATGAGATCAAACAATATTTGTCAACTCCCCCAGTTTAAGTGAGTCCAAAAACTGGACAACCTATCGGAGTTTATCTGCTGCAACGAAGAACGTTGTAAGTGCAGTGTTGTTTGTTACAGATCCACATGAAAAGCCTGTTTACTTCGTCAGTAAATCTTTGACGGGGGCGGAAACACGGTACAAAAATATTGAAAAGATTAGCACTTGCACCGTTCCATGCATCTCGTCGCCTCAAACCTTATTTCCAAGGGAGGCAGATCGTTGACTACTCGGAATACCCGCTGAAGAGAATCCTGGAACGTGCTGATGATTCCATCCAACTAGCCATATGGTCAAATTTTCTGGGGGGGGGGGGTATGAAATCAAGTACGAAACCATAACTTCAGAGAAGGGACACGCCTTGGCTGCACTGCTAGCAGATTTTCCTGTGGACGACATAGAAACAGTTACCGAAGAAGAATAGGAGTTGTTGAAAAAATCCACAGAGTCAACCACTATTCAGGCTGAGGGCGAGTCCGCGATGGAGGTTGATACACCTGAGTCGTTGTGGACCGTATTTACTGATGGGTAATGAAATGTTGGTGGAGCTGGAGTTGGATGTGTCATCCTTACTCCTGAAGCTGGTAACTGATTCCATGCTAGTAGTTAACCAGTTTCTGGGGACCTACAGAGCCAAGGAAGAGAGGATGGCCTTATATTTGGATCATATGAGAGAGCTGGCAAATGAATTCGACCAATTATCTATTGGTAAACGACCACGGTTGGAAAACAGGCACGCGGACGCTTTAGCGTATCTTTCTTCCGCAGTCAAAACTGATACCATTCGTTTCGTTGTAGTGGATTTCCAGGAGTTACCTAGCATCTCCGACAGCCACCTTGTTTTGGCTCTCGAACACGCTAGTGGGGGCGAGAGAGCAACTACATCAGCACAGGAAGATATTTGTTAGAGCATGGCTCGGTTGAACCCACCAAGCGTTGGTATGTCAAGTTTGGTTGTCATATTTTAGTGAATCAAAACTCATGTTAAGAGTCGCTTGATTATGTACTAGAGTTAAACTTCGTATAGGTTAGATTGAAATTATTAGGATATGAGACGTTACAAGTATTGCGAAGACTTGAAGATGTGAAGAAGCAAGGAGCTACAACGACAACAATCATCCTTCCACTTGAGGTTAGTGATATTTGACTTGAACTGTTTCATTCCCTAACGTATCTTTCAAGTCGTGCATATTGAAAACATAACTGCGAAGCATATTTGAACTCTAGATAGACATAGTATTAAGGAGTACAATACGAGGTTTATTGCTTAACCATTAAACTTTGTAGATAAGACATCGCCATATTCATTTGAATGCTATTGTGATTATGTATGGGTATGAGGTGAGGATTTTATCCTAGGGAACAATGTTTACATGTGTTCTAAGGAAGTAAGTTCATAAACTTGTTTTGTGAACCGAAAAGGAAATTTCCAGGTGTTATTGGTTTTTTTATTCATTGCATATATTATGAACAACCAATATGTGTGATAAAGTAGAACCGCTCACAACTTGTTATGTTTTTGGTAGAACTATTCACAAAGGCCTGACTTTTGTATTGGTATAACTTTTATTAGTAAAACCAATCTTAAGTAATCACCTTGGTATGATTGGATTATGTCTGCCTTGGGGAAAGGGAACCGATCCTTGTAAGGGAAAGGGAACTGATCCTTGTAATGGGTGCAGTACATCAAGGATAACCGATCCTTGTATGGGGTGCAGCAAGGTTTACAGCAGAAAGGGGAACCGATCCTGTGAACATGTGCAACACATATAAGTTAGATACCATATATATGCGGGGAACCGATCCTAGTACCTAGTCAACCGAATCTTTTGGGAATCTATTGTGACTATGCGTAGTGCTCACATGGAGGTAGAACCGATACTTGTTTTAGTAGAACCGTAAACCCATGATTGTGATTGAATGTTAGTTTGATCAATCACATAGTTATTGAAAGTCAGATGAACCAATTCTAAACTTGTTTGGAAGTGTGGCAAATCGGTTTCAAGATTGTAAGTGTGAAAGAGAACTTACAAAGTTAAGATGTCGACAAACTTTGAACACGTGTTGAGAATGTTTATTTCTATAATTGTTCAAAAATATTCCTTAACGGCTAAGAGAAGAGAATCCCAGGATCGAAACACAAATAAGTTAAGAATATTTTAATTAAGGTTATTAATTTCATTTGTATGGAAATTACAGAATTAGTAATGTGCATTTACTAATTATATTTTCCAAGAGATTTCGATTGTTATTTTTGGACAGAGCATTTCCAGGAATTATGAAAACCGAATCTGTGCATTTATGAATATCTTGAGAATATTTTCGGTTTTGGAAATTCCTTGGTGTCCAAACTTCCTTGTCTATAAATACACGGAGTTTGCCTTTCTAGCAAACTAATCCTTCGTAACAACAGACTTCCTCTTTTGTCTTTGTTACTTGTGTAGCTGCCTATCGGAGAGGAGAGTAATCTAATTAGGTGAAATCTCTTACGGACGCTCGTTTTAAAGTCTTCTTTGGGATTGAGAAGCTCTAGCGCGACCCATTGGTGGGAAACTAGATAATTGCGGTTTATCTTTGTTTTCGATTGATTTGATTGACTAACGGTGGTTGAAATCTGATTGCACCTAGTTTGTTTATTCTTGAGAATCTTCTCTTCTAATATAAGATTCACTCAAACTAGTTCAGAGTTTCGACAGGGATCTTTAGACTGTTGTTATTTCTAAAGACGATCTTGTGATAATCCATTGTTAACAGACTCCGTTCTGTGCGTGATTGATCACAAGAGATTCAAGTGATTGTGTGCAGGTTTTTATTGAAGATTTAAGAAGATTTGAAGACAAAGAAGGTATTGAAGATCTGACTTGGGTTTTATAATCTTTGGTGTGCACAATACTTGTTTCGGTAAAAGAGGATCCAATTAATAATCGGTTTATCCTTGTGGTAGATTGGA